>NC_086445.1:128136943-128440693 GCF_028390025.1 Pseudophryne corroboree
CCACACCCACATAGCACTGATATCATCTCCCCCGTTTCTCACAATAGGCCCTTGCGTATTTTCAGCTCCAGGCCTATGTGGCCCTTAATCGGGCCCTGGAGAGGAAGCTGTACGACCCCATCCTCAATAACCAAAATATAGTATGACTTAACTTGATCCTACAGGTTGGCAATAAAGGTTGGTAAATTACCCCCCATCATCTTGTGTGGGAGGTATTTTACTGAGTATTATATAGGGTAATGTATGCAACCAATTAGCATTCCATTTCGATAATCAAGATTTAAAATGTACTATTTAAACAGGCAATAGGCATATTAGTAAACAGTAACATAAACGGTTAAAGTTAAACACTTTACTTGTACATGGTTTACAAATGCAATTTGTACTCCATCATCCTAATGGGTCAAACCAATATAACCACAGTCCTCAGTTTAGCAAAGTGCTACTTACATTATTACTGATTTTTTTATAAATTTAAGATGTAATTAGATAAACAAGATTAGTGTTAACAAACTTGTGACTGGAGAGTTTTATCCCCTTCATGTCTAATCCGTTCCCACACTGTTACGATGCATTGGATTAATTGGTGATAAACAGACAATATCCTATTTCAAGTGAATTAACTAGGAAAAAAACTAGGTTATTTTAGAGAAATGAAATACACTCTTTATAAGATCTGGCTTAATTTCTTTTACACATTTAAAGTAATCTGCTAAATTCCCTAAAACGGATTAGCTAGCTCTCCTTACTATAATGAATTCATTACGTAAGTATCGTATTGTAGGTTTCAATGAATGATGGGCGCTTTCATTTAATACCCTTTTTTTTTGCGAGTATAATTCTAACCTGCTTAGTTTGATGTGTCTCCTTTTTATTAACGCTGAAAGATTTAGGGGCTCATGTAACGTTCTAGAGATAGATTGTATTAAGTCCTGCAATAGCCATTCAGCTGTTTTCTCCGGAGTTTGGCTGATGGACAGGGCAATAAATAGACCACTTAGGACTATCACTGTCAAGCCACATTTCCAGGTGCATATACTACTGTTCTCTCCTGGCCCCAAACCAGCATATATATTATCCTAGAACAGCAAGACACACCTTGAGGAAAATCCAACTCTGCAGCTGGCGCCGTTTGGGCTTTTTATTTTCTTTTAATACAAAATGCACCTAAAAAACAGCACACACCACAAAGGAAGCCATATGTCACTTTCTGTCATATGTTCTACAACGCTCCTTTAAGGTTCAGCCTGGGCATGTATTTTATGAAAATGGGCAGAGGTTATGGGTATATTTACTAAAGTGCAGGTTTATAGAAGTCGATATGTTGCCCATAGCAACCAGCTTGATAAATGGTAAGTAGAATCTGATTGGTTGCTATGGGCAACATCTTCATTTCTATAAACCTGCATGCTAGTAAATGTACCTCTAGGGGTCTCGGGTTTTCAGCATAATTTCTCCAGGCTGTGGATGGAGTGGAAGTTCCCATCATCATGGTCTTTAGTGCGTACATGTGCAGGAAGTTGAACTTATAGCTGCTCCCATTATTACAAATTTGAAACTAACTTGGCACTCAGTGCTAGGTGATTATCTTTCACTTTGGAACTGTATAAACCTTATTTGTATGTCTGACACCTGTTACCAGGCACAGCGACAGGGGGGTACAAAGGGTACCCCCATACCGGGCCCGAGGCTTTGAGGGGCCCGAAGGTGTAGAGGGCACTAGCAGCATAATGTATTTATACTTTTATATTTACAGTAACAACATATTATGCGGGCTGCCGCCGCACCGCGCCAACCCGCACATGGATGCATGTAAAAATATGTTTAATAGTACAGCAGCATCCTCCGGCGACAGCGGTAACCGTAACCCCCGGATCCCGGCAGTCCCTGTGTCTGACCTGTGACGTGTCGTTTTACGCACGACGCTACGCTCGGCACTGCCCGCACTACCCTGTTTGTCCCTGCCTGCTGTGGCATTGCATCCTCCTTTGAGGAACAGCCAGGCTGTGGGCAGACCAGTCCAAGAGAAAAGGAGCAGCACAGCAGCGGCCTGAAAGACAGGAAAGGAACCGCTTGTGCTGCTGGGGGACAGACAGAATTGTGCTTTGGTGGTGAGTCAGTGACATGTTTTTTTTCTTGCACAGTGAGTAACTATGCCCCCCATTTTTCATTTTGTTGTAGTGTTTTAAACTCATGTTCTGTATTATGTGTGACATGAAAAATGGGGCCACACAAAGTCAGTGCTGCTGTGGGGTATGATGCACAAAGTAGTTGTTTGTGGTGCATATTGCAGGTGCTGGGGGTGGGTGGGTTAGGGGGCGTTTGGGCAAGGGCCCGCAGAGATATCAGTGTACTGGGCCCCAAGAATTCTGTTGCCGGCCCTGCCTGTTACAGACTCCTGGTTTCCATTGAATACCCCTCTTTTCTACTTTACTAACTTATGGATTCCCTGTGTACCAACCCAGATGTATTATCTGGACCTCTGCTGTACTAACTTGTGGGTTCCCTGTGTACCATCATAGCTCCATTTACCTAGACTAATCTATTGTCTAATCCTGTTGTTCAAACTTGTCTGTCAGTGTACTAGACCTTGGATTCACATTTGCTCTTGCCATGCCTTCTCCCTGTTCACTCTCACATGGCCGTTGGTTGACCGAAATTGCCTTCCCACAAGGCTCACCACACTGTCTCTCTGCAGATAAGCAACACACATCTATATAAATGCGAAAGCACTCACTCACTCACTCACTCACTCACTCACTCATCACTAATTCTCTTACTTTCCGATATGTTAGGAAGCTGAAATGTAACATAGGTATTCTTCAGGTGGGAAATAGGAAAACTACATAATTAGTATTTTAATAACCTCCCCTAAGGGGATGAACAGGAGGTTGACATAACAACATCATCACCGATATGTGGCTTGCGTTGCGTGAATGATAACGCCCAAACGGACAATCGGATCCAAATTTGGATTGCACCTCCAGTGTGTAGAATTTAATAATCTACAAAAATGGTCCTGTCACCTTTTTACCATATCTGCTACGGGTGCTCCTTGGGTAACGCAAAGAACCATGGATTAATATTTACTTACATTAAGACGTCCCAAATTTACATCGTTATAGATTCACCAAATTTTAACACTCATTTATATTTACAACCGTCAAAATCAGAAACTCCCATGTGAAGAACCGGTAGTAATCTATATATAATAAGAATTTACTTACCGATAATTCTATTTCTCGTAGTCCGTAGTGGATGCTGGGGACTCCGTCAGGACCATGGGGATTAGCGGCTCCGCAGGAGACAGGGCACAAAAGTAAAAGCTTTAGGACTAGGTGGTGTGCACTGGCTCCTCCCCCTATGACCCTCCTCCAAGCCTCAGTTAGGATACTGTGCCCGGACGAGCGTACACAATAAGGAAAGATTTTGAATCCCGGGTAAGACTCATACCAGCCACACCAATCACACTGTACAACTTGTGATCTGAACCCAGTTAACAGCATGATAACAGAGGAGCCTCTGAAAAGATGGCTCACAACAATAATAACCCGATTTTTGTAACAATAACTATGTACAAGTATTGCAGACAATCCGCACTTGGGATGGGCGCCCAGCATCCACTACGGACTACGAGAAATAGAATTATCGGTAAGTAAATTCTTATTTTCTCTGACGTCCTAAGTGGATGCTGGGGACTCCGTCAGGACCATGGGGATTATACCAAAGCTCCCAAACGGGCGGGAGAGTGCGGATGACTCTGCAGCACCGAATGAGAGAACTCCAGGTCCTCCTCAGCCAGGGTATCAAATTTGTAGAATTTAGCAAACGTGTTTGCCCCTGACCAAGTAGCAGCTCGGCAAAGTTGTAAAGCCGAGACCCCTCGGGCAGCCGCCCAAGATGAGCCCACCTTCCTTGTGGAATGGGCATTTACAGATTTTGGCTGTGGCAGGCCTGCCACAGAATGTGCAAGCTGAATTGTACTACAAATCCAACGAGCAATCGTCTGCTTAGAAGCAGGAGCACCCAGCTTGTTGGGTGCATACAGGATAAACAGCGAGTCAGTTTTCCTGACTCCAGCCGTCCTGGAAATATATATTTTCAGGGCCCTGACAACATCTAGCAACTTGGAGTCCTCCAAGTCCCTAGTAGCCGCAGGCACCACAATAGGTTGGTTCAGGTGAAACGCTGACACCACCTTAGGGAGAAACTGGGGACGAGTCCGCAGTTCTGCCCTGTCCGAATGGAAAATCAGATATGGTCTTTTGTGAGACAAAGCCGCCAATTCTGACACTCGCCTGGCCGAGGCCAGGGCCAACAGCATGGTCACTTTCCATGTGAGATATTTCAAATCCACAGATTTGAGCGGTTCAAACCAATGTGATTTGAGGAATCCCAGAACTACGTTGAGATCCCACGGTGCCACTGGAGGCACAAAAGGGGGTTGTATATGCAGTACTCCCTTGACGAATGTCTGGACTTCAGGAACTGAAGCCAATTCTTTCTGGAAGAAAATCGACAGGGCCGAAATTTGAACCTTAATGGACCCCAATTTGAGGCCCATAGACACTCCTGTTTGCAGGAAATGCAGGAATCGACCGAGTTGAAATTCCTCCGTGGGGGCCTTCCTGGCCTCACACCACGCAACATATTTTCGCCAAATGCGGTGATAATGTTGTGCGGTCACCTCCTTCCTGGCTTTGACCAGGGTAGGTATGACCTCTTCCGGAATGCCTTTTTCCCTTAGGATCCGGCGTTTAACCGCCATGCCGTCAAACGCAGCCGCGGTAAGTCTTGGAACAGACAGGGTCCTTGCTGAAGCAAGTCCCTTCTTAACGGCAGAGGCCATGGGTCCTCTGTGAGCATCTCTTGAAGTTCCGGGTACCAAGTCCTCCTTGGCCAATCCGGAGCCACGAGTATAGTTCTTACTCCTCTCCGTCTTATAATTCTCAGTACCTTGGGTATGAGAGGAAGAGGAGGGAACACATACACTGACTGGTACACCCACGGTGTTACCAGAGCGTCCACAGCTATTGCCTGAGGGTCCCTTGACCTGGCGCAATACCTGTCCAGTTTTTTGTTGAGGCGGGACGCCATCATGTCCACCTTTGGTTTTTCCCAATGGTTCACAATCATGTGGAAGACTTCCGTGTGAAGTCCCCACTCTCCCGGGTGGAGGTCGTGCCTGCTGAGGAAGTCTGCTTCCCAGTTGTCCACTCCCGGAATGAACACTGCTGACAGTGCTATCACATGATTTTCCGCCCAGCGAAGAATCCTTGCAGCTTCTGCCATTGCCCTCCTGCTTCTTGTGCCGCCCTGTCTGTTTACGTGGGCGACTGCCGTGATGTTGTCCGACTGGATCAGCACCGGCTGACCTTGAAGCAGAGGTCTTGCTAGGCATAGAGCATTGTAAATTGCCCTTAGCTCCAGTATATTTATGTGGAGAGAAGTCTCTAGACTTGACCATGTTCCCTGGAAATTTCTTCCCTGTGTGACTGCTCCCCAGCCTCTCAGGCTGGCATCCGTGGTCACCAGGATCCAATCCTGAGTGCCGAATCTGCGGCCTTCTAGTAGATGAGCACTCTGCAGCCACCACAGAAGAGACACCCTTGTCCTCGGAGACAGGGTTATCCGCTGATGCATCTGAAGATGCGATCCGGACCATTTGTCCAGCAGATCCCACTGAAAAGTTCTTGCGTGAAATCTGCCGAATGGAATCGCTTCGTAAGAAGCCACCATTTTTCCCAGGACCCTTGTGCAATGATGCACTGACACTTTTCCTGGTTTTAGGAGGTTCCTGACTAGCTCGGATAACTCCCTGGCTTTCTCCTCCGGGAGAAATACCTTTTTCTGGACTGTGTCCAGAATCATCCCTAGGAACAGCAGACGTGTCGTCGGGATCAGCTGCGATTTTGGAATATTTAGAATCCACCCGTGCTGTTGTAGCAGTACCCGAGATAGTGCTACTCCGACCTCCAACTGTTCCCTGGACTTTGCCCTTATCAGGAGATCGTCCAAGTAAGGGATAATTAAGACGCCTTTTCTTCGAAGAAGAATCATCATTTCGGCCATTACCTTGGTAAAGACCCGGGGTGCCGTGGACAATCCAAACGGCAGCGTCTGAAACTGATAATGACAGTTCTGTACTACGAACCTGAGGTACCCTTGGTGAGAAGGGCAAATTGGGACATGAAGGTAAGCATCCTTGATGTCCAGGGACACCATATAGTCCCCTTCTTCCAGGTTCGCTATCACTGCTCTGAGTGACTCCATCTTGAATTTGAACCTTTGTATGTAAGTGTTCAAAGATTTCAGATTTAGAATAGGTCTCACCGAGCCGTCTGGCTTCGGTACCACAAATAGTGTGGAATAATACCCCTTTCCCTGTTGTAGGAGGGGTACTTTGATTATCACCTGCTGGGAATACAGCTTGTGAATTGCTTCCAATACTGCCTCCCTGTCGGAGGGAGACGTTGGTAAAGCAGACTTCAGGAACCTGCGAGGGGGAGACGTCTCGAATTCCAATCTGTACCCCTGGGATACTACCTGTAGGATCCAGGGGTCCACTTGCGAGTGAGCCCACTGCGCGCTGAAACTCTTGAGACGACCCCCCACCGCACCTGAGTCCGCTTGTAAGGCCCCAGCGTCATGCTGAGGACTTGGCAGAAGCGGTGGAGGGCTTCTGTTCCTGGGAAGAGGCTGTCTGCTGCAGTCTTTTTCCCTTTCCTCTACCCCGGGGCAGATATGACTGGCCTTTTGCCCGCTTGCCCTTATGGGGACGAAAGGACTGAGGCTGAAAAGACGGTGTCTTTTTCTGCTGAGAGGTGAGTTGGGGTAAAAAGGTGGATTTTCCAGCTGTTGCCGTGGCCACCAGGTCCGAAAGACCGACCCCAAATAACTCCTCCCCTTTATACGGCAATACTTCCATATGCCGTTTGGAATCCGCATCACCTGACCACTGTCGTGTCCATAAACATCTTCTGGCAGAAATGGACATCGCACTTACTCTTGATGCCAGGGTGCAAATATCCCTCTGTGCATCACGCATATATAGAAACGCATCTTTTAAACGCTCTATAGTCAATAAAATACTGTCCCTGTCCAGGGTATCAATATTTTCAGTCAGGGACTCCGACCACGCCACCCCAGCGCTGCACATCCAGGCTGAGGCAATCGCTGGTCGCAGTATAACACCAGTATGTGTGTATATACTTTTTAGGACATTTTCCAGCTTCCTATCAACTGGCTCCTTGAGGGCGGCCGTATCAGGAGACGGTAACGCCACTTGTTTTGATAAGCGTGTGAGTGCCTTATCCACCCTAGGGGGTGTTTCCCAACGCGCCCTAACTTCTGGCGGGAAAGGGTATAATGCCAATAATTTCTTAGATATCAGCAATTTTTTATCGGGGGAGACCCACGCATCATCACACACTTCATTTAATTCTTCTGATTCAGGAAAAACTACGGGTAGTTTTTTCACACCCCACATAATACCCTTTTTTGTGGTACTTGTAGTATCAGAAATATGCAAAGCCTCCTTCATTGCCGTGATCATGTAACGTGTGGCCCTACTGAAAAATACGTTTGTTTCTTCACCGTCGACACTGGAGTCAGTGTCCGTGTCTGTGTCTGTGTCGACCGACTGAGGTAATGGGCGCTTTAGAGCCCCTGACGGTGTTTGAGACGCCTGGACAGGCACTAACTGACTTGCCGGCTGTCTCATGTCGTCAACAGTTTTTTGTAAAGTGCTAACACTATCACGTAATTCCTTAAATAAGACCATCCAGTCAGGTGTCGACTCCCTAGGGGGTGACATCACTAATACAGGCAATTGCTCCGCCTCCACACCATTTTCCTCCTCATACATGTCGACACACGCGTACCGACACACAGCACACACACAGGGAATGCTCTGATAGAGGACAGGACCCCACTAGCCCTTTGGGGAGACAGAGGGAGAGTTTGCCAGCACACACCAGAGCGCTATATATGTATAGGGACAACCTTATAGTAACATAGTAACATAGTAACATAGTATCTGAGGTTGAAAAAAGACAATTGTCCATCGAGTTCAACCTATTTGTGGTGTCCTATGCATGATGATTTGACTAAAATTTCTGACTGATGCTGCTGTCAGCCATTGCATTTTATCCCTATTTATAGTAACTATAATGCATGACTATGCACCATACCCCTGGATATCCTTTTCCAATAGGAATTTATCTAACCCATTCTTAAAGGTGTTGACAGATTCCGCCATTACAACTCCCTCGGGCAGGGAATTCCAAACACGTATTGTCCTTACCGTGAAAAAGCCTTTACGCCGTATTGTGCGGAATCTCCTCTCCTCTAACCTGAGCGAGTGTCCACGAGTCCTCTGTGTTGATCTAACCAAAAACAGGTCCCGCGCAAGCTCTGTGTATTGTCCCCTTATATATTTGTAGATGTTGATCATATCCCCTCTTAGTCTCCGCTTTTGCAATGTAAACATGCCTAGTCTTTCAAGCCTTTCCTTGTATTCCATCGTCTCCATGCCCTTAATTAGTTTGGTCGCCCTCCTCTGTACCTTTTCAAGCTCCAGGATATCCTTTTTGTAGTACGGTGCCCAGAACTGTACACAGTATTCAAGGTGTGGCCTCACTAGTGATTTATATAACGGGAGTATAATACTCTCGTCCCTAGCATCAATACCCCGTTTTATGCATGCTAATATCTTATTAGCCTTCTTTGCTGCAGTCCTACTTTGGATACTACTTCTTAGCTTGCTATCAATGAGGACACCTAAGTCCTTTTCCAGTACAGAATCCCCTATTTTTACCCCATTTAGTAGGTAGGTGTAATTTTTGTTCTTGTTACCACAGTGCATTACCTTACACTTGTCTGTGTTGAAGCGCATTCTCCATTTGGCTGCCCATGCTTCTAATTTAACTAAGTCGTTCTGAAGAGACTCGGCATCCTCCTCTGTATTTATAGCCTTACATAATTTGGTATCATCTGCAAAAATTGACACCATGCTCTCTAGACCTTCTGTTAGGTCGTTAATGAAAATATTGAACAATAGCGGTCCTAATACTGAGCCTTGCGGCACACCACTTAGCACTTCAGTCCAAGTTGAAAAAGATCCATTAACCACAACGCGCTGCTTCCTATTATCTAACCAGTTTTTGACCCAAGTGCATATTGTGCTTCCTAGCCCTGATTCTTGTAGCTTGTATATAAGTCTCATGTGTGGTACAGTATCGAACGCTTTGGCAAAGTCTAAAAAGATTACATCCACGTCTTTATCCTGATCTAGGTTTGCGCTTACTGTTTCATAAAAGCCAAGTAAGTTGGTTTGACAGGATCTGTCCTTCATAAACCCATGTTGATTCCTTTTAATGACCTTATTGGTTTCAAGGAACTTCTGAATACTATCTCTTAGAATACCTTCCAATACTTTCCCCACTATAGATGTAAGACTAACTGGTCTATAATTACCTGGTTCAGCTTTACTTCCCTTTTTGAATATAGGCACTACTTCCGCTATACGCCAGTCTTTGGGAACCATACCTGATATAACTGAATCCTCAAAGATCAAAGATAGCGGTTTTGCCAGTTCAGAGTGAAGCTCCATTAGAACCCTTGGATGAATACCATCGGGCCCTGGTGATTTATTAATCTTTAAATGTTTTAATCGGTCACAGACTACTTCCTCGCTTAAATAAGTACCTATTAGTGTGATATTGTCATTATTGAGATTGTGTGTCAGTCCCTGAATTGGGTCCTCTCTAGTGAATACTGTTGAAAAAAACTCATTTAGTGTGTCCGCTATGTCATTATAATTTTTGCTTAAGACTCCCAACTTGTCTTTCAAAGGGCCTATACTCTCCTTTTTTAATCTCTTGCTATTAATGTATTTAAAGAATTTTTTGGGATTCGCTTTGCTTTCCTTTGCTACTAGTTTTTCAGTTTCTACTTTAGCCGCTCTTATTTCCTTTTTGCAATTTTTGTTACATTCCTTATAGTGCTGAAATGACTCTGCATCCCCGTCAGATTTGTATTTTTTAAATGCTCGCCTTTTCTTGCCCATAAGTTCCTTAATCTTTTTGTTAAGCCACATCGGTTTATGATTTTTATTCCCTTTTTTGCTACTCATAGGAATATATTTGAGTGTATATTTAGCTAGCAGGAATTTTAGTACCTCCCATTTCTCCGTAGTATTTTTTCCTAAAAACAAACCTTCCCATTCAATATCCCTGAAAAATACCCTCATCATTTCAAAGTTGGCTTTGCTAAAGTTTAAAGTCCTAGTTGAGCCAGTATAGGGCTGTTTGTAGAAACTGATATTGAATGTGACCATATTGTGGTCGCTGTTTCCTATGGGTTCCCCTACTATAATACCCGATACCAAATCCTGATTGTTTGTTAATACCAGGTCTAAGATTGCATTGTACCTAGTTGGTTCCTCAATTAGTTGGACTAGGTAGTTATCATTTAGTGTGTTTAAAAACATACTGCCCCTAGCAGTATCACATGAATCGTTTTTCCAGTTTATCTCTGGATAGTTAAAATCTCCCATCACTGCTATGTCTCCTACTCCTGCTGCTTTTTCAATTTGCTTTAGTAACAATTCATCATCAGATGCGTTGATACCAGGCGGCCTATAGCATACACCCAATACTAACTTTTTTGTTCCTTTTTCCCCGCATGCAATTTCTACCCATAATGTCTCAACAGTGTCTACAGTCCCCTCCTGAAGATCTTCCCATATATTAGGTTTTAAAAACGGCTTTACGTACAGACACACCCCTCCACCCTTTTTATTTAGTCTGTCTCTCCTAAACAGTGTATAGCCCTCTAGATTGACTGTCCAATCATGAGATTCATCCCACCAAGTTTCAATAATGCCTATAATATCATACTGTTTGCTTGCTGCAAGTATTTCTAGTTCACCCTTTTTACCAGTAATGCTTCTGGCGTTTACATACATACAACTAAGATAAGTATTTTCCCTTGCGTTAGGGACATCTTTCACCTTATGTGGCAAGGATGACCTGTAATCGTCATTGGTTAGTGCTTTGGTAAAATCCCTTTTAGTACCCATGTTAGTAACCTTACTGCCTGCTCTTACCCTCCCCCCAACTTCTCCCCCATTTCGTTTACTACCGCCGTCCCCACTATTCTCACTGCATGACCCGTAGTTTCTAGCTAAACCCTCCCCCCAGGCTCCTAGTTTAAAATCTCCTCCAACCTTCTAACCATCCTTCCCCCCAGCACCGCTGCCCCCTCCTCAGTCAGGTGCAATCCGTCACGACAAAAGAGATGGCGCCTGACTGAGAAGTCCGCCCAGTGTTCCAGGAACACAAACCTCTCTTTCCTGCACCAATCCCTAAGCCACACATTTACCTCCCTAATCTCCCTCTGCCTCCCTGGACTAGCGCGTGGCACGGGTAATAATTCCGAGAATATTACCTTAGATGTCCTTGCCTTCAGTTTCTTTCCTAAGTCCCTATAGTCTTTCTTAAGGACATCCCACCTTCCGCTAACTTTGTCATTGGTGCCAACGTGTTTCTCCCTTATAGCTGCTATATATGTTTTTATATATATATGCCAAATTAGTGCCCTCCCTCTCTTTTTTACCCTGTTTCTGTAGTGCAGGACTGCAGGGGAGAGTCAGGGAGACGTCCTTCCAGCGGAGCTGTGAGGGAAAATGGCGCTTGTGTGCTGAGGAGATATGCTCCGCCCCCTTCATGGCGGCCTTTCTCCCGCTTTTTATGATGTAAAATGGCAGGGGTTAAATACATCCATATAGCCCAGGAGCTATATGTGATGTATTTTTTACCATAAATAGTGTTTTCATTGCGTCTCAGGGCGCCCCCCCCCAGCGCCCTGCACCCTCAGTGACCGGAGTGTGAAGTGTGCTGAGAGCAATGGCGCACAGCTGCAGTGCTGTGCGCTACCTTTCTTGAAGACAATATGCCTTCTGCCGCCGTTTTCTGGACCTCTTCACTCTTCTGGCTCTGTAAGGGGGCCGGCGGCGCGGCTCCGGGACCCATCCATGGCTGGGCCTGTGATCGTCCCTCTGGAGCTAATGTCCAGTAGCCAAGAAGCCCAATCCACTCTGCACGCAGGTGAGTTCGCTTCTTCTCCCCTTAGTCCCTCGATGCAGTGAGCCTGTTGCCAGCAGGACTCACTGAAAATAAAAAAACCTAAGTCTATACTTTTATTCTAAGCAGCTCAGGAGAGCTACCTAGATTGCACCCTTCTCGGCCGGGCACAAAAACCCAACTGGGGCTTGGAGGAGGGTCATAGGGGGAGGAGCCAGTGCACACCACCTAGTCCTAAAGCTTTTACTTTTGTGCCCTGTCTCCTGCGGAGCCGCTAATCCCCATGGTCCTGACGGAGTCCCCAGCATCCACTTAGGACGTCAGAGAAACATATATAGTGTGGTTACTCACTACTTACTATTGGCAGATGCCTACAAGCTGGGAGACGTACAAGGGGCCTAAGTCAGACCTGATCGCAGCAGCAAAATTTTCCTCTAATGGGCAAAACCATGAACAGTGCAGGTGGGGCAGATATAACATGTGCAGAGAGAGTTAGATTTGGGTGTGGTCTGTTCAAACTGAAAACTAAATTGCAGTGTAAAAATAAAGCAGCCAGTATTTACCCTGCACAGAAACAATATAACCCACCCAAATCTAACTCTCTCTGCACGTTATATCTGCCCCACCTGCACTGCACATGGTTTTGCCCACTAGAGAAAGATTTTACTGCTGCAATCAGGTGTGAATTAGGCCCTAGGTCCCTTAAAGCCTCAGGAACAACAGCAAAGTAAATAAATGTATATCCCTGTTGGGGATCAGATCAGCAAACCGGTGTCCACGAAAGATGGTGTGACTGGATGACTTTCCACTAGCCAGTACAGATGGTTGACTGTTACTCACGCTTCCCGAGCAACTTGAGTGGACTTACTTCGTCACTCCTGTGGTAAAGGGATTCCCTCGCACCATCACTGACTCCTCCCACTTCATCATATGAGGGTAACTAGCTGCCACTATGTTCCAGTTCTGAACTTGGTAGCTGTCAGAGGGCTGAGCTTGAAGACACTGGGCACAACCTCAGGACAGTCGGAGAAGGGATAATTGTTGGCAGCTAATCTGGTAGTCAAAAATAACAAGCAGATGCAGGCATTTTGAACCAGTAAAATGTTTATTAGCTCCAAAAACATATGTCATTAAAAAGAAACCAAAACATGTATTCCCACTTTAAAGTACTGGGAATATCACAGTATACATATGTTACACTCCTCAAGATGTTCAGAGGATACACACATTTGTGCTTACAAAGCCCCCCTTTTTTTTGTTCTGGCTTAGAATTCAGCAGGGGGTAATCCTGCTCCGACTCTTTCCGTGTGCATTCAGCTGGAGAAAGTTTTTCCCATTTAACATTATTACCAGAGTTCAGAGTGGAATGTTTCCACTCTTTCAAGAGACTGGCTGTGGAGAAACCCTGCCCATTTCCAGGTGCCTGGAAGCATGGGGATGTTATATCTTCTTCTCCAGACTAGATTACTTCAAGGAGATCTGCTCCACGTTCTGGCTTGTTCCCCTGGCTGAGAATGGGATCCAGATGTAGGCAGACAGCATTTGAGGCAGCAGTCTCTCTGCAACCTAGGCTGAAGCCCATAGGGCTCCAGGTAGCAGTTAGCTTGTTGGAATCTCAAGCTCACCCTGCACCTTCTGAGTTCATTCAATCACAGAAGGCAGCAAGACCCAGGGCTGTTTTTTCATATGGGCTCAATGGGCTCTTGCCCAAGGGCCCCAGGGGTAAAAAGGGCCCTAGGCTGATAGCTGAGGGTCCCCTCTTTCCAGGGGTACCAGATTTTTGAAAATCGGCCCTGAGGAACCAGAGATATCAGACTTCAAAGCAGTGGTCTCCATCCAAGCCTGTTAATTGCTCCTCCCAGCCAGATATCTCGAGTTCTGTCTGACTTAAAGTTTTTCTGAGGGTGTACTAAAAAAGCTGGGACACTCCTCTTCTGGTGAACACTGGAATCTTGTTTCTACTATGCTCAAAACCAGAGATATCAGCCTTCCAGCAGCTGCTCCCTGCTCCAGCTCCACATGCCTAATATGCAGTTTTATATTTTCGTTAGTGATTGCTCTGGCTCCTGAACTCTGATCCCCAAGTCCCCAGTACCTCCTGAAAGGTGGAAACGCTCTAGTTTTTTTTATTCCCATTAAAGCTAGGAAATCTAATTCCAGGAACAGGAGATATCTGCAGTAAAACAAGCTGCCCTCCCACCAGAAAATTATGAATATTAAGCCCACTCCACTATTGACCCCTCCCCTATGTATTAAACACCCCCTACCACCCTGGAAATCACGTACCCTGGCCCCTTCATTCAGTCCAATGTCCCCTTCTACAGTTTAGGGTTCTCCTTCCTGCCCCATCTGTGCAGCAAAGGAGTAATTAGCAGAAATTATTTCTCCAGGTCCTACATGCTGAGCGAAAGATAGAACCCCCCTTCTGCCCGCGGGACATCAAAGCTGCCTCTGATAGAACACCCCACTCCTACCGCTGATGGGTGGGCAGGGGGCCCAGTGCATTGCTGTGCCCAGGGGCCTACACTGCTGTTAAGACGGCTCTGGCAAGACCCTGCCAGCTGGGTCCCTATTTGGATTGGCTACCAGCAGTGCTGGATTAAATCCTGTGAAGTCAAAATCTCAGGAATCCCCCCACGCACATTATCTCGTAATATGTGTTGAAATCTTGTGGCCCCCCCTCGCAAATGATTTCTAATACATTTTTAATTTTACCAACCAACAGTGTGCGATGTGGAAACTGTAATATTAATCTGATATCTATGGTTTATGTACTTTAAATTGTTAATGGGTACATTACATAAATACAGTATTTTCTCTGTAGAGTCTTTAATGTAAAGTTTTTGTTTCTTTGAGTTGATTCAGTTTTTCTATCTTTTTTCGAAACAATTTAAGAAAGCTTGATTGCAATTTTCTTTTGATCCGTTGTCGCAGGACCCTTCGGCTGGTGCTTACTCTGCCTATTTGGTAATCTGGCACTGGCAGGGATGATTGTAAAAAGAAATGAAGTGAACTGTCAGGAAAGCAATGTGCCTATGGGGGAGGGGAGGGGAGGGTGTACTGGTGATACATACCTTTGCTTGAGGGCACCCGGGTGGAGGCTCTTCTAATGCCAAACCCCCTTCCCCCCATTCCCCCTCCATATGTCACCTAGCAGGAAACATCCGTCACCCCCCCCCCCCCCCCCCCCTAGTTGCGTCCATGCATGTGTGGAGGGATCCATACTTAGGCTAATACTGCTGCTTGCTACTTGGGCTAGATTTTGGCTAATATTTCTATATTTGCTACATACAAAGAAACCCTCTCAGTACTGCCAGTAATGCCTCTCAGTACTGCCAGTAATGCCTCTCAGTACTGTTGCCTCTCAGTACTGCCAGTAATGCCTCTCCGTACTGTTGCCTCTCAGTACTGCCAGTAATGCCTCTCAGTACTGTTGCTACAGGTGAAAATATATACGCTGATGATAATGGATTCTCATAATCATAAACAAGGTTTATCTGCTGATCGTATCAGGCGGATGCATCTAGTGATATGTAGGGTTCTGCATATGTTGTGTGGAAATTAATAATTTCTCTGTGCACTTTTTTTATGCAGTAATTTACTCCCATTTTAACAACAAGCTTGCATCAGCCCCTATGTGTGGTGCTTGTTGTATTAGCAGGTTTTATTCACCATAGCAGTAATATTTACACCAATATCCCAAGTATGAATATGAATACATAGTGAAGTTATAGGCAGTGATGCATTGACAGTGGGCCATCTAATGGTTAATAGCCTAGATGAGGTCTCCCACCAACCAATGGTAGTCATTAGACTGATACCATGTATCCATCCATATAATGGAAATATAACCCTTAGTGTCCATCTGACTGATGGGCAATGGAAAAGGTTTGCAACACGCTGACAGTAACCATTAGGCTGACAATTTGCCTCTGCCCGCATTGTCTGGTCAGCCTTTCCATGTCTCATCAGAACACATTCTCTTATGCACAACACAGTTTGAACCGTCTGTTGGCAATTCACATTAAACAGATAAGGCTGTGTTCTGCAATGAGGTTACATTCCGTCTTGGCCTCCTTGCCCTCCGTAAACCAAATAATCACACTTGTAGAGATGATAATCTTTACTGAATAACAAACACAGGGGCATCAGTACCTTCTCTAAATGCCAATCTTGTAGACCCTTGACTATAGCTATAACTTCTCATTTTCTGGTGTATATAGCCACACTATCCTGTATGCTCCCCTAGTAATCTCTGACAATGCCACTGGTGTCTGGCCTCCTGTGACAAAATGTCGTCTATAAAGTGAAAAAGGTGTACGGTTTCCACGCTCTCCTTGTCTCTCTTTACTGATTCTGTGATTATTTCCAATGTTCTATCAGCTCATTCTGTGTCTATTCTTCTACACTGAACAGAAAACCAATATAAAATCCAATTCATTACTCTTTAGGTAATCTGCCATGTATACCTAACCATGCGCCTAATTCAGATCTGATTGCAGCAGCAAATTTGTTAGCAAATGGGCAAAACCAAGGCAGATATAACATGTGCAGAGAGAGTTAAGGGGGGTACACACGGAGAGATACGTCTTTAAAATCTAAGCAATCTGTCTAGATTGCTTAAATTTTGAGCACGGATCTGCCGTGTCTATGCCCCCCAGCGATAGGCCGCGCATCGCTATCGCCGATGCTAGATTGAGCCTGCATGCAGGCTCAATCTAGCGGGTCGCTGACTTCATCGTTGTGTGAAGTGAGCGGCCCCCCCGTCCGTTCTCCCCCTCACTCAGCACATCGCGCTGTGCTGAGTGGGAGAAGAGATGTGTGCTGAGCGGTCTGTGTTAAGATCACTCAGCACACATCTCTCCCGTCAGCATACCTCCCAACATGACCCTCTCCAGGAGGGACAGAATGCTCTGCTTCTGGACTTCCCTCTTACTGTATGATTGCCATCACCTGTGCTGAAACACCTTTCTTATCCATTAATAATAATAATAATAATTATAATAATAATAATAATAATTTTATTTATATAGCGCTCTTTCTCCAATAGGACTCAAGTCACTTAACAGATACATAGCATAATATAGTACAGAAAATAATAAAGTACAGAACAGATTTTCATAAAATACAGAAGCATGGAGATACTAAAGGGACAATTATGGGAATGCTTGAGTAAAAAGGAAAGCATTTAGTCTACTTTTGAAGGATTCTATAGTTGGGGCCTCTCGCACTGTCTGGGGAAGTGAGTTCCATAGAGTCGGAGCCGCATGACTAAAAGTTCGACCCCCAGATGAATTACGGGAGATTCTAGGTACTGCTAAAAGTCCTTCATCTACAGATCGCAGTAATCGAGTGGGGCAGTATGGGGTCAGTAGCTGCTTCAGGTACCTTGGGCCCTGGTCATGTAGTGCTTTGAAACTCAGTAAGCCAATCTTGAAGATAATTCGCCATTTTACAGGCAGCCAGTGAAGGGAGTAGAGTATGGGTGTTATGTGGCTCGAACGGGGCTGGTTGGTTAACAGCCTGGCAGCTGTGTTTTGCACCAGCTATAAGCGGTGCAATTCTTTTGCTGGGAGACCAAGGTAGAGGGCATTACAGTAGTCTAATCGAGATGATACAAATGCGTGGATGACTTTTGGCAGATCATCTGAGGGAATTAAGTGCTTGATTCTGGCTATGTTCCTCAGGTGAAAGAATGAGGATTTGATTGTGGCTGATATCTGATGTTTAAGTGTCAAGCCACCATCCAGGACAACGCCAAGATTCCGCACACGATCAGTGGTTTGTAATTCTGAATCCCCGAGTGTAAGTCCAGTTGGTTGGCTATGCTGGCTATGTTCAAAACAGGTGCCAGCAATCATACATCAAGAGAAAAGTCCAGAAGCAGAGCATTGTGTCCCTTCTGGAGAGGGTTATGTTGGGAGGTATGAGTCAGTACCCCCCCCCCCCTTTAGATTTGGGTGGGTTATATTGTTTCTGTGAAGGGTAAATACTGGCTGCTTTATTTTTTACACTACAATTTAGATTTCAGTTTGAACACACCCCACCCAAATCTAAGTCTGCATCCCCCCCGCATGTCTAAGAATTTGATCGTAGATGTGCATTTTTTCGCACATCTACGATCAGGTCTTAACTACCCCCGAGAGCATTTGGGTCTAGAGAGAGATGCACACAAAGAGAGACCTCCTGAATCCTGTACCAGTGTGTAAGTAGTACAGAGGTTGATGCAATTCTTGCATGAGACAAGATAAATGATAGCTTTTACTTTGTATGTGTATTTTAAGGTTGTTTAAGTTGTCTTTGTTCCACTCCAGGAAATAAAATATATGTCTCTCAATTAGGAGGAGCTATAAACAGTACCCTGGCATATTAAACTATTAGATTAAATCTAATATACACCATTGGTTTAAATGTAATATACACAATCTATATATACCTCCCACCATGACCCATTCCAGGAGGGACAAAATGCTCTATACCTGGAATTGAAAGCATAGGTAGAAAGCATATTATCCCCCCTGGGTCATGTTGGGGGTATGCACAATATAATATACAACGCCCCTTCCCCGTCTTCACTGTCTGAATTGTCCCGGGACACCCAAGGCTTAAGGCCCGTACACACTGGTCGATATATCGGCCGTTCTCTTGAACGGCCGATATATCGCGGGACCATCGGCCAGTGTGTACGGCCGATACGTCTGTGAACTCCGTAGTTCACAGACGTATCGCGTCGGCCGCGCAGCACAGCCGACGGCCAATATATCTACCGATATATTGGCGCGTCGCTGTGTGTGTACGGGGCGGTCGGCCGACCGCCCATACACATGCTGCGGCGGCCGGCGGTGATTGACAGCTGAACTGGGCGGGTGTGTGTACACGCCCGCCCAGTTCATAACGTCAGTCCCCGACGGATCGGGCAGTGTGTATGCTGAACACACTGCCCGATCCGTCCATAGATATATCTGCAGATCACTTGATCTGCAGATAATAAGATTTTACTTACCGATAAATCTATTTCTCGTAGTCCGTAGTGGATGCTGGGGACTCCGTCAGGACCATGGGGATCAGCGGCTCCGCAGGAGACAGGGCACAAAACTAAAGCTTTAGGATCAGGTGGTGTGTACTGGCTCCTCCCCCTATGACCCTCCTCCAAGCCTCAGTTAGGATACTGTGCCCGGACGAGCGTACACAATAAGGAAGGATATTGAATCCCGGGTAAGACTCATACCAGCCACACCAATCACCGTATAACCTGTGATCTGAACCCAGTTAACAGTATGACAAACGTAGGAGCCTCTGAACAGACGGCTCACAACAATAACAACCCGATTTTTTTGTAACAACAACTATGTACAAGTATTGCAGACAATCCGCACTTGGGATGGGCGCCCAGCATCCACTACGGACTACGAGAAATAGATTTATCGGTAAGTAAAATCTTATTTTCTCTGACGTCCTAAGTGGATGCTGGGGACTCCGTCAGGACCATGGGGATTATACCAAAGCTCCCAAACGGGCGGGAGAGTGCGGATGACTCTGCAGCACCGAGTGAGAGAACTCCAGGTCCTCCTCAGCCAGGGTGTGCCCCTGACCAAGTAGCAGCTCGGCAAAGTTGTAAAGCCGAGATCCCTCGGGCAGTCGCCCAAGATGAGCCCACCTTCCTTGTGGAATGGGCATTTATATATTTTGGCTGTGGCAGTCCTGCCACAGAATGTGCAAGCTGAATTGTACTACACATTCAACTAGCAATCGTCTGCGTAGAAGCAAGAGCACCCAGTTTTTTAGGTGCATACAGGATAACAGCAAGTCAGTTTTCCTGACTCCAGCCGTCCTGGAAATCTATATTTTCAGGGCCCTGACAACATCTAGCAACTTGGAGTCCTCCAAGTCTCTAGTAGCCGCAGGTACCACAATAAGCTGGTTCAGATGAAACGCTGACACCAACTTAGGGAGAAACTGGGGACGAGTCCGCAGCTCTGCCCTGTCCGAATGGACAATCAGATATGGGCTTTTGTGAGACAAAGCCGCCAATTCTGACACTCGCCTGGCCGAGGCCAGGGCCAACATCATGGTCACTTTCCATGTGAGATATTTCAAATCCACAGATTTGAGCGGTTTAAACCAACGTGATTTGAGGAATCCCAGGCCTACGTTGAGATCCCACAGTGCCACTGGAGGCACAAAAGGGGGTTGTATATGCAGTACTCCCTTGTCAAATTTCTGGACTTCAGGAACTGAAGCCAATTTTTTTCTGGAAGAAAATCGACAGGGCCGAAATTTGAACCTTAATGGACCCCAATTTGAGGCCCATAGACACTCCTGTTTGCAGGAAATGCAGGAATCGACCGAGTTGAAATTTCTTCGTGGGGCCTTCCTGGCCTCACACCACGCAACATATTTTCGCCACATGTGGTGATAATGTAGTGCGGTCACCTCCTTCCTGGCTTTGACCAGGGTAGGAATGACCTCTTCCGGAATGCCTTTTTCCCTTAGGATCCGGCGTTCAACCGCCATGCCGTCAAACGCAGTCGCGGTAAGTCTTGGAACAGACATGGTACTTGCTGAAACAAGTCCCTTCTTATCGGCAGAGGCCCTGAGTCCTCTGTGAGCATCTCTTGAAGTTCCGGGTACCAAGTCCTTCCTGGCCCATCCGGAGCCACGAGTATAGTTCTTACTCCTCTACGTCTTATAATTCTCAGTACCTTTGGTATGAGAAGCAGAGGAGGGAACACATACACCGACTGGTACACCCCTGGTGTTACCAGAACGTCCACAGCTATTGCCTGAGGGTCTCTTGACCTGGCGCAATACCTGTCCAGTTTTTTGTTCAGGCGGGACGCCATCATGTCCACCTTTGGTCTTTCCCAACGGTGCACAATCATGTGGAAAAAACTTCTCGATGAAGTCCCCACTCTCCCGGGTGGAGGTCGTGCTGAGGAAGTCTGCTTCCCAGTTGTCCACTCCCGGAATGAAAACTGCTGACAGTGCTATCACATGATTTTCCGCCCAGCGAAGAATCCTTGCAGTTTCTGCTATTGTCCTCCTGCTTCTTGTGCCGCCCTGTCTGTTTACGTGGGCGACTGCCGTGATGTTGTCCCACTGGATCAATACCGGCTGACCTTGAAGCAGAGGTCTTGCTAAGCTTAGAGCATTGTAAATTGCTCTTAGCTCCAGTATATTTATGCGGAGAGAAGTCCCCAGACTTGATCACACTCCCTGGAAATTTTTTCCCTGTGTGACTGCTCCCCAGCCTTTCAAGCTGGAATCCGTGGTCACCAGGACCCAGTCCTGAATGCATAACTGTGGCCCTTTATGAGCACTCTGCAGCCACTACAGAAGAGACACCCTTGTCCTTGGAGACAGGGTTATCCGCTGATGCATCTGAAGATGCGATCCGGACCATTTGTCCAGCAGATCCCACTGAAAAGTTCTTGCGTGAAATCTGCCGAATGGAATCGCTTTGTAAGAAGCCACCATTTTTCCCAGGACCCTTGTGCAATGATGCACTGACACTTTTCCTGGTTTTTGGAGGTTCCTGACTAGCTCGGATAACTCCCTGGCTTTCTCCTCCGGGAGAAACACCTTCTTCTGGACTGTGTCCAGAATCATCCCTAGGGACAGCAGACGTGTCGTCGGAGACAGCTGCGATTTTGGAATATTTAGAATCCACCCATGCTGTCGTAGAACTACTTGAGATAGTGCTACTCAGACCTCCAACTGTTCTCTGGACCTTGCCCTTATCCGGAGATCGTCCAAGTAAGGGATAATTAAGACGCCTTTTCTTTGAAGAAGAATCATCATTTCGGCCATTACCTTGGTAAAGACCCGGGGTGCCGTGGACAATCCAAACGGCAGCGTCTGAAACTGATAGTGACAGTTTTGTACCACGAACCTGAGGTACCCTTTGTGAGAAGGGCAAATTTGGACATGGAGGTAAGCATCCTTGATGTCCAGGGACACCATATAGTCCCCTTCTTCCTGGTTCGCTATCACTGCTCTGAGTGACTCCATTTAGAATAGGTCTCACCGAGCCGTCTGGCTTCAGTACCACAATATAGTGTGGAATAATACCCCTTTACTTGTTGTAGGAGGGGTACTTTGATTATCACCTGCTGGGAATACAGCTTGTGAATTGTTTCCAATACTGCCTCCCTGTCGGAGGTAGACGTTGGTAAAGCAAACTTCAGGAACCTGCGAGGGGGAGACGTCTCGAATTTCCAATCTGTACCCCTGGGATACTACTTGTAGGATCCAGGGGTCCACTTGCGAGTGAGCCCACTGCGTGCTGAAACTCTTGAGACGACCCCCCACCGCACCTGTTTGTACGGCCCCAGCGTCATGCTGAGGACTTGGCAGAAGCGGTGGAAGGCTTCTGTTCCTGGGAATGGGCTGCCTGCTGCAGTCTTCTTCCCTTACCTCTATCCCTGGGCAGATATTATGGGGACGAAAGGACTGAGGCTAAAAAGACTATGTCTTTTTCTGCTGAGATGTGACTTGGGGTAAAAAAGGTGGATTTTCTAGCTGTTGCCGTGGCCACCAGGTCCAATGGACCGACCCCAAATAACTCCTCCCCTTTATACGGCAATACTTCCATGTGCCGTTTGGAATCTGCATCACCTGACCACTGTCGTGTCCATAAACATCGTCTGGCAGATATGGACATCGCACTTACTCTTGATGCCAGAGTTTCGCATATATAGAAATGCATCTTTTAAATGCTCTATAGTCAATAAAATACTGTCCCTGTCAAGGGTATCAATATTTCCAGTCAGGGAATCCGACCAAGCCACCCCAGCGCTGCCCATCCAGGCTGAGGCGATCGCTGGTCGCAGTATAACACCAGTATGTGTGTATATACTTTTTAGGATATTTTCCAACCTCCTATCAGTTGGCTCCTTGAGGGCGTCCGTATCTGGAGACGGTAACGCCACTTGTTTTTATAAGCGTGTGAGCGCCTTATCCACCCTAAGGTGTGTTTCCCAACGCGCCATAACTTCTGGCGGGAAAGGGTATACCGCCAATAATTTTCTATCGGGGGAAACCCACGCATCATCACACACTTCATTTAATTTATCTGATTCAGGAAAAACCACGTGTAGTTTTTTCACACTCCACATAATACCCTTTTTTGTGGTACTTGTTACATATTTCTGATACTACATCTCCTTCATTGCCCTTAACAAGTAACGTGTGGCCCTAAAGGAAAATACGTTTGTTTCTTCACCGTCGACACTGGAGTCAGTGTCCGTGTCTGTGTCGACCGACTGAGGTAAAAGGACGTTTTAACGCCCCTGACGGTGTTTTAGACGCCTGGACAGGTACTAATTGGTTTGCCGGCCGTCTCATGTCGTCAACCGACCTTGCAGCGTGTTGACATTATCACGTAATTCCTTAAATAAGCCATCCATTCCGGTGTCGACTCCCTAGAGAGTGACATCACCATTACCGGCAATTGCTCCGCCTCCTCACCAACATCGTCCTCATACATGTCGACACACAAGTACCGACACACAGCACACACACAGGGAATGCTCTGATAGAGGACAGGACCCCACTAGCCCTTTGGGGAGACAGAGGGAGAGTTTGCCAGCACACACCAAAAACGCTATATTATACAGGGACAACCTTTATATAAGTGTTTTTCCCTTATAGCATTTTAATATATATATACATATCGCCAAATAAGTGCCCCCCCTCTCTGTTTTAACCCTGTTTCTGTAGTGCAGTGCAGGGGAGAGCCTGGGAGCCTTCCCACCAGCATTTCTGTGAGGGAAAATGGCGCTGTGTGCTGAGGAGAATAGGCCCCGCCCCCTTTTCGGCGGGCTTCTTCTCCCGTTTTTCTGAGACCTGGCAGGGGTTAAATACATCCATATAGCCTCCAGGGGCTATATGTGATGTATTTTTAGCCAGAATAAGGTATTATACATTGCTGCCCAGGGCGCCCCCAGCAACGCCCTGCACCCTCCGTGACCGTTGGTGTGAAGTGTGTGACAACAATGGCGCACAGCTGCAGTGCTGTGCGCTACCTTCATGAAGACTGAAAAGCCTTCTGCCGCCGGTTTCTGGACCTTCAATCTTCAGCATCTGCAAGGGGGGTCGGCGGCGCGGCTCCGGGACGAACCCCAGGGTGAGACCTGTGTTCCGACTCCCTCTGGAGCTAATGGTGTCCAGTAGCCTAAGAAGCCAATCCATCCTGCACGCAGGTGAGTTGAACTTCTCTCCCCTAAGTCCCTCGATGCAGTGAGCCTGTTGCCAGCAGGACTCACTGAAAATAAGAAACCTAAAAACTTTTTCTAAGCAGCTCCTTAAGAGAGCCACCTAGATTGCACCCTGCTCGGACGGGCACAAAAACCTAACTGAGGCTTGGAGGAGGGTCATAGGGGGAGGAGCCAGTACACACCACCTGATCCTAAAGCTTTAGTTTTGTGCCCTGTCTCCTGCGGAGCCGCTGATCCCCATGGTCCTGACGGAGTCCCCAGCATCCACTTAGGACGTCAGAGAAATATCTACTAGTGTGTACCCACCTTTACTCCGGCCCCTGGGTAACGGAAAGGTTAGGATGCCGTCATTGCTGCGGCATGAAGTGTATCAAGTTGCCTATCACTGTGTTAAATGACTGGCAGTTACTGTACATTTCTCTTTATTGCTTAGTTGTGCAAGAATGACGGTAGAATTCCTCTTTCTTGACCAAGAAACACTGATTTGTTGCTGTGTTACACATAATTAATAATGGCTATGTGGTGTTTGATGTGTACATTAGGGTCAGGGTGAGGAATTGCCTCAGGATCAGCCTCGCTGCTGCTAGGGATCATATGAACCACACAACCCGCTATTCACAATCGCACTCACACACAAAACAATGTGACGCGACTCCTTCACGCCATTGGCTAGTGCACGCCTCACACTGGCTCTCCATTAGTTATTGTCGACGTCAATCGTACTCCGAGGTCTACCATAGAAGGCGTAGCCCCTCCTTCCGCAGTGATTGGAGGGTGGGCTAAAATTGGCAGATAAGCCCCGCCCTCGCTGCCTTGTGTGATCGGCCAGCCAGCAGCATCCTCAGCGGTGTGTTGGGGACAGTGATGATGGGGAGAGCCGGGATTATCCGGGGGGCGGACACCGCTGCCTCATCCGACCAGCTGCTGGACCGTTAGCCCTCCCTGGAAGCGGGGACCTCGGCCGGGGACGAGCAGCTGTCTGTACGGTGTGTTTTCCCCTAACCCCTTATCAATATACTGGCGAGAGGGTGCCCTCCATCCACAGCAAGGTCGCCTGGACATTAATCCCCCTCCCCGGGGACCAGCTGGGGGAGGGACTGTTACTAATGCAGCTCCACTAAGGCCTCTGGCAAGCAGCATCCCTCTGCAATCTGCATGCACTGCACTGTTGTATGGTACAATGCCCCAAAGTAGCCTCTCATCATTGTTCTGCACCCATGCTGGAGGTGCTGCTGTGTCTGCCACCCTGGGAGCACAATCGTATACGTGTGTGTGTATGTATGTGTATATATGTGTGTATGTATGTGTATATATGTGTGTATATATATATATATATATATATATATATATATATTTTTTTTTTAAATATTACTTTACACAAATACACACACATTAATGTGTTGTGCATAGTGACAGATTGCATGCTTTCACCCTCTAGGGAGATACTGAGATTTAAGTTTCATGATATAAAATATATACTCTTGAGTGTAAACACTGTGGCGAATTGCATTCTTTAACTCTCTAATGGATATGGATATATATATATATATATATATATATATATATATATATATATATATACACTCAATGCATTGTACAGTGGTAAATTACGCGGTTTGACAGTCTAGTCTTTGTGTATATGATATATATTCAGATCTCTACAATACTTATATTAAACTGTTCTTTTTCTATTTGCAAATAGTGTATTAAGCACGCTGCTTGTGAGAGTTTGCTAGCTTCATGTGGTGTGACATGCCGATATGGGGAATAAAATGCAGGCAGGCATCCATCATGTCACTGCTCCAGGAAAGTGACCCACGGTCTGTCCTCATGTTGTGTGTCAGATGGGCCATGGTCACTTCTCCTTGCTGTGTCCTCAGGAATGCATCTGTCCCCTCACCCTGCTGTGCATTGTTGCAGCCCATGCTAGTTGTTCAGCTGTCCTATCTGTCAGTCTCTTTGGCAAAGATCAAGTCTCTCTGTGTAGTTCTTGTAGTGTGAGCTGGTCCTCTGTCCAGAGATTGGATACTGGACAGCTATTTGTGTTGCTGACCTGCGGAGTGAGA
This sequence comes from Pseudophryne corroboree, assembly GCF_028390025.1. Taxonomy (NCBI): domain Eukaryota; kingdom Metazoa; phylum Chordata; class Amphibia; order Anura; family Myobatrachidae; genus Pseudophryne; species Pseudophryne corroboree. The sequence continues at coordinate 128,163,314 of NC_086445.1, forward strand.
AGCTCCACTTATTGTCTTCTTGGTCTTTTGACAGGGTAAGAACATTTTTCTGTCTCAAAAGCTGGGGCCCATATTTATATTTGTGTGTGAACCCCTCTCTGGGGAGCCTGAGGTTGTGATTTTGATCTGGGTGAAAGAGTGTCTGATTTATTAATTAACTGGCCGTTATTTGTATAGCGCGCGCGCACATTACGTAGGGTTTTACAGAGAATATCTTGGTCATTCACATCAGTCCCTGCCCTAGTGGAGCTTACAATCTATATTCTCTACCACATGCACACACAGGGCACACACGATTCAATTTGGCAACAGTTGAATAGCGCCGGGAGTTTGCTCCCGGCGCTATTCAATACAGCGACGACTGACCCTCAATTTTCGGGAATTCTTCTCTCATCCCCAGGGGATGAGAGAAGAAACCCAACAATAGTGCGGCCGGTGCGAGGCTGATTCTGTCGGGAATCGGCATCGCCGCGGGTAGTTAAGTCGGAGAATGCCCGTTCTCCCGACAAAACTACCTGTTAAGTCAGCGAGAACGGGCCATCGCCGACTTAACATGAGCTGAATTGAATAGCGTCTGGAGCTAATTCCCGGCGCTATTCAACTGTTGCCGAATTGAATCAACCCCATTGGGAGAGAATTCAGTTGTTTCCGGGCATGTGTAAGTAATGGGCACCCATGGACTATATTCAATTGTTTAGCAGATGGGCACCCATTGTTTATTATGCTTGATGCAGCGGGTATAGACTCATAAAGCGGCTAAACTCCTGGAAAGTATTGGGCGTGCTGCTGAAACAGCAGTTTGAGCGCCTAAAAGCCCAACATTAGGTGTATTCTGCTTTCCTTCTCAGGAGGGTGCAAGCAGAAATAATGGGTGCTAGCGGTACTTGCACCCATCAGCACAGACAATTGAATAGCTCCATTCAGGTGAGACAGGAGCTGTGGGCACCCTTTTTGATTGAATTCCCTCCACATGCACCTAGGTAAATATTTTTGTCTAAAGCAGATAAACTAAAAGAAACCTACTAGTACGTTTTTGGAGTTTGGGAGGAATTGCATACATTCATGAAGAGAACATGCAAACTCCACACAGACTGACCTTAATCGGGAATGAAACTCGTGACCACAGGGCTGTCAGGCAATAATTCTAACCACTACTCCACCTTGCTGATTATCCTTTCTCTCCAATGGGTCATTGTGGCTCGGTTGAGTAGTAAAGGGGTCTTTGGAAAGGGCCAGGAGTTCTGATAGCGAAGGTGCATTGTTTTGTGTGTATGTCCTGTCTGTTTTATTTTGAGATAGGTGGAGGAGAGGACACAGATGTTTAGCTTAAAAAATGAACATAGAACAAAAAGACATTCGCTTGATCTTTGTGTGATGACCTGCTGAGTTTTCGGAAGGATGTGTTCTGGTTAAGGCCATATGTTTATTTGTGAGGAAGAAATATCCTGGCTGGTCTCCTATTGTCAGCAGGGTATGAAATATTCAGCAGTTTAAAGGTTAAAGTGGGAAAGGCTATTCCTGACAGAAGGACTTGCATGGGATTCTGGGACGTCTGGCATGGAAAGGGTTCTGCATCACTACATGTATGCAAGCAATTTGTGGAGCAAGCTAAAACCCTTTTAGTGTATGTTTGTGGTGAGCAGGTGCACTCTATGGTTTGAGCATTGATACCTCCCACAGACTGATTGCTGCTCCAACCTCACAAATCAGGGGAATTGAACAGACCACCGTAGATAAATCTGCCAAAATGCAACTTGCCACAATGCAGAAATCAGTAGTGTGCCATCAATATTTAATTTCGAATCCATTACATTTATGCTTCAAAGTGATTCTGGTGTAGAAACTTAAAATGAGACTGTTTATTGCTTGACTGTTAATGCATTTATTTAAACATTGAAGTTTGAAGGTTTTACAGTAGTTTCTTCTTCCTTAGGGAAAGGGAAAAGGAAGACACTTACTCTTAAAATATTCTCCATAGAGAATAGAGAGTGCGGTGACTGTAAACACTTCCTGGTGTTTGGGTGATGTGCTTACCTTTCATTATTAGCAGTTCACATTTAGCAGCGTTTTAATAGACAGCTCTTACGCTGCAACATTTTCACATCTTCCTATAAAAGAAAAACATTTGTTACAGTAGTGTGCAAATAAGAGGGAGACGAATTCAGGAAGGTTTAGTTCACATTAGTAGAGGAATGAGAGTTCAGATAGGTACAAAGTACGGGGGTGATTCAGACCTGATCGCAGGGATGCTAAAATTGTTGTCCTGCGATCAGATAGCCACCGCCCACGTGGAGTGTATATTCGCCATGCAAGTCTGCGATTGCATGTGTACGCCGAGCTACTAAAAATCCCTCAGTCAGCGGACAGCTGCAAATCCGTTCGCACCTCGCTCGCTATTGAATGATTTTTTCACTGTGTGCAGTGTGTGTGCAGCCCAGGACTTACTCCTACAGTGCAATGAGAACAGGCTGATCGGGTCCGGAGCTGACGTCACGCACCCTTCCTGAAAACGTTTGGGAACGCCTGTGTTTTCCCTGCCACGCTCAGAAAACGGTCAGTTACCACCCACAGACAGCCTCTTCCTGTCAGCATGCGAATGGCTGAGCGATTGGAATTTTCACACCAGCCTGTCGCTGACCAGTGATGCCTCCTGTTGTTTACTCATACACATGAGCAGCCTATTGCTGATCGCCCGCTGTACGAAAACGCACAGCAGCGATCAGGTCTGAATCACCCCCAATGTAGTAATTAAGCTGATCAGGCCATTTTTGATTGCTCAGTCCGATCTCAGAATGTATACGCAGCTCCCATGGCCGATTATCGTTCCAAGCTAAGTTGGATCAGATGATTGGACCTTAACAACTGCACAACATTTCTCTAAAGTGATCAGCCGCTACTGTGCACAGTTTGAAGTGTGTATGAATATCTGATCCTCTGTCCCACAGTTTTGCTGATAACACATTAAAAAAGTCCTTTGTGATTGAATAGATAATCGTTTGGATTGGAACCGTAAGGCTGGGTACAGACCTGAACGATATTGGGCTGATTTAGCATATTGGAATGACAAGTAGTCTACATCATCTAGTGTGTATGCACAATTGCGCGCTTCCGCAGGTTGTATGCAGCTGCCTCTATTTGTCCGTGCTACACAGCCTGCCGGAAGATGTTGCATGTGACCCGGCTCTTTGTAAGGGTGGACAAAACCGTGATCGTTCCGTCCTTGATTACATCGGGCTGATGTGTATGGGCAGTCGGGCATGGTCCAGGCCGAAGGGAATTCAGTCCGATCATTGGGCCGATTGCCTATAGTTCAGGGGTGTAACCAGCCTTAGTCACTAGTGTGACCATTGTATGCTATCAATTGGATGTCCAAAACATTGTTTAATGGTAAAGCCAATCAGATCGTCTGTGAAATCGTTCAGGAGTTTACTTAGCAACATTTGCTAAATATCACCTAGAATCAGCTGTAGTTAATGCCTGTGGCTTTATAGCAGGAATGGGGAACCTTCAGCCCTCCAGCTGTTGTTGCAGGGCATGCTGGGATGTGTAGTTCAACAATTGTAGCATGGCCAAATAGCAAGGCATGCTGGTATGTGTAGTTCAACAACAGCTGGAGGGCCAAAGGTTCCCCATCCCTGCTTTATAGGATAAAAATGTACTACAGGTTGAGTATCCCATATCCAAATATCCGAAATACGGAATATTCCGAAATACGGACTTTTTTGAGCGAGAGTGAGATAGTGAAACTTTTGTTTTCTGATGGCTCGGTGTACACAAACTTTGTTTAATACACACAGTTATTAAAAATATTGTATTAAATGAGAATCAGGCTGTGTGCATAAGGTGTATATGAAACATAAATGAATTGTGTGAATGTAGACACACTTTGTTTAATGCACAAAGTTATAAAAAATATTGGCTAAAATTACCTTCAGGCTGTGTGTATAAGGTGCATATAAAACATAAATGCATTCTGTGCTTAGATTTAGGTCCCATCACCATGATATCTCATTATGGTATGCAATTATTCCAAAATACGGAAAAATCCGATATCCAAAATACCTCTGGTCCCAAGCATTTTGGATAAGGGATACTCAACCTGTATATAGCAGTTTTGTGTTTCCATATATTACAAGCATGATGTCTAGATGACCGTGTAGCAACAAATAATATTTGTACTTCTCTTGTGTTGTTTACACAATTTGATTGAAAATGTAGTTAACCACAAATTTGTGTTCGGTCCTTTTTTACGCTTTGTATGTGTGGTTGGTGACACATTGGGCATCGCCCGCTTGTTGGTTGTGGACATTACACGTGGATGTCCTTCAGCTGGCTCACTGCTGGTTTGCATTACTCACCACATCTGATAATATAGCTGTAACCGCCAATGTGGCATCCAGCAGAGGTTTCTAGCTGAGCTTTGCTTTGCTAGGCAACTCTCTCTGTAAATATGAGCATTACAGTTCAACTTGATGTCACACAATGTGTTAATGTATGCTCAGTATAAATAATTCCTTTATTACCCACAAATGACGTAGCCACAAGGTATTCGTGCTGCACCAACAGACTTCATTGAGGCACATGTGCTCCCATTTTCCCACGGCATTCCTTCTTTTTTTTTTTTGCTGCTGGAAATGCTAAACTTCAAATGCTTGTTGTCCTAGTATTCTGGCTCATGCATCTTAATAGGAGCAGACAAATGTGACCATTTTATGCATTTGACACACAAAAGAAAGGCTTGTTTTATCCTGAGCAAACTTCTTGCTGGGCTCACTGTGCAGGAAGTTAGAGTTGTGGGTCCGTTTGGACGTCTTGATGGTTTTGACAAAAGGTTATAAAGAAGAACAGTAAGTACAAATGTTTAAAAAAAAATAAAAAAAGCCTTTGGTAGACTGCAAAATAACGTGATGCTACAGAGGCTGTTATGAAAACTAGTACAAAGAAATTGTCAGCAGAAATCAATTGGATCTTTTTCTTTTCTTTTATAAACTGAGCTACACAATGGGCGACACCACTATTTTTCCATTGTGCACGTTTTCTTAAATGTCTCCAAATAACTACCACACATACAGTATCTGGAATTTCATGTGCAAGGGACGTAGTGATACAAATTAGCATCTTTGTGATCCTACCAGCCGCGGTGCAATGACGCAGCAGGAAGCTTTGGAGATGCATCATTGATCGGATCAATGCCCAACATATTTCTCTGACGTCCTAAGTGGATGCTGGGACTCCGTAAGGACCATGGGGAATAGCGGCTCCGCAGGAGACTGGGCACAACTAAAGAAAGCTTTAGGACTACCTGGTGTGCACTGGCTCCTCCCACTAAGACCCTCCTCCAGACCTCAGTTAGATTCTTGTGCCCGGCTGAGCTGGATGCACACTAGGGGCTCTCCTGAGCTCCTAGAAAGAAAGATCTGCTGGCAACAGACTCACTGCAGCGAGGGACTAAGGGGAGAAGAAGCGAACCTACCTAACTGGTGGTAGCTTGGGCTTCTTAGGCTACTGGACACCATTAGCTCCAGAGGGATCGACCGCATGGAACCGGCCATTGATGTTCGGTCCCGGAGCCGCACCGCCGGCCCCCTTACAGAGCCAGAAGCAAGAAGTGTTCCGGAAAATCGGCGGCAGAAGACTTCAGTCTTCACCAAGGTAGCGCACAGCACTGCAGCTGTGCGCCATTGCTCCTCATGCACACCTCACACTCCGGTCACTGATGGGTGCAGGGCGCTGGGGGGGGCGCCCTGAGCAGCAATATAAACACCTTGCCTGGCAAAATCATCACAATAAATAGCCCCAGAGGCTATATATGTGATAAATACCCCTGCCAGAATCCATAAATAAGCGGGAGAAAAGTCAGTGAAAAAGGGGCGGAGCTATCTCCCTCAGCACACTGGCGCCATTTTCTCTTCACAGTGCAGCTGGAAGACAGCTCCCCAGGCTCTCCCCTGTAGTTTTCAGGCTCAAAGGGTTAAAAAGAGAGGGGGGGGCACTAAATTTAGGCGCAATATTGTTTATACAAGCAGCTATTGGGGGAAAAATCACTCAGTTATAGTGTTAATCCCTGCATTATATAGCGCTCTGGTGTGTGCTGGCATACTCTCTCTCTGTCTCCCCAAAGGACTTTGTGGGGTCCTGTCCTCAGTCAGAGCATTCCCTGTGTGTGTGCTGTGTGTCGGTACGGCTGTGTCGACATGTGGGATGAGGAAGGTTACGTGGAGGTGGAGCAGAGGCCGATAAATGGGATGTCGCCCCCTGTGGGGCCGACACCAGAGTGGATGGATAGGTGGAAGGTATTAACCGACAATGTCAACTCCTTACATAGAAGGCTGGATGACGTAAAACAGCTGTGGGACAGCCGGCTTCTCAGCCCGCGCCTGCCCAGGCGTCTCAAAGGCCATCAGGGGCTCAAAAAAGCACCCGTTACCTCAGATGGCAGACACAGATGTCGACACGGAGTCTGACTCCAGTGTCGACGAGGTTGAGACATATACACAATCCACTAGGAACATCCGTTACATGATCTCGGCAATGAAAAATGTGTCACGCATTTCTGACATGAACCACATGTACCACATAAAAGGGGTTTTATTTTTGGGGAGAAAAAGCAGCCAGTGTTTTGTTCCCCCATCAGATGAATGAATGAATAAAGTAGCGTGGGTTCCCCCGATAAGAAACTGGTAATTTCTAAAAAGTTACTGATGGCGTACCCTTTCCCGCCAGAGGATAGGTCACGTTGGGAGATATCACTTAGGGTGGATAAGGCACTCACACGTTTGTCAAAAAAGGTGGCACTGCCGTCTTAGGATACGGCCACCTTGAAGGAGCCTGCTGATAAAAAGCAGGAGGCTATCCTGAAGTCTGTATATACACACTCAGGTTATATACTGAGACCTGCAATTGCCTCAGCATAAATAGTGCTGCTGCAGCGTGGTCTGATACCCAGTCAGATAATATTAATACTCTAAGACAGGGATAATAGTTTGCTAACATAGAGCATATTAAAGACGTCATCTTAGATATAAAGGATGCACAGAGGGATATTTGCCGGCTGGCATCCAGAATTAATGCAATGTCCATTCTGCCAGGAGGGTATTAGAAACCCGGCAGTGGACAGGTGATGCTGCCTATAAAAGGCACATGGAGATTCTGCCTTATAAGGGTGAGGAATTGTTTGGGGATGGTCTCTGGGACCTCGTATCCACAGCAACAGCTGGGAAGAAAATTTTTTACCTCAGGTTTCCTCACAGCCTAAGAAAGCACTGTATTTTCAGGTACAGTCCTTTCGGCTTCAGAAAAGCAAGCGGGTCAAAGGCGCTTCCTTTCTGCACAGAGACAAGGGAAGAAGGAAAAAGCTGCACCAGCAGCCAGTTCCCAGGATCAAAAATCTTCCCCCGCTTCCTCTGAGTCCACCGCATGACGTTGGCGCTCCACAGGTGGAGACAGGTGCGGTAGGGGCGCGTCTCGGGAACTTCTGGGACCAGTGGGCTTGCCCACAGGTGGATCCCTAGGTTCTGCAAATAGTATCACAGGGATACAGGCTGGAGTTCGAGGCGACTCCCCCTCGCCGTTACCTCACATCAGCCTTGCCTGCTGCCCTCGGAGAAAGGTAGTACTGGCGGCAATTCACAAGCTGTACTTCCAGCAGGTGAAATCAAGGTACCCCTCCTTCAACAAGGCCGGGGTTACTATTCCAAAATGTTGTGGTACCGAAACCAGACGGTTCGGTGAGACCCATTCTAAAATTGAAAGCCTTGAACACTTATATACGAAGGTTCAAGTTCAAAATGGAATCGCTCAGGGCGATTATTGCAAGCCTGGAGAATTTCATGGTATCACTGGACATCAAGGATGCTTACCTGCATGTCCCTATTTACCCTCTTCACCAGGAGTACCTCAAAATTGTGGTACAGGATTGTCATTACCAATTCCAGACGTTGCCGTTGGTCTGTCCCCGGCACCGAGGTATTTACCAAGGTAATGGCCGAAATAATTATCCCGTACTTGGACGATCTCCTTATAAAGGCGAGGTCCAGGGAGCAGTTGTTCGGCGGAGTAGCACTATCTCGGGAAGTGCTACAACAGCACGGCTGGATTCTGAATATTCCAAAGTCGCAGCTGGTTCCTACGACGCGTCTACTGTTCCTGGGTATGGTTCTGGACACAGAACAGGATAAAAAGGGTTTCTCCCGGAGGAGAAGTCCAAGGAGTTGTCGTCTCTAGACAGAGACCTCCTAATACGTATACAGGTGTCGGTGCATCAATGCACGCGAGCCCTGGGAAGGATGGTAGCTTCTTACGAAGAAATTCCATTCGCCAGGTCCCATGCAAGGATTTTCCAGTGGGATCTGTTGGACAAGTGGTCCGGGTCGCATCTTCAGATGCATCGGCGGATAACCCTGTCTCCAAGGGCCAGGGTGTCGCTGTTGTGGTGGCTTCAGAGTGCTCATCTTCTAGGGGGCCGCAGATTCGGCATACAGGACTGGGTCCTGGTGACCACGGATGCCAGCCTTCGAGGCTGGGGGGCAGTCACACAAGGAAGAAACTCCCAAGGCTATGGAAAAGTCAGGAGACTTCCCTACACATAAATATTCTGGAACTAAGGGCCATTTACAATGCCCTAAGTCAGGCTAGACCCCTGCTTCAACACCGGCCGGTGCTGATCCAGTCAGACAACATCACGGCGGTCGCTCATGTAAACCGACAGGGCGGCACAAGAAGCAGGATGGCGATGGCAGAAGCCACAAGGATTCTCAGATGGGCGGAAAATCATGTGTTAGCACTGTCAGCAGTGTTCATTCCCGGAGTGGACAACTGAGAAGCAGACTTTCTCAGAAGACACAACCTCCACCCGGGAGAGTGGGGACTTCATCCAGAAGTTTTCCAAATGATTGTACACCGTTGGGAAAGGCCACAGGTGGACATGATGGAGTCCCGCCTCAACAAAAAGCTACAAAGATATTGCGCCAGGTCAAGGGACCCTCAGGCGATAGCTGTGGACGCTCTGGTAACACCGTGGGTGTACCAGTCGGTGTATGTGTTCCCTTCTCTGCCTCTCTTACCCAGGGTAATGAGAATAATAAGAAGGAGAGGAGTAAGAACTATACTCATTGTTCCGGGTTGGCCAAGAAGAGCTTGGTTACCAGAACTCCAAGAAATGATCTCAGAGGACCCATGGCCTCTGCCGCTCAGACAGGACCTGCTACAGCAGGGGGCCTGTCTGTTCCAAGACGTACCGCGGCTGTGTTTGATGGCATGGCGGTTCCTGAAGGAAAAGGGCATTCCGGAGGAAGTTATCCCTACGCTATTTAAAGCTAGGAAAGAAGTGAACGCAAACCATTATCACCGCATATGGTGAAAATATGTGCGTGCTGTGAGGCCAGGAAGGCCCCTAAGGAGAATTTTCAGCTAGGTCGATTTCTGCACTTCCTACAGTCAGAGGTGACTATGGGCCTAAAATTGGGTTCCATGAAGGTCCAGATTTCGGCTCTATCGATTTTCTTCCAAAATAGAACTGGCTTCACTGCCTGAAGTTCGGACTTTTGTTAAGGGAGTGCTGCATAGTCAGCCCCCGTTTGTGCCTCAAGTGGCACTGTGGGATCTCAACGTGGTGTTGGATTTCCTGAAGTCGCATTGGGTTGAGCCACTTAAATCCGTGGAGCTACAATACCTCACGTGGAAAGTGGTCATGCTGTGGGCCGTAGCGTCGGCCAGGCGTGTATCAGAATTGGCGGCTTTGTCATACAAAAGCCCTTTTACTGTATTTTATATGGATATGGCGGAATTGAGGACTCGTTCCCAATTCCTTCCTAAGGTGGTATCAGTTTTTCATGTGAACCAACCTATTGTGGTGCCTGCGGCTACTTGGGACTTGGAGGATTCCAAGTTACTGGACGTAGTCAGGGCCCTGAAAAGTATATGTTTCCAGGACGGCTGGAGTCAGGAAAACTGACTCGCTATTTATCCTGTATGCACCCAACAAGCTGGGTGCTCCTGCTTCTAAGCAGACTATTGCTCGCTGGATCTGTAGCACGATTCAACTTGCACATGCTGCTGCTGGACTGCCGCACCCTAAATCTGTAAAAGCCCATTCCACGAGGAAAGTGGGCTCTTCTTGGGCGGCTGCCCGAGGGGTCTCGGCTTTACGACTTTGCCGAGCTGTTACTTGGTCGGGTTCAAACATTTTTGCAACAGTCTACAAGTTTGATACCCTGGCTGAGGAGGACCTAGAGTTTGCTCATTCGGTGCTGCAGAGTCATCCGCACTCTCCCGCCCGTTTGGGAGCTTTGGTATAATCCCCATGGTCCTTACGGAGTCCCAGCATCCACTTAGGACGTCAGAGAAAATAAGATTTTACTCACCGGTAAATCTATTTCTCGTAGTCCGTAGTGGATGCTGGGCGCCCATCCCAAGTGCGGATTGTCTGCAATACTTGTTTATAGTTATTGCCTAACTAAAGAGTTATTGTTGAGCCATCTGTTGAGAGGCTCAGTTATATTTCATACTGTTAACTGGGTATAGTATCACGAGTTATACGGTGTGATTGGTGTGGCTGGTATGAGTCTTACCCGGGATTCAAAATCCTTCCTTATTATGTCAGCTCTTCCGGGCACAGTATCCTAACTGAGGTCTGGAGGAGGGTCTTAGTGGGAGGAGCCAGTGCACACCAGGTAGTCCTAAAGCTTTCTTTAGTTGTGCCCAGTCTCCTGCGGAGCCGCTATTCCCCATGGTCCTTACGGAGTCCCAGCATCCACTACGGACTACGAGAAATAGATTTACCGGTGAGTAAAATCTTATTTTTTCAAGAAAATCAACGCTTTCCAGGACGCTGGGGGCTACTGTCCTTGGAGTCTGGGAGGGCTCCCCAAGATCTGGGAGTCTACAGGACATTTCTGGCGAGTAGACGCGTTTGTTTCTCTGTATTACATAATTGATTAAAAATAAAGTCACTTTTAAATAACAAAACTAGCAACAACAAAAAAACTCAATGGGGGGCGAATTCAATGGTGGTAAAAGTTCCGCCGGGTGACACTGTGTAATTTATTGGGCGCTTATGGTAATTCCAACATCACAAGTTTGCCCTCACACCTCCACATTCATAGATGCATAAAATTAGGTTGTTGGCATAGTAGTTGTATGTTGTTGCAAAGCTTGGGGGATGGAATGTTTCATAAGATAGAACATGTGCTTCAACTTATGGGTAGAGTACGTGGGGTGGCATACCAGGAGGTTCTAGTAAATAGTGGAATTATGCGATGTGTGTTACAGATGTGTCCTCATACATCATTGCTGCAGTCGCGCCAAACAGCTGCTCTTGGCACGCCAGGTCCCTGCTAGCGGTGTATTTTTTTGTGGGAAAATGCGTCTTAACCACTTAACTGGCATGGTCAGATTTCATGCAACTGCGCCGTCCCACCCTGTCCCCCCGTTTTTGACGACGAGATCCGTTCTGCAGATGTGCATAATATAATGTTTAAATATTTTGAAAACCACTTTTTCAACTTTGTTATTTAAAATGTATTTTATTTAATAATGTTGTTAATGCTTTTGAAGGGAAAACTCATCAGTTAAGTGGTTTTAAGGTGTATACACATGGTAAGATATTGACTATCTCCGATTTTGACTTTGCGATTTCCCCTGAACTCCCCGGAGCCCTGAACCACCGATATTGGCTAAGTGCCAATTTTGACTATACCATGTACTAGATTGTACACAATATAGGGGGTTCTTCAGATCTGATTGCAGCAAATTTGTTAGCTAATAGTCAAAACCATTTGCACTGCAGGTGGGGCAGATATAACATTTGCAGAGAGAGTTAGATTTGGGTGGGTTATATTGTTTCTGTGCAGGGTAAATACTGGCTGCTTGATTTTTCCACTGCAATTTAGATTTCAGTTTTAACATACCCCACCCAAATCTAACTCTCTCTGCACATGTTATATCTGCCAACCCTGCAGTGCACATGGTTTTGCCCATTAGAGAAAGATTTTGCTGCTGCGATCAGGTCTGAAATAGGCCCTAGGTCCCTTAATGCCTCATTAACAACAGCAAAGTAAATAAATGTATATCCCTGTTGGGGATCCGGTCAGCAAACCGGTGTTCAGGATGCCGGCCATCGGAATACCGATGCCGGATACTGACACTGTTCAGAACAACGATGCGGTCACAATGCCTGAGCCAGAATCCAGACTGGCAGTCGGAATTCCGTAAGGTTAGGTTAAGGCTGCAAAGAATGGTGGTTGAATACACCCCACCCAAATCTAAAGGCCAGTACACACTGGCAGAGATGTGTGCTGAGCGAGTGGGCGGACGGGGGAATGGTCCGAAATGAGCGATGTGCTAGATGTGCGTGCAGGCCAATCTCGCACCAGCGATAGTGATGCACGGGGCCATGCATCGCTATTGCTGGGGGCTTGCACATGGAGAGATCCGTGCTTAACTTCTAAGCAATCTAGCCAGATTTAGAATTTAAGCACGGATCTCTCCATGTGTACCCCCCTTAACTCTCTCTGCACATGTTATGCCTGCCCCCCTGCAATGCACATGGTTTTGCAGATTAGGTAACAAATTTGCTGCTGAGATCAGATCTGAATTAGGCTCTCAGTCAAGGTTGACTTGCCTGTACAGTATATCTTTTCTTGCGATACCGACCCCACAGGAGTGCGCATCGTTATCGTAAGCTCTGTACACACAGTGCGATTTGCATTAACTTTCCTTACGATTTTGATTATATAGTCAAAATCATAAGGTTACATCGCACTGTGTGTATGCACCTTCAGTCTCAGTGCATCGTAGCAAGGCCAACCAGGAGACTTTGCTGATTCATTTGATATGCGACACTTGTATATTGTGTGCTACTAAGTCTGAATCTGTATACGAAGCAGCTTTTTTCCAAGTTTCGTGGTTCTCCGTATGCAGACTCTGTCGCACACAATATGCTAGTGTCATATATCAAATGTATCTGCTCAGGCTCCTGGTGCGTGCTAGTCACTTAGCGTTGCGACTAAGACACATGTATGGCAAATATAAGAAGCCTAACGGTAACAGAGTTGCACGGGAACTGGCGTCTTACTTGTGCAAGGCATCTCGCACTGCGTGGCGTATTGAGGCTAGATGTGTGAGCGCACATCTGTATGTATGAAATAGTATGCTTTCTTACTGTTCTATGTTGTGCAGAAGAACATTGCTCGCTTTTTTTTACTATTTAAAGTTGCAGTTCCACCTACTTGCTGTCTGTTGCAGCTTATTCCTTGGGCTCCACACAGCCCTGGCTGAAAACCAAGGAGGTTGTGATAAGGGTGATGCTTGTAAATCACCAGATAGTAAGTGGTGTTTATTACACCATCAGTACTCTGTACAGGCCCCTATCCACTAGTGAGATATTTTCATCCGATTCCGAGCTTTCTAATTGATGGATCGGATGAAAAGTGTCACATCGCATGTAATTTTCCTTCGACTCCAATCCGAGGCACATTCCCGTGCTCCTCGAATCGGAGTCGCAGATCCCCATGGCTGCCATGATTATTTATCGCAATCGGGGGTAAAAAGATGCACATCGGAGCAAAATTTATTAGGGTGCGATATAATAGATTGATAGATGTCATTCTAGTCCTGTAATACTTAATAACTAAACCTTAAAACCTACTCCTTGGCAAAATCTGCTGATTTAATCCCCCCCCCCCCCCCCCCCCACCTTGTGTTTGTGTATTGGCATTTCACAGAATGAATAGATCTACTGCCTGGGAAGTGGCGGGAGGTTGCAGTTACACCGCTTTCACATAGCAATTCCGGGTCCCACCCAGAAATTAGAAACCAGTCCTTCCCGGGTGGGAGCCAGCATTGGACCCTTTCAAGTTGCTTCCCTTTGCAATCGGGGGAATTACATAATCTCTGTGCCTCATCTCCCTATGCAGTGAACGGGCAACCCGTTCACAATGCACCTGACCTGGTATTTAACCCGGGAATAACACTGCTTTATTCCCATGTTGAATTACCGGGTCAGGCGACCTTCGAATTTGTCATGGCCCCTTTCACACCGCACAGTGACCCGTATCAACCCGGCAATATACCGGGTTGATACCGGGTTATTTTTGTGGTGTGAAAGGGGTATAAGTAGTAGTAAGCCTCCAGTTTGTAAATATGCCTCCAAATGTGTGTGGATCTGGAGAGAGAGAGAGAGAGAGAGAGTATGCGGTTTCCACTTACATATGTATCCTACACCATATGAAGTACATTAATAGTCCCAGACTTATACCTTGGCATCTGTTAGCGCTATGGTATATAGAACAGTATACTTATCTAAATAAGGTTTGTAGGCCTGGCAAGTGGATGAAATATGCTTTTGGTAGATTTTAGACATGGACACTGATAATAGAGCACAGGGCACATGTGATATAATATTGTGCTGTGCATTTGACATATTTTGTAAGCCTGCACCCACTACAGTGCATAGAACAACCCCTTATGGTTTTGCACACTATATTTCAGAACCCCTGGCCTCTAACATTTGGTCCTGAATCCAAACTCTTAAGGGCCCTACACACTGGTCGATACCAGTGAAAGATAATTATTAATGAATGAGATACCGTTCATATCTTTCAGTGTGTAGGCACCAGCGATGAACGATGCGCGGCCCCATGCTCGTTCATCGCTGGTGCCGACTCGTTTAAATATGCAGGCCAATATGGACAATCTTGAAGCCGGGCGACGAAACTTCACTCTCCCCGCCGCCGGGTCGCCCGTCTGCCGTATCAGCCGTCGGGCAGCTCGGCGGCGGGTCGATAGGTGTGTAGGGCCCTGTAGAGAGCCCTCTTCCAGACTAGTGAAGGGTTTGACAGGAGTAGATTTCTGGTTACAGAGGATGTGTATGACCTGACCTCATTGGTATACGGTACACTTCTGACTCCTCCCTTTTCCCAAAAAGCAGTGATTGATTTTTATTTTTTTAATTGCTAGATTTCCGTATGGCTCATTCATTATTTTTCACTATGGCTGTTAGTAATTCAGCACCGGTGTCTGTTTCATCATCTCTGACCCTTGCTGTGTCAGACCCTTCTTTAAGGGAAAACTGATCTGAAGTTTGTCTACGATTTAAAGAGCAAATTGAAATCGCAAGTCAACTGTGTGTAATGTTTTCAGGAATTTCTGAATATAGTTTAACTTGGGTAAATTGTTTTCTTTAGTCACAATTTGTACATAGTGAAAAGTGTGTTGGCGGGTGGGGCTCGGGGGGGCTCCCCACAGGTTCTATTCCTACTATGAGTGTCGTGGACACCCACGAGTGGGAATAGCCCTGGGCCCCCTGCCAGCATTATGACGGCTGGGATCCTGGTGTCTGTATGCTGACCGCCAGGAATGTAACCGCATCCCTGTAGTTGTTACCTCTCTACAAAACTTTAATGGGCTCTCAAGAACCACTTCTTCATCTAACCTAACCATCTCTCATCCTAACCCTTTTTCTCTAACGTCCTAGTGGATGCTGGGGACTCCGTAAGGACCATGGGGAATAGACTAGCTCCGCAGGAGACAGGGCACTTTAAGAAAGAATTAGGAATACTGGTGTGCACTGGCTCCTCCCTCTATGTCCCTCCTCCAGACCTCAGTTAGAATCTGTGCCCGGACAGAGCTGGGTGCACCTTAGTGAGCTCTCCTGAGCTTGCTAATAAGAAAGTATTTTGTTAGGTTTTTTATTTTCAGAGAGATCTGCTGGCAACAGACTCTCTACTACGTGGGACTGAGGGGAGAGAAACAGCCCTACTCCTGTGGCTTGGTCCTGCTTCTTAGGCTACTGGACACCATTAGCTCCAGAGGGATCGAACACAGGAACGCACCCTTGGTCGTCCGATCCCAGAGACGCGCCGCCGTCCCCCTCGCAGAGCCAGAAGACAAAAGCCGGCGTGAGAAGCAAGAAGACTTCGAAAGCGGCGGCAGAAGACTCCAGTCTTCACATGAGGTAGCGCACAGCACTGCAGCTGTGCGCCATTGCTCCCACATTACACCCACACACTCCGGTCACTGTAGGGTGCAGGGCGCAGGGCGGGGCGCCCTGGGCAGCAATTAGAGACCTCTTGGCAAAGTGGGCATATATACAGTTGGACACTGTATATATGCATGAGCCCCCGCCATTATTTTACACAAAATCGCGGGACAGAAGCCCGCCGCTGAAGGGGGCGGGGCTTCTTCCTCAGCACTCACCAGCGCCATTTTCTCTAACGTCCTAGTGGATGCTGGGGACTCCGTAAGGACCATGGGGAATAGACGGGCTCCGCAGGAGGCTGGGCACTCTAAGAAAGAATTAGTACTACTGGTGTGCACTGGCTCCTCCCTCTATGCCCCTCCTCCAGACCTCAGTTAGAATCTGTGCCCGGAAGGAGCTGGGTGCATTTTAGTGAGCTCTCCTGAGCTTGCTATTAAGAAAGTATTTTAGTTAGGTTTTTTTATTTTCAGAGAGCTTCTGCTGGCAACAGACTCTCTGCTACGTGGAAAAAATTACCAGGTAGGCGCTTAATACCAATTGGTGGACACAATGATAAAAAATTAAACCAATTTATTAAATAATTTAACAACAGATAACAAAAAACACATAAAAGTAAATAAAATAAACAAGACCACAATACAATAATAATATAAAACTGAGGTTCCGGAGACCTCTAGGTTGAACAATAAATTAAACCTTAATTAAGTATACTCAGAGGGCCGTCACAGTACCTAGATATTAGAGAATAATTCTTTAATAGCTATTTAGCTATATGGAGTTTCTTGCCCAGATGTAAAATGACACAAGAGTACTTTGCACAATTGTGCATGTGGGTGTCCTCACATTATATATTAGATTCCAATTAGGAAAGAGTTCATCACTTGCCGATTTTAGTATAAACGGTGCAGAGGTAGGCAGTCGAAAGATAGCTGTTACTCACAGACTGGACGGTGTTTTCTTTTATTGTACCGCAATGGTACCGGCGTGCATAGCCGCTCTCTATCACCCTTAGCACGGGTGAGACATCCGTCAGCGGCAGGACCCGTCCGTGGCGTGACCAGTTTGTAGCGTCAGCTGAAAGACCGCTCTCTCCTCCGGCAGAGTGTGAGTGTACCGGTACAGCGTGCTCCACCCCCAGTGCTGGTGGAATGATGTTCACCACAATAAATCACCAGGTGTTCCCAGTGTGATCCAAGGGACTGAATAAATCGGTCACGCTGAAGATGTAACAAATGCCGGCAGTAGTTTAGATGAGCCAAGGAGACTTCCCACTGCACATCACCGCAGTCCCAGCATACCTGGCTCCGCCTCCCTCACTTCCGGGTACTTCTCTGCTACGTGGGACTGAGGGGAGAGAAGCAAACCTACTAACTGCGGCTAGGTTGCGCTTCTTAGGCTACTGGACACCATTAGCTCCAGAGGGTTCGAACACAGGAACTTAACCTTGGTCGTCCGTTCCCGGAGCCGCGCCGCCGTCCCCCTCGCAGAGCCAGAAGACAGAAGCCGGCGGATGAAGCAAGAAGACGTCAAAATCGGCGGCAGAAGACTCCTGTCTTCACATGAGGTAGCGCACAGCACTGCAGCTGTGCGCCATTGCGCCCACACTAACCCACACACTCCGGTCACTGTAGGGTGCAGGGCGCAGGGGGGGCCGCCCTGGGCAGCAATTGAGTACCTCCTGGCAAAAGCAGCATATATACAGCTGGGCACTGTATATATGCATGAGCCCCCGCCATTTTTTACACCAAATCGTGGGACAGAAGCCCGCCGCTGAGGGGGCGGGGCTTCTTCCTCAGCACTCACCAGCGCCATTTTCTCTCCACAGCTCCGCTGAGAGGAAGCTCCCCAGGCTCTCCCCTGCAGACTCACGGTAGAAAGAGAGTAAAAAGAGAGGGGGGGCACATAAATTTAGCGCAATAATCATATATACAGCAGCTACTGGGTAAACACTAAGTTACTGTGTGATTCCTGGGTCATATAGCGCTGGGGTGTGTGCTGGCATACTCTCTCTCTGTCTCTCCAAAAGGCCTTGTGGGGGTCCTGTCCTCATATGGAGCATTCCCTGTGTGTGTGTGGTGTGTCGGTACGCTTGTGTCGACATGTTTGACGAGGAGGGCTATGTGGAGGCAGAGCAGGTGCAGATGAATGAGGTGTCCCCGCTGACGGCGCCGACACCTGATTGGATGGATATGTGGAAGGTGTTAAATGATAATGTAAACTCCTTGCATAAAAGGTTGGATAAAGCTGAAGCCTTGGGACAGTCGGGGTCTCAGCCCATGCCTGATCCTACAGCGCAGAGGCCGTCAGGGTCTCAGAAGCGCCCACTATCCCATATTGTTGACACAGATATCGACACGGATTCTGACTCCAGTGTCGATAGCGATGATGCAAAATTGCAGCCTAAAATGGCTAAAGCCATCCGCTACATGATTGTAGCTGTGAAGGATGTATTGCACATATCAGAGGTAAACCCTGTCCCTGACAAGAGGGTTTATATGTTTGGGGAGAAAAAGCAAGAGGTGACTTTTCCCCCTTCACATGAGTTAAATGAGTTATGTGAAAAAGCTTGGGATTCTCCTGATAGGAAAGTGCTGATTTCCAAAAGGTTACTTATGGCGTACCCCTTCCCGCCAACGGACAGGATGCGCTGGAAATCCTCCCCTAGGGTAGACAAAGCTCTGACATGCTTATCTAAGAAGGTGGCCCTGCCGTCACAGGATACGGCCTCCCTAAAGGATCCTGCGGATAGGAAGCAGGAAGGTATCCTGAAGTCTGTTTATACACATTCAGGTACCAATATATGAGGGATGCCCAGAGGGACATTTGCCTACTGGGCTCTAGAATAAATGCAATGTCGATTTCTGCCAGAAGGGTCCTGTGGACTCGGCAATGGACAGGCGATGCCGACTCTAAAAAGCATGGAGGTTTTACCCTACAAGGGTGAGGAATTGTTTGGGGACGGTCTCTCGGACCTAGTTTCCACAGCTACAGCTGGGAAGTCAAATTTTTTGCCATATATTCCCTCACAGCCTAAGAAAGCACCGTATTACCAAATGCAGTCCTTTCGATCACAAAAAGGCAAGAAAGTCAGAGGTGCGTCCTTTCTTGCCAGGGGCAGGGGTAGAGGAAAGAAGCTGCACCATACAGCTAGTTCCCAGGAACAGAAGTCCTCCCCGGCTTCCACTAAATCCACCGCATGACGCTGGGGCTCCACAGGTGGAGCCGGGAGCGGTGGGGGCGCGTCTCCGAAAATTCAACTCACAGGTGGATCCCTGGGCTATACAGTTTTTGTCTCAGGGATACAAGCTGGAATTCGAAGTGATACCCCCTCACCGTTACCTAAAATCAGCCCTGCCTGCTTCCCCCATAGAAAGGGAAGTAGTGTTAGCGGCAATTCACAAATTATATCTCCAGCAGGTGGTGGTACAGGTTCCCCTCCCTCGACAGGGAAGGGGTTACTATTCCACAATGTTTGTGGTTCCGAAACCGGACGGTTCGGTCAGACACATATTGATTTTAAAATCCCTGAACATTTACCTGAAAAGGTTCAAGTTCAAGATGGAATCGCTCAGAGCAGTCATTGCAAGCCTGGAAGAGGGGGATTTTATGGTGTCTCTGGACATAAAGGATGCTTACCTGCATGTCCCCATTTATCCACCTCATCAGATTTGTGGTACAGGACTGTCATTACCAATTCCAGATGTTGCCGTTTAGTCTCTCCACGGCACCGAGAATATTTACAAAGGTAATGGCGGAAATGATGGTGCTCCTTCGAAAGCAGGGTGTCACAGTTATCCCATACTTGGACAATCTCCTCATAAAGGCGAGGTCCAGAGAGCAGTTGCTGATCAGTGTAGCACACTCTCAGGAAGTGTTGCAACAGCACGGCTGGATTTTGAATATTCCAAAGTCGCAGCTGATCCCTATGACTCGTCTGCCCTTCCTGGGCATGATTCTGGACACGGACCAGAAAAAGGTGTTTCTCCCGGCGGAGAAGGCTCAGGAGCTCGTGACTCTGGTCAGAGAACTCTTAAAACCAAAACAGGTGTCGGTGCATCACTGCACGCGAGTCCTGGGAAAGATGGTGGCGTCATACGAAGCCATTCCCTTCGGCAGGTTCCATGCGAGGACCTTTCAGTGGGATCTGTTGGACAAGTGGTCCGGATCGCATCTTCAGATGCATTGGCTGATCACCCTGTCCCCCAGGGCCAGGGTGTCTCTTCTGTGGTGGCTGCAGAGTGCTCACCTTCTCGAGGGCCGCAGGTTCGGCATACAGGACTGGGTCCTGGTGACCACGGATGCAAGCCTCCGAGGATAGGGAGCAGTCACTCAGGGAAGAAACTTCCAAGGGCTGTGGTCAAGTCAGGAGGCTTGTCTGCACATCAATATCCTGGAACTAAGGGCCATATACAACGCCCTGAGTCAAGCGGAGCCTCTGCTTCGCAACCAACCGGTGCTGATTCAGTCAGACAACATCACCGCAGTGGCTCATGTAAACCGCCAGGGCGGCACAAGAAGCAGGGTAGCGATGGCGGAAGCCACCAGGATTCTTCGTTGGGCGGAGAATCGCGTGCAAGCACTGTCAGTAGTGTTCATTCCGGGAATGGACAACTGGGAAGCAGACTTCCTCAGCAGGCACGACCTCCACCCGGGAGAGTGGGGACTTCATCAAGAAGTCTTCACACAGATTACAAATCGATGGGAACTGCCACAGGTGGACATGATGGCATCCCGCCTCAACAAAAAGCTACAAAGGTATTGCGCCAGGTCAAGAGACCCTCAGGCGATAGCTGTGGACGCACTAGTAACACCGTGGGTGTTCCAGTCGGTCTATGTGTTTCCTCCTCTTCCTCTCATACCCAAGGTGCTGAGAATCGTAAGAAAAAGAGGAGTGAGAACAATACTCATTGTTCCGGATTGGCCAAGAAGGACTTGGTACCCGGAACTGCAAGAAATGCTCACAGAGGACCCATGGCCTCTGCCTCTCAGACAGGATCTGTTGCAACAGGGGCATGGCGGTTGAACGCCGGATCCTAGCGGAGAAAGGCATTCCGGATGAAGTTATTCCTACGCTGATAAAGGCTAGGAAAGACGTGACAGCAAAACATTATCACCGTATATGGCGAAAATATGTTGCTTGGTGTGAGGCCAGGAAGGCCCCTACAGAGGAATTCCAGCTGGGCCGGTTCCTGCACTTCCTACAGTCAGGAGTGACTATGGGCTTAAAATTAGGGTCCATAAAGGTCCAGATTTCGGCCCTATCCATTTTCTTTCAAAAGGAACTGGCTTCGCTTCCTGAAGTTCAGACGTTTGTAAAGGGAGTGCTGCATATTCAGCCCCCTTTTGTGCCACAAGTGGCACCTTGGGATCTTAACGTGGTGTTGAGTTTCCTGAAATCTCACTGGTTTGAGCCACTTAAGACCGTGGAGCTAAAGTATCTCACGTGGAAAGTGGTCATGCTATTGGCCTTAGCTTCGGCTAGGCGTGTGTCAGAATTGGCGGCTTTGTCATGTAAAAGCCCCTATCTGGTTTTCCATATGGACAGGGCAGAATTACGGACTCGTCCGCAATTTCTGCCGAAGGTGGTGTCATCTTTTCATTTGAACCAACCTATTGTGGTGCCTGCGGCTACTCGTGACTTGGAGGACTCCCAAGTTGCTTGATGTAGTCAGGGCTTTGAAGATTTATGTAGCCAGGACGGCTGGAGTCAGGAAAACTGACTCGCTGTTTATCCTGTATGCATCCAACAAGCTGGGTGCTCCTGCTTCAAAGCAGACTATTGCTCGCTGGATCTGTAACACGATTCAGCAGGCTCATTCTGCGGCTGGTTTGCCGCATCCAAAATCAGTGAAAGCCCATTCCACAAGGAAAGTGGGCTCTTCTTGGGCGGCTGCCCGAGGGGTCTCGGCATTACAACTTTGCCGAGCAGCTACTTGGTCGGGTTCAAACACCTTTGCAAAGTTCTTTAAGTTTGATACCCTGGCTGAGGAGGACCTTGTGTTTGCCCATTCGGTGCTGCAGAGTCATCTGCACTCTCCCGCCCGTTTGGGAGCTTTGGTATAATCCCCATGGTCCTTACGGAGTCCCCAGCATCCACTAGGACATTAGAGAAAATAAGATTTTACTCACCGGTAAATCTATTTCTCGTAGTCCGTAGTGGATGCTGGGCGCCCGTCCCAAGTGCGGACTTTCTGCAATACGTGTATATAGTTATTGCTTAATAAAAGGGTTATGTTATGTTGGCATCTGTTGTTTGATGCTCTGGTGGTGTTCATACTGTTAACTGGGTATGTTATCACGAGTTATACGGTGTGATTGGTGTGGCTGGTATGAGTCTTACCCTGGATTCCAAAATCCTTTCCTTGTAATGTCAGCTCTTCCGGGCACAGTTTCCTTAACTGAGGTCTGGAGGAAGGGCATAGAGGGAGGAGCCAGTGCACACCAGTAGTACTAATTCTTTCTTAGAGTGCCCAGTCTCCTGCGGAGCCCGTCTATTCCCCATGGTCCTTACGGAGTCCCCAGCATCCACTACGGACTACGAGAAATAGATTTACCGGTGAGTAAAATCTTATTTTCTCTCCACAGCTCCGCTGAGAGGAAGCTCCCCAGGCTCTCCCCTGCACGATAGAAGAGGGTGTAAAAGAGAGGGGGGGGGGGGGGCACATAAAAAACAATGTATACAGCAGCTACTGGGTTAACACTACGTTACTGTGTGATTCCTGGGTCATATAGCGCTGGGGTGTGTGCTGGCATACTCTCTCTCTCTGTCTCTCCAAAGGGCCTTGTGGGGGAACTGTCTTCAAATGGAGCATCCCCTGTGTGTTTGGTGTGTCGGTACGTGTGTGTCGACATGTCTGAGGTAAAAGGCTCCCCTAAGGAGGAGATGGAGCTAATATGTGTGTGAGAGGGTGTCTCCGTCGACAACGCCGACACCTGTTTGGATATGTGTAAGTGCTAAGGTGAATTTATTGCACAAAAGATTAGAGAACAGACAGGAAATCTACCCATGTCTGTCCCTATGGCGCAGAGACCTTTAGAGTCTCACAATGCGCACTATCCAAAATAATAGACACTGATATCGACACGGAGTTTGACTCCTGTGTCGACTACGATAATGTAAAGTTACAGCCAAAATGGCAGAAAAGTATTCAATATATGATTATTGTAATAAAGATGATTTGCATATCACTGATGACTCATCTGTCCCTGACACAAGGGTACACATTTTAAGGGAAAGCTGAGGTAAATTTCCCTCCTCTCATGAGGAAAAAGAGCGGGAATCTCCAGACAAGAGACTGCAGCTTCCCACAAAGAATTCTCAGGCAGTATCCTTTCCCCACTAGGGCCAGGATGTGATGTGAATCTTCCCCTAGGGTGTCATGTTTGCCCAAAAGGTAGCCCTAGCTATTCTCAGGGATCCTGCAGATAGCGTGCACATTTTGGTACACTACTCAGACCGGTGATTGTGTCGGCATGGGTTTATAGCGCTGTGGCGGCGTGGACAGGTACCTTATCAGCAGAAATTGAAACCCTAGTATATATATATATATATATATATATATATATATATATATATATATATATATATATATATATATATAAAAGATGCTGTCTTAAAAGATATATATATATCATAAAACATGCCCAAAGAGACATGAGTATACTGGGTCCTAGAGGCAAAGCTATGTCGATTTCTGCTTGACATATCCTGTAGAATATGCAATGGACAGATGATGCCAACTTAAGTGGCATATGGAAGGCTGAGGATTGTGTGGAGACGGGTTCTCGGACCTGGTCTCCACAGCTATAGCTGGTAATTCTGATATTTTGCCTTATATTCCTGCACAGCCTAGGAAAGCGCGTCATTATCAAATGCAGCCTTTCGAACAAAGAAACAAGAAAGTCCGAGATGCGCCCTTTCTTGCCAGAGGCGGGGGCAGAGGAAACCAGCTGCACAACACAGCTAGTTCCCTGGAACAGAAGTCCTCCCCGGCCTCTACGAAAATCCACCGCATGTCGCTGGGGCTGCACAAGCGGAGCTAGGCCCGGTGGGGGCACGCTTTCGTAAGTTCAGCCACAAGTGGGTTCACTCCCTGTTAGATTCCTGGGCAATAGATATTGTGTCTCAGGGATACAAGCTGGACTTTGAGAAGATGCCTCCTCACTGCCGGCCCTGCCGGCTTCCCCCCCCCCCCCCCCCCCCCCGAGAGGGAAACAAGGTTAACTGCAATTCACAAATTGTATCTTCAACAGGTGGTTACCTGGACGATCTCCTGATAAAAGCGAGGTCCAGGGAGTTTCTACTGCTCCATATAGATCGCACTATCCAACTTCTGTCTCACCACGGGTGGATTCTCAATTTGAAGTCCCATCTGGAGCCGTCTCAATGACTCCTGTTTCTGGGCATGATACTGGATACTGTAGCTCAAAGAGTGTTTCTCCCAGAGGACAAGGTGAGAACACTCCAAGAGATGGTTCGCATGGTTCTCCGTCCTGCTTGGGTTTCCATTCACCTTTGCATAAAGTTGTTGGGAAAAATGGTGGCCTCGTACGAGGCGATACAGTTTGGCAGGTACCATGCCAGACCTTTCCAATTGGACATGCTGAACAAGTGGTCTGGTTCTTGATTGCCCGATCCCTCTGCTCAGGGATCGGGCAATCCAGGTTGAGTCGGACAACGCCACGGTAGTGGCGTACATCAATCGACAAGGCGGGACAAAAAGCAAGGCCTGCTTGCAAGAAGTGTCAATAATACTTCTCGGAGCAGAAAGAAATGCAAGAGCACTGTCCGCAATTTTCATTCCAGGGGTAGACAACTGGGAAGCGGACTTCCTGAGTCGCCACGACCTCCAGCTGGGGAAGTGGGGATTACATCCTCAGGTGTTTCAACAGATTGTCGACAAGTGGGGATACCTGCAGATCGACATGATGGCGTCTCGCCTCAACAAGAAGCTCCGTCACTACTGCTCGCGAACCAGGGACCCTCAGGCGAGTGCAGTGGATGCACTGACGTCACCTTGGCCTTACTGGCTGGTCTACCTGTTTCCTCCGATCTCGTTGATCCCAAGGGTGCTCCAATGGATCTGACATCACAAAGTCCAAGCAATCCTGATTGCGCCAGATTGGCCCAGCAGGGCGTGGTACGCAACTCTTCTGGACATGTCTGTAGAAGACCCTTGGCCTCTGCCGTTACGAAAGGATCTTCTTTAGCAAGGACCGTTCGTCTACCCAGACTTACGGCGGCTTCGTTTGACGGCATGGTAGTTGAGCTGAATATCCTAGCTCACAAAGGGCTTTCCAAAAAGGTCATTGCCACTATGGTACAAGCCAGAAAACTGGTACGTCGAAACATTATCATCAGATCTGGAGGAGATACGTCTCTTGGTGCAAGGAACGCACGTATCCGCCTACGGAGTTTCACTTGGGACGTTTCCTACGTTTCCCGCAGGCTGGTATGGATAAAGGCTAACGTCTGGGTTTCCGTTAAGGTCCAGATGTCAGCTCTTTCAATTTTCTTACAGAAGAAATTGGCTGTGTTGCCAGAAGTTCAGACCTTCTTACAAGGGGTGCTCTACATACAACCTCCCTTTGTGCCGCCTACGGCACCCTGGGCTTTGGATGTAATGTTACAATTTCTACAGTCCACCTGGTTCGAGCCTCTGATGACAGTAAAAGACAAGTACCTCACGTGGAAGACAGTGATGTTATTGGCCCTGGATTCTGCTAGATGCGACTCAGAATTGGGGGCCTTATCGTGTAAAAGTCTCTACTTGGTCTTTTACAGGGACAGAGCGGAGCTCCGGACTAGACAGCAGTTCCTGCCGAAGGTTGTCTCCGCTTTCCATCTGAATCGACCTATTGTGGTTCCGTCTTGCTCTGACGCTTCGGCTCCTCCGGAGTTTTTGGATGTGGTGCGTGCTTTAAAGATCTATGTCAAACGCACTGCTCGGGTCAGGAAGACGGATTCCTTATCCGTGCTCTATGATGCGAAGAAGAAGGGTTGTCCTGCTTCAAAGCAGTCCATTGCTCGTTGGATTAGATTTAGTATCCAACAGACCTATGTGTCGGCAGCCTTACCTGTTCCTAAGTCTCTGAAGGCCCACTCTACAAGATCAATGGGGTCTTCCTGGGCGGCTGCCCGTGGAGTCTTTGCCTTGCAACTATGCCGAGCTGCTGCCTGGTCGGGGAAGAACACCTTTGTGAAATTCTACAAATTTGATACCCTGGCCAAAGAGGATACCCTGTTTGGGCAGGCGGTGCTGCAGCATTCTCCGCACGTTCCTGCCTGTTCTGGAAGCTTTGGGACATCCCCATCGTACTAATTCTGTCCCCAATATCCCTTATGGATGCTAGAGAAAATAGGATTTTAAATACCTACCGGTAAATCCTTTTCTCGTAGTCCATAAGGGATATTGGGCACCGGCCTCTCTGTTTAACTGTTGCTGTTACTGTTGCCAGACGTTGCTGGCGTGGTTTTGCTTGGTGTGCTGGTGCATAATTCCCACCACCATTTTTGTTGTTATGTTCCTTCTCTCAAGTATGTCATTCTCCTTCGGGCACTGTTTTACCTATAACTGACCTGTGGGAGGAGGCATAGAGGGGAGGAGCCAGCACACCCAGTTGAAGAAATTTAAAGTGCACTGGCTCCTTTGGCCCCATCTATACCCCATGGTACTAATTCTGTCCCCAATATCCCTTATGGACTATGAGAAAAGGATTTACCAGTAGGTATTTAAACTCCTATTTGATTTTTGCCAACAAAACTTTTCCTGGTTGAGTGCAAATACCTCTTCTGTATTGTACTTATGCTCTGTTACTTTGCAGTGTCGTTATGTACACCATAGGGGTGCTTCTGAAATGTAAGGCTACCCCCCCTCCCCCCTTCACAAACACTTGGCAGTCGAAGTCAGGACATAATTGTTAGCATGTTTCGGTAGGATCTGAGAGCTCCACCATCAGTCCCCACTCACTGCACCTGACGGAAACAGAGCATCTATGTGTGTGTATGAGTTATTCCATCACTGACATGCATGCCAATTTTTCTTTTAAATTATCGTGTTAACTATAGTGACTTGTAAAGTGGTGTTCTGTTTTTGTTCAGGAACAGGTGTGCGCTATTGAGTCAAAATGATCTTTTCTGAACTCCTTTCCTCACATCACCATGGTAACCAATAGTTTTCCACACAGCTGCTGTCAGAATGGACCTGTGTCTGGTAGGGAATTTAGATTGTAAGCTCCAATGCGGCAGGGACTGATGTGAATGACTACATATTATCTGTATGGAGCGGTTATATAAATAAACGATAATAATATGTACTCTCCCCTTGATCTTTTATATATATTGGACTGTTTGTGTCAGCAACGACTAATATGTTATTGTCATAATGGCCCTCATACCGAGTTGATCGCTAGCTGCTTTCGTTCGCAGCAATCAGGCCAAAAAACGGCAATTCTGCGCATGCGTATGGGGCGCACTGCGCACGCGCGTCATACTTTCACAAAAGCCGATGCAGTTTTACACA
Source organism: Pseudophryne corroboree (assembly GCF_028390025.1). NCBI lineage: Eukaryota > Metazoa > Chordata > Amphibia > Anura > Myobatrachidae > Pseudophryne > Pseudophryne corroboree. The sequence continues at coordinate 128,190,812 of NC_086445.1, forward strand.
AGCTCTAGCGACGCTTTTCAGTCGCACTGCTGATCGTTGAGTGATTGACAGGAAGTGGGTGTTTCTGGGAGGTAACTGACCGTTTTCGGGGAGTGTGTGAAAAAACGCAGGCGTGCCAGATAAAAACGAAGGAGTGGCTGGGAAAACGTAGGCATGGCTGGCCGAACGCAGGGCGTGTTTGTGACGTCAAAACAGGAACTATATAGTCTGAAGTGATCGCAAGGAAGGAGTAGGTCTCGAGCTACTCAGAAACGGCACAATCTTTTTTTGTAGCAGCGCTGCGATCCTTTCGTTCGCACTTCTGCTAAGCTAAGATACACTCCCAGAAGGCGGCTGCTTAGTGTTTGCACTGCTGCTAAAAGCAGCTAGCGAGCGAACAACTCGGAATGAGGGCCAATGTCTGTCCTGTAATTATAGTGCACAGTATATTTTTCATGTAAGCAGTACTTATCCTTCAATACAAATATTGCCATTAATTTTACTGTTACACTAAACCATCCTCGAGGAGGATGTGTGTCACCGTCATGGTTGTGTTGTAGCCATATACCAAAAGCAAGGCTGGCCCTTATCACCCTCTGGCCCTTTCGGAGAGCATAACAAAGATGTAGTGGTAGGACAAAGAGCCGTAGCAGAATTTGCAATCCTTGTGTTCGCATGCTGGGGGCCGCTCATCGCAAGGCAAAGCCACCCAGCATGCTGACCGCCACTCTTCCCCACCCCCCTCCCCCGCTCGATCAAACAGAAATTGCGATCACAATTTCTGCTTGATCGTAGAAATTAGGGATGCCTCCTGCCAGCGCAGCTTGGCTGCACCCGCAGGAGGCCCACCGCCATCTTTCTAATTGCGTTGGATGCGTGACATCACACAGCCACGGTGCCCATGCCACGCCCCCCGTTTTGATGCCCCCGCAACGCTCCTCCGTCTCTGCCTGATTGACAGGCAGAGTCGTTTGCATTTTCTGCGGGCACAGGCGTTTGCATACGCCCGCATCCTTTTCGTAATTTTTGCAGTTGGATCACTTATTGTGATCCAACCTGAATCTGGCCCATAGCCCTCAAATTGTCACTGTGCTACCAAAGTCAAGACAGTTGGACAACTGCAATTATACCATCCTGACGTCCTGCACCAATTCTGTTCTACTTTGACAGCATGTGAATATATTGTAACACCTGCTCCCATACATACTGTAAATGCTGATGACATGACTTTGCCAGCACTACATTCATACATCGTTCTACTGATAGCATTGGCCTTTCCAACTAGGGTTGCCACCTCATGCATCATCGATTCCTGGAGATCCACCCCCCCCCTTCCTCTCCCGCGACACCAAGCGATGTACATGTAAATAAAATTATGTACCATATTTATAAAATAGTAAATATGTATTTTATTAGAAATACACTAGATTTTGAAAAAAACTACCTTCATATAGACAAAATCCAGAACAGTTTGGTTCGCACCTTGGTATTTTCTATGGTCTTTCTACATGGGTGTTTGACTAATGGTGACATACTATGCCATCACTTTCTATTTTTGTTTTTCATTTATGATTCTCCACCACACAATGGAGTGATACTCCGCATCTGTAAAGAGACATTGCACAGCGTGTGAGGAACAAGACCTATACTTATGGCTATGACATAATGACACAGGAGGATGCCACACATAAAGCAGAGGTGCACATGAAATTGGAAGAGAAGAGAAAATAGCTGAAAATGGAGCACAACTTGCATAAGTGTGTGACAAACTGGTGTGATAACTTATAAGCAGCGCAACCAGTGGATGCTAAATTGAGAAGCTCATGAGGAGCAGTATATAAGACACATCAAGTAAATTAGGGAAAGGGGGGGGGGGAGGGGGGAGCGGGACAGTGTACTTAACTTTATCAAAAATGATGCCGCCTATGCCAGGCTGTGCTCAGCAGCTGCAGAGAAGCTGTAATGTGCAGTTGTGCAGTGCCAGTGAGTAAGAGGCGCCGCTCAGTCTCAAAGCACGCCTGCACTGCACATTCTGGGAGCTGATGTGACATCCGTCCCCTATGTGCGCACCGGCGCCGCCCCTCCCGGCAGTCCCTCCGCAAGCCCTGGTTTGTGGGCTGGGGGTGGAGGCGGAGCTCTTCGCGCTAAGACTGACAAGGTCCCCTTATTCTGGGAGAATTCCGGAATCCGGGTGAGGGGAAAAGCCTCCTGGAGGGTTGCCACCAAATCCTGGAGAATCCCGGAAATCCGGGAAAGGTGGCAACCCTATTTCCAACGGCCATGGCATAATGCTATTGTAAATGGGTGCTGTTTTGCTGGTGATCTAGAGTGGAATATCCTGTAGCTACTCCCAAACAGGAAGCAGCCATTGTGTTCACTCTGTCAGAGAGGGGATCTCACAAAGCATTAATGGCTGTGTTGGGTGGCATGTTGGTTAGTGGCATTGGTCATTTCAGTCCTCTCAACCTAGTCCGAAATATATTTGAAAGCTTTTTCTTTGGGAGGCGTCTGACTGGAATAAGCAGGGCATTGTCATATTAATCAGGCTACTTGTGAGAAAGTACACCTCTTCTAGCATTCTCCTGATGAGCCATCTGGATCTCTAAGTTCAATGTGAGCATTCGCCTCCATAAGAAGAGGATTAACATGTCAGCAGCTTCTCTTGCTAATACTTTAATCTAGTTGGTGTTTGCAGGCAGAGAACAAGTCCACAGACATATTTCAAGCCTAAAAAACAATGAATGCGTTATCCAATTAAAACCCTGAGCGCTTGGCACATTGTAGAGCGTTGTGTGCACTCCATAAATGGCGTGTTGTATCCTCTTCATGATAAGTAAACAGCAGCCATTACCTCACCTTCAGCCATAGTAGGGGCAGTGCCGCAGTACTTTCTTTTTGCTGGAGGAGAGAGAAATGAATCTGCAGAGCAGTAACATTTATTAACTGTTTTATATAGTGTGAACGTATTGCATAGCACTCTACAGAGAATGTTTAGTCCTTCACATCAATCTCTGCCCAGTGTGGCTTACAGTCTGCATTTCTGCATTCAGTAAACTACCAATCTTTCTCTAACGTCCTAAGTGGATGCTGGGGACTCCGTAAGGACCATGGGGAATAGCGGCTCCGCAGGAGACTGGGCACAAAAGTAAAGCTTTAGAACTACCTGGTGTGCACTGGCTCCTCCCCCTATGACCCTCCTCCAAGCCTCAGTTAGATTTTTGTGCCCGAACGAGAAGGGTGCACACTAGGTGGCTCTCCTGAGCTGCTTAGTGAAAAGTTTAGTTTTAGGTTTTTTATTTTCAGTGAGACCTGCTGGCAACAGGCTCACTGCATCGAGGGACTAAGGGGAGAAGAAGCGAACTCACCTGCGTGCAGAGTGGATTGGGCTTCTTAGGCTACTGGACATTAGCTCCAGAGGGACCGATCACAGGCCCAGCCATGGATAGGTCCCAGAGCCGCGCCGCCGGCCCCCTTACAGAGCCAGAAGACAGAAGAGGTCTGGAAAATCGGCGGCAGAAGACGTCCTGTCTTCAACAAGGTAGCGCACAGCACTGCAGCTGTGCGCCATTGCTCTCAGCACACTTCACACTCCGGTCACTGAGGGTGCAGGGCGCTGGGGGAGGGGCGCCCTGAGACGCAATAAAAACACCTTGGATGGCAAAAAATGCATCACATATAGCTCCTGGGCTATATGGATGAATTTAACCCCTGCCAGAATACATAGAAAAACGGGAGATAAGGCCGCTGATAATGGGGCGGAGCCTATCTCCTCAGCACACTGGCGCCATTTTCCCTCACAGCTCCGTTGGAGGGAAGCTCCCTGGCTCTCCCCTGCAGTCACTACACTACAGAAAGGGTTAAAAAAGAGAGGGGGGGCACTAATTACGCGCAGTATTAAAGATACAGCAGCTATAAGGGGAAAAACACTTATATAAGGTTATCCCTGTATATATATATATATAGCGCTCTGGTGTGTGCTGGCAAACTCTCCCTCTGTCTCCCCAAAGGGCTAGTGGGGTCCTGTCCTCTATCAGAGCATTCCCTGTGTGTGTGCTGTATGTCGGTACGTTTGTGTCGACATGTAAGAGGAGAAAAATGATGTGGAGACGGAGCAGATTGCCTGTAATAGTGATGTCACCCCCTAGGGGGTCGACACCTGAGTGGATGAACTGTTGGAAGGAATTACGTAACAGTGTCAGCTCTGTATAAAAGACAGTGGTTGACATGAGACAGCTGGCTACTCGGCTTGTGCCTGTCCAGACGTCTCATAGGCCGTCAGGGGCTCTAAAGCGCCCGTTACCTCAGATGGCAGATATAGACGCCGACACGGATACTGACTCCAGTGTCGACGGTGAAGAGACAAATGTGACTTCCAGTAGGGCCACACGTTACATGATTGAGGCAATGAAAAATGTTTTACACATTTCTGATAATACGAGTACCACCAAAAAGGGGTATTATGTTCGGTGAGGAAAAACTACCTGTAGTTTTCCTGAATCTGAGAAATTAAATGAGGTGTGTGATGATGCGTGGTTTTCCCCCGATAACAACTGATAATTTCAAAAATGTTATTGGCATTATATCCTTTCCCGCCAGAGGTTAGGGTGCGTTGGGAAACACCCCCTAGGGTGGATAAAGCGCTCACACGCTTGTAAGAACAAGGGCTCTACCCTCTCCTGAGATGGCCGCCCTTAAGGATCCTGCTGATAGAAAGCAGGAGGGCATCCTAAAAGGTATTTACACACATACTGGTGTTATACTGCGACCAGCAATCGCCTCAGCCTGGATGTGCAGTGCTGGGTTGGCGTGGTCGGATTCCCTGACTGAAAATATTGATACCCTAGATAGGGACAGTATATTATTGCCTATAGAGCATTTAAAAGATGCATTTCTATATATGCGTGATGCACAGCGGAATATTTGCCGACTGGCATCAAGTCTAAGTGCGTTGTCCATTTCTACCAGTAGAGGGTTATGGACACGACAGTGGTCAGGTGATGCGGATTCCAAACGGCATTTGGAAGTATTGCCTTATTAAGGGGAGGAGTTATTTGGGGTCGGTCTTTCAGACCTGGTGGCCACGGCAACAGCTGGGAAATCCACGTTTGTACCCCAGGTCGCCTCTCAACATGAGAAGACGCCGTATTATCAGGCGCAGTCTTTTCGTGGGCAAGCGGGCAAAAGGTTCCTCATTTCTGCCCCGTGACAGAGGGAGAGGAAAAAGGCTGCAGAAATCAGCCAGTTCCCAGGAACAGAAACCCTCTCCCGCCTCTGCCAAGCCCTCAGTATGACGCTGGGGCTTTACAAGCAGAATCAGGCACGGTGGGGGCCCGTCTCAATGAATTTCAGCGCGCAGTGGGCTCACTCGCAAGTAGACCCCTGGATCCTTCAGGTGATATCTCAGGGGTACAAATTGGAATTCGAGACGTCTCCCCCTCGCCGTTTCCTAAAGTCGGCTTTACCGATGTCTCCTTCTGACAGGGAGACAGTTTTGGAAGCCATTCACAAGCTGTATTCCCAGCAGGTGATAATCAAGGTACCCCTCCTGCAACAGGGAACGGGGTATTATTCCACACTGTTGTGGTACCGAAGCCGGGCGGCTCGGTGAGACCGATTCTAAATCTAAAATCTTTGAACACTTACATACAGAGGTTCAAATTCAAGATTGAGTCACTCAGAGCAGTGATTGCGAACCTGGAAGAAGGGGACTACATGATGTCTCGGGACATCAAGGATGCTTACCTTCATGTCCCAATTTACCCTTCTCACCAAGGGTACCTCAGGTTTATGGTACAGAACTGTCACTATCAGTTTCAGAGACTCGTCTTCTGTTCTTAGGGATGATCCTGGACACAGTTCAGAAAAAGGTGTTTCTCCCGGAGGAGAAAGTCAGGGAGTTATCCGAGCTAGTCGGGAACCTCCTATAACCGAGCCAAGTCTCAGTACATCAATGAGATGGTTCTGGGAAAAATGGTGGCTTCCTATGAAGCAATCCCATGCGGCAGATTCCACGCAAGAACTTTCCAGTGGGACCTGCTGGACAAATGGTCTGGGTCGCATCTTCAGATGCATCAGCGGATAACCCTGTCACCAAGCACAAGGGTGTCTCTCCTGTGGTGGTTGCAGAGTGCTCATCTTCTAGAGGGCCGCACATTCAGGACTGGGTCCTGGTGACCACGGATGCCAGCCTGCGAGGCTGGGGAGCAGTCACACAGGGAAGGAATTTCCAGAGCTTATGGTCAAGCCTGGAGACATCACTTCACATAAATATCCTGAAGCTAAGGGCCATTTACAATGCTCTAAGCTCAGCAAGACCTCTGCTTCAAGGTCACCCGGAGTTGATCCATTCGGACAACATCACGGCAGTCACCCACGTAAACAGACAGGGTGACACAAGAAGCAGAAGGGCAATGGCAGAAGCTACAAGGATTCTTCGCTGGGCGGAAAATCATGTGATAGCACTGTCAGCAGTATTCATTCCGGGAGTGGACAACTGGGAAGCAGACTTCCTCAGCAGACACGACCTCCACCCGGGAGAGTGGGGACTTCACCCAGAAGTCTTCCACATGTTTATAAAACTCGACAAGTATTGCGCCAGGTCAAGGGACCCTCAGGCAATAGCTGTAGACGCTCTGGTAACACAGTGGGTGTACCAGTCAGTGTATGTGTTCCCTCCTCTGCCTCTCATAACCAAGGTACTGAGAATTATAAGATGGAGAGGAGTAAGCACTATATTCGTGGCTCCGGATTGGCCAAGAAGGACTTGGTAACCGGAACTTCAAGAGATGCTCACGGAGGATCCGTGGTCTCTACCTCTAAGAAGGGACCTGCTCCAGCAAGGACCCTGTCTGTTCCAAGACTTACCGCGGCTGCGTTTAACGGCAGGGCGGTTGAACGCCGGATCCTGAAGGAAAAAGGCATTCCGGATGAAGTCATCCCTATCCTGATCAAAGCCAGGAAAGATATAACCGCAAAACATTATCACCGCATTTGGCGAAAATATGTTGCGTGGTGCGAGGCCAGTAAGGCCCCGACGGAGGAATTTTCAACTAGGTCGATTCCTACATTTCCTGCAAACAGGAGTGTCTATGGGCCTGAAATGGGGGTCCATTAAGGTTCAAATTTTGGCCCTGTCAATTTTCTTCCAAAAAGAACTAGCTTCAGTCCCTGAAGTTCAGACGTTTGTGAAAGGGGTACTGTATATACAGCCTCCTTTTGTGCCTCCAGTGGCACCTTGGGATCTAAATGTAGTTTTTGGGTTCCAAAAGTCACATTGGTTTGAACCACTTAAATATGTGGAGTTAAAATATCTCACATGGAAAGTGGTCATGCTGTTGGCCCTGGCCTGGGCCAGGTGCGTGTCAGAATTGGCGGCTTTATCCTGTAAAAGCCCTCATCTGATTTTCCATTCGGACAGGGCAGAATTGAGGACTTGTCCTCAGTTTCTCCCTAAGGTGGTTTTCAGCGTTTCACCTGAATCAACCTATTGTGGTGCCTGCGGCTACTAGGGACTTGGAGGACTCCAAGTTGCTAGACGTTGTCAGAGCCCTGGAAATATAGGTTTCCAGGACGGCTGGAGTCAGAAAATCTGACTCGTTGTTTATTCTGTATGCACCCAACAAGCTGGGTGCTCCTGCTTCTAAGCAGACTATTGCTCGTTGGATTTGTAGTACAATTCAGCTTGCACATTCTGTGACAGGCCTGCCACAGCCAAAATCTGTAAAAGCCCATTCCACAAGGAAGGTGGGCTCATCTTGGGCGGCTGCCCGAGGGGTCTCGGCTTTACAACTTTGCCGAGCAGCTACTTGGTCAGGAGCAAATACGTTTGTAAAATTCTACAAATTTGATACCCTGGCTGAGGAGGACCTGGAGTTCTCTCATTTGGTGCTGCAGAGTCATCCGCACTCTCCCGCCCGTTTGGGAGCTTTGGTATAATCCCCATGGTCCTTACGGAGTCCCCAGCATCCACGTAGGACGTTAGAGAAAATAAGAATTTACTTACCGATAATTCTATTTCTCGTAGTCCGTAGTGGATGCTGGGCGCCCATCCCAAGTGCGGATTGTCTGCAATACTGGTACATAGTTATTGTTACCAAAAAATCGGGTTATTGCTGTAGTGAGCCATCTTTTCTAGAGGCTCCTCTGTTATCATGCTGTTAACTGGGTTTAGATCACAAGTTATATGGTGTGATTGGTGTGGCTGGTAGGAGTCTTACCCGGGATTCAAAATCCTTCCTTATTGTGTACGCTCGTCCGGGCACAGTATCCTAACTGAGGCTTGGAGGAGGGTCATAGGGGGAGGAGCCAGTGCACACCAGGTAGTTCTAAAGCTTTACTTTTGTGCCCAGTCTCCTGCGGAGCCGCTATTCCCCATGGTCCTTACGGAGTCCCCAGCATCCACTACGGACTACGAGAAATAGAATTATCGGTAAGTAAATTCTTATTTCTCTGACGTCCTAGTGGATGCTGGGAACTCCGTAAGGACCATGGGGATAGCGGCTCCGCAGGAGACTGGGCACAAAAAGTAAAAGCTTTAGACTAGCTGGTGTGCACTGGCTCCTCCCCCTATGACCCTCCTCCAAGCCTCAGTTAGATTTTTGTGCCCGAACGAGAAGGGTGCAAGCTAGGTGGCTCTCCTGAGCTGCTTAGAAGTAAAAGTTTAAATAGGTTTTTTATTTTCAGTGAGTCCTGCTGGCAACAGGCTCACTGCATCGTGGGACTAAGGGGAGAAGAAGCGAACTCACCTGACTGCAGAGTGGATTGGGCTTCTTGGCTACTGGACATTAGCTCCAGAGGGACGATCACAGGTTCAGCCTGGATGGGTCCCCGGAGCCGCGCCGCCGGCCCCCTTACAGAGCCAGAAGAGCGAAGAGGTCCGGAGAAAGCGGCAGCAGAAGACGTTCCTGTCTTCAAATAAGGTAGCGCACAGCACTGCAGCTGTGCGCCATTGCTCTCAGCACACTTCACACTCCGGTCACTGAGGGTGCAGGGCGCTGGGGGGGAGCGCCCTGAGACGCAATAAAAACGATATAAAAACCTTATATGGCTAAAAAAAATGCATCACATATAGCTCCTGGGCTATATGGATGCATTTATCCCCTGCCAGTTTCCTGAAAAAAGCGGGAGAAAAGGCCGCCGTGAAGGGGGCGGAGCCTTTCTCCTCAGCACACAAGCGCCATTTTCTTTCACAGCTCCGCTGGAAGGACGGCTCCCTGACTCTCCCCTGCACTACAGAAACAGGGTAAAACAGAGAGGGGGGCACTATTGGCAGCTAATATATAAATACAGCAGCTATAACAGGGAGTAACACTTATATAAGGTTATCCCTGTATATATATATATAGCGCTCTGGTGTGTGCTGGCAAACTCTCCCTCTGTCTCCCCAAAGGGCTAGTGGGGTCCTGTCCTCTATCAGAGCATTCCCTGTGTGTGTGCTGGGTGTCGGTACGATTGTGTCGACATGTATGAGGAGGAAAATGATGTGGAAGCAGAGCAATTGCCTGTGTTAGTGATGTCACCCCCTAGGGAGTCGACACCTGACTGGATGGTAGTAATTAAAGAATTACGTGACAATGTCAGCACTTTGCAAAAAACTGTTGACGACATGAGACAGCCGACAAATCAATTAGTGCCTGTTCAGGCGTCTCAGACACCGTCAGGGGCGCTAAAACGCCCGTTACCTCAGATGGTCGACACAGACCCTGACACGGATACTGAATCCAGTGTCGACGGTGACGAGACAAACGTAATGTCCAGTAGGGCCACACGTTACATGATCACGGCAATGAAGGAGGCATTGAACATTTGACACTACAAGTACCACAAAAAAGGGTATTATGTGGGGTGTGAAAAAACTACCAGTGGTTTTTCCTGAGTCAGATGAATTAAATGAGGTGTGTGATAAAGCGTGGGTTTCCCCCGATAAAAAACTGCTGATTTCTAATAAATTATTGGCACTATACCCTTTCCCGCCAGAGGTTAGGGCACGTTGGGAAACACCCCGTAGGGTAGATAAGGCGCTCACACGCTTATCAAAACAAGTGGCGTTACCGTCTCCTGATACGGCCGCTCTCAAGGAACCAGCTGATAGAAGGCTGGAAAATATCTTAAAAGGTATATACACACATACCGGTGTTATACTGCGACCAGCGATCGCCTCAGCCTGGATGTGCAGCGCTGGAGTGGCTTGGTCGGATTCCCTGACTGAAAATATTGATACCCTGGATAGGGACAGTATATTATTAACTATAGAGCATTTAAAGGATGCATTACTATATATGCGAGATGCACAGAGGGATATTTGCACCCTGGCATCTAGAGTAAGTGCGATGTCCATTTCTGCCAGAAGAACGTTATGGACGCGACAGTGGTCAGGTGATGCGGATTCCAAACGACATGGAAGTATTGCCGTATAAAGGGGAGGAGTTATTTGGGGTCGGTCTATCGGACCTGGTGGCCACGGCAACGGCTGGAAAATCCACCTTTTTACCCCAGGTCACCTCTCAGCAGAAAAAGACACCGTCTTTTCAAACCCAGTCCTTTCGTCCCTATAAGGGCAAGAGGGAAAAAGGCCGCTCGTTCCTGCCCCGGGGCAGAGGAAGGGGAAAAAGACTGCACCATGCAGCCTCTTCCCAGGAGCAGAAGCCCTCCCCCGCTTCTGCCAAGTCCTCAGCATGACGCTGGGGCTCTGCAAGCAGACTCTGGCACGGTGGGGGGCCGTCTCAAGAATTTCAGCGCGCAGTGGGCTCACTCGCAAGTGGACCCCTGGATCCTGCAGGTAGTATCACAGGGGTACAAATTGGAATTCGAGACGTCTCCCCCTCGCCGGTTCCTGAAGTCTGCTCTACCAACGTCTCCCTCCGACAGGGAGGCAGTATTGGAAGCTATTCACAAGCTGTATTCCCAGCAGGTGATAATCAAGGTACCCCTCCAGCGTGGTATTATTCCACGCTGTTTGTGGTACCGAAGCCGGACGGCTCGGTGAGACCAATTTTAAATCTAAAATCTTTGATCACTTACATAAAAAGGTTAAAATTCAAGATGGAGTCACTCAGAGCAGTGATAGCGAACCTGGAAGAAGGGGACTATATGGTATCTCTAGACATCAAGGATGCTTATCTCCATGTCCCAATCTACCCTTCTCACCAAGGGTACCTCAGGTTTGTGATACAAAACTGTCATTATCAGTTTCAGACGCTGCCGTTTGGATTGTCCACGGCACCACGGGTCTTTACCAAGGTAATGGCCGAAATGATGATTCTTCTTCGAAGAAAAGGCGTATTAATTATCCCTTACTTGGACGATCTCCTGATAAGGGCAAGATCCAGGGAACAGTTAGAGGTCGGAGTAGCACTATCTCAGGTAGTGCTACGTCAGCACGGGTGGATTCTAAATATCCCAAAATCACAGCTGATTCCAACAACACGTCTACTGTTCCTAGGGATGATTCTGGACACAGTCCAGAAAAAGGTGTTTCTCCCGGAGGAGAAGGCCAGGGAGTTATCAGAGCTAGTCAGGAACCTCCTAAAACCAGGACAAGTGTCAGTGCATCAGTGCACGAGAGTCCTGGGAAAAATGGTGGCTTCTTACGAAGCGATTCCATTCGGAAGATTCTATGCAAGAACTTTTCAGTGGGATCTGCTGGACAAATGGTCCGGATCGCATCTTCAGATGCATCAGCGGATAACCCTATCTCCAAGGACAAGGGTATCTCTCCTGTGGTGGTTACAGAAGGCTCATCTTCTAGAGGGCCGCAGATTTGGCATTCAGGATTGGATGCTGGTAACCACGGATGCCAGCCTGAGAGGCTGGGGAGCAGTCACACAGGGAAGAAATTTCCAGGGCTTGTGGTCAAGCATGGAAACGTCTCTTCACATAAATATCCTAGAGCTAAGGGCCATTTACAATGCCCTAAGTCAAGCAAGGCCTCTGCTTCAGGGTCAACCGGTATTGATCCAGTCGGACAACATCACGGCTGTCGCCCACGTAAACAGACAGGGCGGCACAAGAAGCAGGAGGGCAATGGCAGAAGCTGCAAGGATTCTCCGCTGGGCGGAAAATCATGTGATAGCACTGTCAGCAGTGTTCATTCCGGGAGTGGACAACTGGGAAGCAGACTTCCTCAGCAGACACGACCTCCACCCGGGGGAGTGGGGACTTCATCCAGAAGTCTTCCAAGTGATTGTAAACCGTTGGGAAAAACCAAAGGTGGACATGATGGCGTCCCGTCTCAACAAGAAACTGGACAGATATTGCGCCAGGTCAAGGGACCCTCAGGCAATAGCGGTGGACGCTCTGGTAACTCCGTGGGTGTTCCAGTCGGTATATGTGTTCCCTCCTCTTCCTCTCATACCAAAAGTACTGAGAATCATAAGAAGGAGAGGAGTAAGAACGATACTCGTGGCTCCGGATTGGCCAAGAAGAACTTGGTACCCGGAGCTGCAAGAGATGCTCACGGAGGACCCGTGGCCTCTACCTCTAAGGAAGGACCTGCTCCAGCAGGGACCTTGTCTGTTCCAAGACTTACCGCGGCTGCGTTTGACGGCATGGCGGTTGAACGCCGGATCCTGAAGGAAAAAGGCATTCCAGATGAAGTCATCCCTACCCTGATCAAGGCCAGGAAGGATGTAACTGCAAAACATTATCATCGCATTTGGCGAAAATATGTTGCGTGGTGTGAGGCCAAGCAGGCCCCTACGGAGGAATTTCAACTGGGTCGTTTCCTACATTTCCTGCAAGCAGGATTGTCTATGGGCCTAAAATTAGGATCCATTAAGGTTCAAATTTCGGCCCTGTCGATCTTCTTCCAGAAAGAACTGGCTTCAGTGCCTGAAGTTCAGACGTTTGTCAAAGGGGTACTGCATATACAGCCTCCTTTTGTGCCTCCAGTGGCACCTTGGGATCTCAATGTAGTTTTAGGGTTCCTAAAATCACATTGGTTTGAACCACTTGCCACAGTGGATTTGAAATATCTCACATGGAAAGTGGTAATGCTGTTGGCCCTGGCTTCAGCCAGGCGCGTATCAGAATTGGCGGCTTTATCCTTTAAAAGCCCTTACCTGATATTTCATTCGGATAGGGCGGAATTGAGGACTCGTCCTCAATTTCTTCCTAAGGTGGTTTCAGCGTTTCATATGAATCAACCTATTGTGGTACCTGTGGCTACTAGGGACTTGGAGGACTCCAAGTTGTTGGACGTAGTCAGGGCCCTGAAAATATATGTTTCCAGGACGGCTGGAGTCAGAAAATCTGACTCGCTGTTTATACTGTATGCACCCAACAAGCTGGGTGCTCCTGCTTCTAAGCAGACGATTGCTCGTTGGATTTGTAGTACAATTCAACTTGCACATTCTGTGGCAGGCCTGCCACAGCCAAAATCTGTAAAAGCCCATTCCACAAGGAAGGTGGGCTCATCTTGGGCGGCTGCCCGAGGGGTCTCGGCTTTACAACTTTGCCGAGCAGCTACTTGGTCAGGGGCAAACACGTTTGCTAAATTCTACAAATTTGATACCCTGGCTGAGGAGGACCTGGAGTTCTCTCATTCGGTGCTGCAGAGTCATCCGCACTCTCCCGCCCGTTTGGGAGCTTTGGTATAATCCCCATGGTCCTTACGGAGTTCCCAGCATCCACTAGGACGTCAGAGAAAATAAGAATTTACTTACCGATAATTCTATTTCTCATAGTCCGTAGTGGATGCTGGGCGCCCATCCCAAGTGCGAATTGTCTGTAATACTTGTATATAGTTATTGTTACAAACAAATCGGGTTGTTTATTGTTGGAAGCCATCTTTTCAGAGGCTCCTACGGTTATCATACTGTTAACTGGGTTCAGATCACGAGTTGTACGGTGTGATTGGTGTGGCTGGTATGAGTCTTACCCGGGATTCAAGATCCTTCCTTATTATGTACGCTCGTCCGGGCACAGTATCTTAACTGAGGCTTGGAGGAGGGTCATAGGGGGAGGAGCCAGTGCACACCAGCTAGTCTAAAGCTTTTACTTTTTGTGCCCAGTCTCCTGCGGAGCCGCTATCCCCATGGTCCTTACGGAGTTCCCAGCATCCACTACGGACTATGAGAAATAGAATTATCGGTAAGTAAATTCTTATTTTTTTTTCTTTTGCCTGTGGGAGGAAATAGGAGCATTCAGATGAAATCCACTGAAAGACATGGTGTCACTACAAACCCTACACTCTAATCGTCCGGCATAGGAACTGTTATATAAGGGAATATTTTCTGCCCATTTAGAGGTCTATTTACTAAGCCTTGAATGAAGATAAAGTCAACAGAGATAAAGCACCAGCCAATCGGCTCCTAACTGCCATGACAGGCTGTGTTTGCAAAATGATAGTTAGGAGCTGATTGGCTACTTTATCTCTGTTTACTTTATCTCCATCCAAGGCTTAGTAAATAGACCCCATAGTCTGTTTTTTTTTTTTTTTTTTTTACTTTAGTTTATCATTTTTCTGTTCCAAACCAGGTCAGACCTGGGACAGACACCTTTCACACCGTGGCTCCATCCACACTGCACCCATGTGTATTGGAAATCTTCTGACATCACTTGGAGATGACATCATCTCCAAGTACCTGGAATTCCGGATCTCCCCATGCTATAAAGGTGATCTTGGTCGGACGTCCCGGGTTACCAGTTTACACTGCTCCTTAACCAACCTTGCAAGCTACCCATACTGGATTCACTGGACCCGGGGTTTTGGTTTTTTACTCTTTTACATTGAGCCGTAACCCGGGTTACCACGGCAATAACCCGCCTCAAAGCAACCCGGGTTACCACGGCAATAACCCGCCTCAAAGCAACAGTGTAAAAGGGGTAATACTAATGGGCCCTACACACTGCGCGATCTGCCGCCGATCTGCCCGACGGCGGACACGACCGACGGGCGACCAGGTGGCGGGGAAGGGGGTGGGGGGGGGATAAGTGACAGGTGGCGGGGAAGGGGGTGGGGGGGGGGATAAGTGACGGGGGGAGTGAAGTTTCTTCACTCCCCCCATCACCCGGCTCCATAGCAGTGCAGGCAAACATGGACAAGATCGTCCATATTGGCCTGCAAGCACAAGCGACGGGGCACCAGCGATGAACGAGCGCGGGGCCGCGCATTGTTCATTGCTGGTGCCTCCACACTGAAAGATATGAACGGTATCTCGTTCATTAATGAACGAGATCGTTCATATCTTTCACTCCTATCGCCCAGTGTGTAGGGTCTATAAGACCTCTTCATAAAATAACAAGCTATAGTTGTAATGTATATGGAGTGTCCGTGTTCCAGATCCACTATTGGTGAGGCACTGGTAGATCAGTTCTGCATGTCCAATAAGCGTTCACTTTCTTCCCAGCACTCCGGGTTCATCAGTCGTATGGAGGGGCAACAAGTAATAATGCTCCTAAGAGCTATTGATGCCAATGGATGTAGTAAGAAAAATAAGATGTTTCTGATAAACTGCTACACTATTAATACTAATAATAATAATAATACTAATAATAATAATAATAATAATAATATCATTTATAGATCTGTATCTTTTTAAAACTCATTTGCACATTTACTTGTACCTCAGAGTGTATTGGAAGTAATGTAGATAAGGTTGTCAGCTTAACTTTATTTTTTTTTTATTAAGCTACAGTTCTGCAGACACGGCTAATCAAACTAATTAAAGCCTGAATGTGTCTTCCACAATGCTTCTGACAGAGCTTAAGATCTGAAATGGCATTTTTGTTTTGTTTGTTTCATTGGAGGCAGGTCGATGCTGCAATCTAGGGCACCCGTCAAACTGTGTGTGGTTGGTGAACGTGAATCCTGCCATAGGAGGGTGAGGGCTTCTCACAGCTGAGAAAGTTACATTGTCTGTTATCTACGCTTATCACATATTATTGTCTGTGAAAGAGAAAATTATCCATCATTACTTTTTTCTTCTAAATGTTTTGGTCTGGGTTTTCTTTGTAGTAACAGTCACTCTCCTGATGGTGTACGATGGATTTTGATATTTTTATATTATCATGGAAGTAAATGGTGTACAATGGGGTCAATTCTATTCAGCGACAGTTGAATAGCGCCGGGAATTAGCTCCCGACGCTATTCAATTCAGCGACAGTTAAGTCGGCGATGTCCCGTTCTCGCTGACTAAACAGGTTGAATTGTCGAGAGAACGGGCATTCTCCGACTTAACTCCCTGGCGCGAGGCTGATTCCCGACAGAATCAGCCTCACGCCGGCCGCGCTGCAGCATTTTTGTCGGGTTTCTTCTCTCATCCCCCGGGGATGAGAGAAGAATTCCCGACAATTGAGGGTCACTTGTCGCTGTATTGAATAGCGCCGGGAGCGAACTCCCGGCGCTATTCAACTGTCGCTGAATAGAATTGACCCCAATGTGTATTTATATGAAAAACATACCTTGTGCCCAGAGAGAACAGCCAGGTGCAGTAGCCATGTGGACAAAGATCCCTGTAACAGTCTTAACCACTACCATCCTACTCACCCTACTGTAGGTATGTATTCTGAAAGTACGCTTATAACAATTAATACTGTACAAGTAGGTTGGCAGAGAAGGGAACATCAGACCACTATCTTGGGGTATATTCCATTGAAGTCTGATCCTCTCTGACGGAGAGGATCCAACACGTCACTATTGAATGCAAGCTGTTTACGCCCGTTTCCCCCTCCCATTCCGACCATTCATTTCTGCCCTCTCTTATGGGTGAAAATTAATGGTCGAAAAAGGACCGTTTTCGACACTGACAGGGTCGAAAACACATTGATGAGAGAGATTCCACTCATACATGTGTTTTTCGACTTGTCCAAATTTCCGACCGGGCGGAAGAACGGCACTTTAATTGAATATTGAAGTCAGAACTTCCGCCCGTTATTGAATACTCCCCCTTGTCTGACACCAGCCCTACACCTTTGTTCCCCAGGTACCGCCAATTTGCTGATCACTGTGCTTCCATGTTCTAGAGCATCATTGGCCAACCTGTGGCTCTCCAGCTGTTGTGAAACTAAAAGTCCTAGCATGCTTTACCAGCTGTGAAGGGTATGCTGGGACTTGTAGTTTCACAACAGCTGGAGGGCCACAGGTTGGAAACTGCTTGTTCTAGAACATGGGAGGTGGAGGAATATTTCTACTTGAGCTAAATTCTCCATTGAAAAATGGCCAAGCTCATGCTGTGTATTAAGTGACTTTATATAAAAGAAAAAAAATGTTCAGCAGTGATTTTATATTGTGTACTGTAGAGC
The DNA here is from genome assembly GCF_028390025.1 of Pseudophryne corroboree. Lineage (NCBI taxonomy): Eukaryota > Metazoa > Chordata > Amphibia > Anura > Myobatrachidae > Pseudophryne > Pseudophryne corroboree. The sequence goes on from NC_086445.1 coordinate 128,208,032, forward strand.
CTTCTTATTAATGGCACATCCTTTGTCTGTAATGCAAGCCAGACTGTTGCTGCAGTGGTATTGATGAAGCTGACTAATGATTCACTAAAGCTTTCCCCCTCTGGTCAGACACGGAATTAAAAATCTGATTTCTGCAGCAATCTATAAACTGCCTGCTGAGATCCAAAGAAGCCATTTCTAGCGGTGGGAAGGACTTAGTCAGAAGGTAGTGCGTTCAGTCTAAGCTGACCGATATCCCTAACTACAGCAACCCTGTCATTGTTTTATGGCCTTTCCTCACTGTTTTGTCTGACGCTGGTTTTTTTTGCTCCCTTTTTTTAATCTTTTTGCAGTTACTGAGCCATGCCGCTGGTCAAGAGGAACATAGAGCCTAGGCACCTCTGCCGGGAAACTGTGCCGGATGGGATCACCAGTGAACTGGAATGTGTTACCAATAGTACACTTGCTGCAATCATCCGACAACTGAGCAGTCTAAGTAAGCACAATTCCTGTCCTTTTGCAGTTTGGGAATTACAATCAGCATGTAAGTTTCCTATCAGAGCAGCCGGGGAACACGTTTCTCTGCCTGACTCTCCCTTACTGCGCTATGCACGGAGCCAGCGTGTATTGTGCGGCTGCTTGCTCCGTGCATAGGGCTGCCAGTGACAGGCAGGCAGAGAAACATGCTCCCCGGCTGCTCTGATCGTGGATTACACACACAACGTCCAGGCAGCGCTCTGTACCTGCCTCCCAAGCAGCTCTGGAGGCACCAGCCCAGGCCTTGCCCGGCCCGTCTCTGCTAAAATGCCCCTAGAATTGTGGGACCCTGGGCAGTTGGAGGGGATGTAGTTATGTGACTGGCGATCACGAGACTGCCGGTCACAATACTGGCACCTACATCCCGAACCCTTACTATTCCGGCGGCTGGCATGCCAACCAACAGGGACTATTCCCACTCGTGGGTGTCCACGACACGCATAGGGCGGAAATCAAACTTGTGGCGAGCGCAGCAAGCCACCGAGCCCGCTGCATGGCCAGCGCAGTTACCCGCAAGAGGCTTCGTTGCGCTCGCCCCCTCTGCCGGCCATTTAACAGCCGGTATCCCGACGTCGGTATTGTGACCGGCGGTCTCCTGACCGCCGATCACACATACCCAGGGTATGGGTCATTGGGTAGACACAACTTAGGTCGACAGGGACAAAAGGTCGACATGGTCATTAGGTCTACATGTTCTAGGTCAAAAGGTCGACATGTTGTTGTTGTTGTTGTTGTTGTTTTTTTTTACTATTTTGGGTGTCGTTTTCTCCATAAAGTGACGGGGAACCCGTATTAGTACACGTGTCCCCTTGCATGGCTCACTTCGCTCGCCATGCTTCGGGCAAGGTGCCTCGCTCCGCTACCGCTTCATTCGCACAGGTTACCATTCCAATCGTAGTCCACGAGGATTGTTAAGTATGAAAAAATCCAAAAAAATTTAAAAAATTTGAAAAATTCATGTCGACCTGTTGACCTGTCGACCTTCAGTGGTTGACCTAATGACTGTCGACCTAAGCTGTGTCAGCCTAACGACCGTATCCCCATACCCAACCCAGCTGGAGTGTTCAGTATGTACAATAGGACCAAAATAGTAACTCGGTGTGACATCAGGAAGGACTGACAATTTGGTAGAGGTCAGTTGAAATGAATGTGATTATTAGTTGTTGCTAGTGACTACGCTACTTTGGCCTGTTCTAATGCTGTTGTGTGCCTGCTGAAGGGCACAGCTGTATGTATGGCCTTTTGCCCATGTGCAGCTATAACTGGCAGATGTCTGGTCCTTTGGAGGGCTACTTAAGAGTGTGTGGGCCAGATATTTTTTGATGTGCTGCAGTGCCATATTTAACTGGTCATATGCCAGAAGTGGGAGTTCACCGCCTTTACTGCAAATAAGCATTCCAGTTGAGTCATTAATGGGAAAGGATATACAATTAATTTGAAATACAGGCTTCCTGACATTGCATCAAAACGTGTACAATTGGCTACGTGCTAGATGAAAATTATTAATGGATGGTTTAACTGCAGCTGCAGAAAGTGAGGTCACAATCCTCAAAAGCACAGCATAGAATATGAAGCAAGCACCAAACCATTCCAGTGTTTAATAATACGGCAAACTGTAATTCTCCTCTATAAACCATACACTACAGCTGTAGATCAAAACGGCACTCCGTGTATTCATATACGTACCCAAACCAATATAGGTATATAACATGAGGCAGCTTCAGTATATTCAGTACAGGAAATGATAAAAATAAGTTAACAGTTAGTAAATGTAAAACCTTAGTCCAGTGGTTACTAAAGCCCTCCTAACAGTCCAGGTTTTACGGATATCTCTGCTTGAATCAAAATGATTGAAGCACTAATCAAGTTGCCTTCACTTAAAGGGGGTACACTACTAGGCGATTTCAACTTAAAAAATAAACGATAACGAGATAAATGTAGTTATTTTTAGCCTGAAATTGACCAGTATGTATGGGGGCAATATTGGTGACCGATGCGCGCTCCAGCACACTGTTCAGCGATCACCAATATTGAGCTGACATGCAGCTCAACCCGTCAATGGGGCTAATTCAGACCTGATCGTAGATTTGTTAAATATCAGCTTCCCTGACATGCGGGGGGACGCCGAGCACAGAGCTAGACCGCCCCGCATGTCAGTCCCTGCCCCGTTGCACAAGAACAAAAGCATTGCACAGCGGTGATGCTTTTGTACTGGAAGAGTAGCTCCCTACCAGCGCAGATTCTGCGCGCTGGCAGGGAGCTACTCATCGCTGCTCGGGTCGCAGCAGCTGTGTGTGACGTCACGCAGCCGCCGTGGCCCGCCCCCCCCCCCCCCCCCCCCCCCCCAACTTTCTGGGCACGCCTGTGTTGCCCGGACTGTGCTCCCTAAACAGCGTCCAAACGCACCCTTCCGCCTCTGCCTTTCAATCTGGCAGAGGCGATCGCAGGGCTGAGACAGCCATCGGCTGTCTGGCCGGTGCATGCGCAGTTCATACCTGATCGCTGCTGTGCGAAAACACACAGTAGCGATCAGGTCTGAATTACCCCTATGTCAGGCTGAGCTGCGTATCTCGGAATGCTGGCGGTGACGTTGCTGAACGTTATCGTTGAACGATAACATTCAGTGTGTAAACACTATATCGTTGAACGATATAGTCGTTCGTCGCCGGCATTCCAAAATTGCCTTTAGCATGATATCGTTAAAACCTGGAGGAGAGTTGGGAGACGCTGCCTTTGTCTGCTCAGACTATTGCATTTACCAACTGTATGTTTCTCTTACGTCCTAGAGGATGCTGGGGACTCCGTAAGGACCATGGGGATAGACGGGCTCCGCAGGAGACATGGGCACTTTAAGAAAGAACTTTAGGTATGGGTATGCCCCTCCTCCAGACCTCAGTTTACTACTGTGCCCAGAGGAGACTGGGTGCATTACAGGGAGCTCTCCTGAGTTTCCTGAAAGAAAGTATATTTGTTAGGTTTTTTATTTTCAGGGAGCCTGCTGGCAACAGGCTCCCTGCATCGAGGGCTGAGGGGAGAGAAACAGACCTGCTTTAATGTTAGGCTCTGTTTCTTAGGCTACTGGCCCCCATTAGCTCCAGAGAGATCGGTACGCAGTTCTCACCCTCGCCGTCCGTCCCAGAGCCGTGCCGCCGTCCTCCTCGCAGAGCCGGAAGATAGAAGCCGGGTGAGTATGGGAAGAAAGAAGACTTCAGAGGCGGCAGAAGATTTCAGATCTTCACTGAGGTAACGCACAGCAGTAAAGCTGTGCGCCATTGCTCCCACACAGCACACACAAACGGCAGTCACTGTAAGGGTGCAGGGCGCAGGGGGGCGCCCTGGGCAGCAATAAAACCTCTTTTTCTGGCAAATGTGAATATATACAGTTGGGCACTGTATATATAAAGAGCCCCAGCCAGGTTTTTTTTATATTTGAGTGGGACAGAAGCCCGCTGCCGAGGGGGCGTGGCTTCTTCCTCAGCACTCACCAGCGCCATTTTCTCCACAGCACAGCGCTGAGAGGAAGCTCCCCGGACTCTCCCCTGCTTATCCACGGTGAAAGAGGGTTTTAAAGAAGGGGGGGGGGCACATAATTGGCACAATATACAGATTACAGCGCTATCTGGGTAAACATGTTGTGTGTTTTTTCCTGGGTCATTAGCGCTGTGTGTGTGCTGGCATACTCTCTCTCTGTCTCTCCAAAGGGCCTTGTGGGGGAACTGTCTTCAGATAAGAGGATTCCCTGTGTGTGTGGTGTGTCGGTACGCGTGTGTCGACATGTCTGAGGTAGAAGGCTCTCCTAGGGAGGAGGTGGAGCAAATGAATGTGGTGTCTCCGTCGACAACGCCGACACCTGACTGGATGGATATGTGGAATGTTTTAAGTGCTAATGTGAATTTATTACACAAAAGATTAGACAAAGCTGAGGCTAGGGAACAGCCAGGGAGTCAACCCATGTCTGTCCCTATGTCGCAGTGACCTTCGGGGTCTCAAAAGTGCCCACTATCCCAAATAGTAGACACTGATACCGACACGGATTCTGACTCCAGTGTCGACTACGATGATGCAAAGTTACAGCCAAAAGTGGCTAAATGTATTTGATATATGATTATTGCAATAAAAGATGTTTTGCATATCACAGAGGAACCCCCTGTCCCTGACACGAGGGTACACATGTATAAGGGAAAGAAACCTGAGGTAACCTTTCCCCCTTCTCATGAGCTGAACGAGTTGTGTGAAAAAGCGTGGGAATCTCCAGACAAAAAACTGCAGATTCCCAAAAGGATTCTTATGGCGTATCCTTTCCCGGCAAAGGACAGGATACGGTGGGAATCCTCCCCTAGGGTGGACAAAGCGTTGACACGCTTATCCAAAAAGGTAGCGCTGCCATCCCAAGATACGGCTACCCTAAGGGATCCTGCTGATCGCAAGCAGGAGGTTACTTTGAAGTCCATTTACACACATTCTGGTACTTTACTCAGACTGGCTATTGCGTCGGCTTGGGTTTGTAGCGCTGTAGCAGCGGGGACAGATACCTTATCAGCGGAGATTGAGACCCTGGATAAGGATACTATCTTATTGACCCTAGGACATATAAAAGATGCTGTCTTATATATGAGAGATGCTCAAAGAGACATTGGTTTACTGAGTTCTAGAGTCAACGCTATGTCGATTTCTGCTAGACGAGTCCTATGGACCCGGCAATGGACAGGTGATGCCGACTCAAAAAGGCATATGGAGGTTTTACCTTACAAGGGTGAGGAATTGTTTGGAGAAGGTCTCTCGGACCTGGTCTCCACAGCTACAGCTGGTAAATCCAATTTCTCTAACGTCCTAAGTGGATGCTGGGGACTCCGTAAGGACCATGGGGAATAGCGGCTCCGCAGGAGACTGGGCACAAAGTAAAAGCTTTAGGACTAGCTGGTGTGCACTGGCTCCTCCCCCTATGACCCTCCTCCAAGCCTCAGTTAAGATTTTGTGCCCGAACGAGAAGGGTGCAATCTAGGTGGCTCTCCTGAGCTGCTTAGAGTAAAAGTTTAAATAGGTTTTTTTATTTTCAGTGAGACCTGCTGGCAACAGGCTCACTGCATCGAGGGACTAAGGGGAGAAGAAGCGAACTCACCTGCGTGCAGAGTGGATTGGGCTTCTTAGGCTACTGGACATTAGCTCCAGAGGGACGATCACAGGCCCAGCCATGGATGGGTCCCGGAGCCGCGCCGCCGTCCCCCTTACAGAGCCAGAAGACTGAAGAGGTCCGGAAAATCGGCGGCAGAAGACGTCCTGTCTTCACTAAGGTAGCGCACAGCACCGCAGCTGTGCGCCATTGCTCTCAGCACACTTCACACTCCGGTCACTGAGGGTGCAGGGCGCTGGGGGGGGGCGCCCTGAGACGCAATAAAAACACCTTTTTTGGCAAAAAATACATCACATATAGCTCCTGGGCTATATGGATGTATTTAACCCCTGCCTATTTTTACATAAAAAAGCGGGAGAAAGGCCGCCGAAAAAGGGGCGGAGACTATCTCCTCAGCACACTGGCGCCATTTTTTCCTCACAGCTCCGTTGGAGGAAGGCTCCCTGACTCTCCCCTGCAGTCCTGCACTACAGAAACAGGGTAAAACAAGAGAGGGGGGGCACTAAATTGGCATATAAATATATACAGCAGCTATATTAGGGAAAAACACTTATATAAGGTTATCCCTGTATATATATAGCGCTCTGGTGTGTGCTGGCAAACTCTCCCTCTGTCTCCCCAAAGGGCTAGTGGGGTCCTGTCCTCTATCAGAGCATTCCCTGTGTGTGTGCTGTGTGTCGGTACGTTGTGTCGACATGTATGATGAGGAAAATGGTGTGGAGGCGGAGCAATTGCCTGTGTTAGTGATGTCACCCCCTAGGGAGTCGACACCTGACTGGATGGTCTTATGGAAAGAATTACGTGATAGTGTCAGCACTTTACAAAAGACTGTTGACGACATGAGACAGCCGGCAAATCAGTTAATACCTGTACAGGCGTCTCAAACACCGTCAAGGGCTCTAAAGCGCCCGTTACCTCAGGTCGATACTGACACAGACACGGACACTGACTCCAGTGTCGACGGTGAGGAAACAAACGTATTTTCCAGTAGGGCCACACGTTACATGATCACGGCAATGAAGGAGGTTTTGAACAATTCTGATACTACAAGTACCACAAAAAAGGGTATTATGTGGGGTGTGAAAAAACTACCCGTAGTTTTTCCCGAATCAGATGAATTAAATGAGGTGTGTGATGAAGCGTGGGTTTCCCCCGATAAAAAACGGCTAATTTCTAAAAAGTTATTGGCATTATACCCTTTCCCGCCAGAGGTTAGGGCGCGTTGGGAAACACCCCCTAGCGTAGATAAGGCGCTCACACGCTTATCAAAACAAGTGGCGTTACCGTCCCCTGATACGGCCGCCCTCAAGGAACCAGCTGATAGGAAGCTGGAAAATATCCTTAAAAGTATATACACACATACTGGTATTATACTGCGACCAGCAATCGCCTCAGCCTGGATGTGCAGTGCTGGGGTGGCTTGGTCGGATTCCCTGACTGAAAATATTGATACCCTGGACAGGGACAATATATTATTGACTATAGAGCATTTAAAGGATGCATTTCTATATATGCGAGATGCACAGAGGGATATTTGCACTCTGGCATCAAGAGTAAGTGCGATGTCCATTTCTGCCAGAAGAGGATTATGGACGCGACAGTGGTCAGGGGATGCGGATTCCAAACGGCATATGGAAGTATTGCCGTATAAAGGGGAGGAGTTATTTGGGGTCGGTCTATCGGACCTGGTGGCCACGGCAACGGCTGGAAAATCCACCTTTTTACCCCAAGTCACCTCGCAGCAGAAAAAGATACCGTCTTTTCAGGCTCAGTCCTTTCGTCCCCATAAGGGCAAGCGGGCAAAAGGCCACTCATATCTGCCCCGGGGCAGAGGAAGGGGAAAAAGACTGCAGCAGACAGCCTTTTCCCACGAACAGAAGCCCTCCCCCGCTTCTGCCAAGTCCTCAGCATGACGCTGGGGCCTTACAAGCGGACTCAGGCACGGTGGGGGCCCGTCTCAAGAATTTCAGCGCGCAGTGGGCTCACTCGCAAGTGGACCCCTGGATCCTGCAGGTAGTATCTCAGGGGTACAAATTGGAATTCGAGACGTCTCCCCCTCGCCGGTTCCTGAAGTCTGCTTTACCAACGTCTCCCCCCGACAGGGAGGCGGTATTGGAAGCCATTCACAAGCTGTATTCCCAGCAGGTGATAATCAAGGTACCCCTCCTACAACAGGGAAAGGGGTATTATTCTACGCTGTTTGTGGTACCGAAGCCGGACGGCTCGGTGAGACCCATTTTAAATCTGAAATCCTTGAACACTTACATAAAAAGGTTCAAGTTCAAGATGGAGTCACTCAGAGCAGTGATAGCGAACCTGGAAGAAGGGGACTATGTGGTGTCTCTGGACATCAAGGATACCTACCTCCATGTCCCAATTTGCCCTTCTCACCAAGGGTACCTCAGGTTTGTGGTACAGAACTGTCACTATCAGTTTCAGACGCTGCCGTTTGGATTGTCCACGGCACCCCGGGTCTTTACCAAGGTAATGGCCGAAATGATGATTCTTCTTCGAAGAAAAGGCGTCTTAATTATCCCTTACTTGGACGATCTCCTGATAAGGGCAAGGTCCAGAGAACAGTTAGAGGTCGGAGTAGCACTATCTCAAGTAGTACTACAACAGCACGGATGGATTCTAAATATTCCAAAATCGCAGCTGATTCCGACGACACGTCTGCTGTTCCTAGGGATGATTCTGGACACAGTACAGAAAAAGGTGTTTCTCCCGGAGGAGAAGGCCAAGGAGTTATCCGACCTAGTCAGGAACCTCCTAAGACCAGGCTAAGTGTCAGTACATCAATGCACAAGGGTCCTGGGAAAGATGGTGGCTTCTTACGAAGCGATTCCATTCGGCAGATTCCACGCAAGAACTTTCCAGTGGGATCTGCTGGATAAATGGTCCGGATCGCATCTTCAAATGCATCAGCGGATAACCCTGTCTCCAAGGACAAGGGTGTCTCTCCTGTGGTGGTTACAGAGTGCTCATCTCCTAGAGGGCCGCAGATTCGGCATTCAGGATTGGGTCCTGGTGACCACGGATGTCAGCCTGAGAGGCTGGGGAGCAGTCACACAGGGAAAAAATTTCCAGGGCTTGTGGTCAAGCATGGAAACGTCACTTCACAAACTAAGGGCCATTTACAATGCCCTAAGTCAGGCAAGACCTCTGCTTCAGGGTCAGCCGGTGTTGATCCAGTCGGACAACATCACGGCAGTCGCCCACGTAAACAGACAGGGCGGCACAAGAAGCAGGAGGGCAATGATGGAAGTGGCAAGGATTCTTCGCTGGGCGGAGAATCATGTGATAGCACTGTCAGCAGTGTTCATTCCGGGAGTGGACAACTGGGAAGCAGACTTCCTCAGCAGACATGATGGCGTCCCGCCTCAACAAAAAACTGGACAGATATTGCGCCAGGTCAAGGGACCCTCAGGCAATAGCTGTGGACGCTCTGGTAACACCGTGGGTGTACCAGTCAGTGTATGTGTTCCCTCCTCTTCCTCTCATACCAAAAGTACTGAGAATCATAAGAAGGAGAGGAGTAAAGACTATACTCGTGGCTCCGGATTGGCCAAGAAGGACTTGGTACCCGGAAATTCAAGAGATGCTCACGGAAGACCCGTGGCCTCTACCTCTAAGAAAGGACCTGCTCCAGCAGGGACCATGTCTGTTCCAAGACTTACCGCGGCTGCGTTTGACGGCATGGCGGTTGAACGCCGGATCCTGAAGGAAAAAGGCATTCCGGATGAAGTCATCCCTACCCTGATCAAAGCCAGGAAGGATGTAACCGTACAACATTATCACCGTATTTGGCGTAAATATGTTGCGTGGTGCGAGGCCAGGAAGGCCCCTACAGAGGAATTTCAACTGGGTCGTTTCCTGCATTTCCTGCAAACAGGACTGTCTATGGGCCTCAAATTGGGGTCCATTAAGGTTCAAATTTCGGCCCTGTCAATATTTTTCCAAAAAGAACTGGCTTCTGTTCCTGAAGTTCAGACGTTTGTCAAGGGAGTACTGCATATACAGCCTCCTTTTGTGCCTCCAGTGGCACCTTGGGATCTCAATGTAGTTTTGGGATTCCTAAAATCACATTGGTTTGAACCACTCACCACTGTGGACTTAAAATATCTCACATGGAAAGTGGTAATGCTGTTAGCCCTGGCTTCAGCCAGGCGTGTCTCAGAATTGGCGGCTTTATCCTATAAAAGCCCTTACCTAATTTTTCATACGGACAGGGCAGAATTGAGGACTCGTCCTCAATTTCTCCCTAAGGTGGTTTCAGCATTTCACTTGAACCAGCCTATTGTGGTGCCTGCGGCTACTGGGGACTTGGAAGACTCCAAGTTGCTGGACGTAGTCAGGGCCCTGAAAATATATGTTTCCAGAACGGCTGGAGTCAGAAAATCTGACTCGCTGTTTATCCTGTATGCACCCAACAAGCTGGGTGCTCCTGCTTCTAAGCAGACTATTGCTCGTTGGATTTGTAGTACAATTCAGCTTGCACATTCTGTGGCAGGCCTGCCACAGCCAAAATCTATAAAAGCCCATTCCACAAGGAAAGTGGGCTCATCTTGGGCGGCTGCCCGAGGGGTCTCGGCTTTACAACTTTGCCGAGCAGCTACTTGGTCAGGGGCAAACACGTTTGCTAAATTCTACAAATTTGATACCCTGGCTGAGGAGGACCTGGAGTTCTCTCATTCGGTGCTGCAGAGTCATCCGCACTCTCCCGCCCGTTTGGGAGCTTTGGTATAATCCCCATGGTCCTTACGGAGTCCCCAGCATCCACTTAGGACGTTAGAGAAAATAAGAATTTACTTACCGATAATTCTATTTCTCATAGTCCGTAGTGGATGCTGGGCGCCCATCCCAAGTGCGGATTGTCTGCAATACTTGTACATAGTTATTGTTACAAAATCGGGTTATTATTGTTGTGAGCCATCTTGTCAGAGGCTCCTTTGTTATCATGCTGTTAACTGGGTTCAGATCACAGGTTGTACGGTGTGATTGGTGTGGCTGGTATGAGTCTTACCCGGGATTCAAAATCCTTCCTTATTGTGTACGCTCGTCCGGGCACAGTATCCTAACTGAGGCTTGGAGGAGGGTCATAGGGGGAGGAGCCAGTGCACACCAGCTAGTCCTAAAGCTTTTACTTTGTGCCCAGTCTCCTGCGGAGCCGCTATTCCCCATGGTCCTTACGGAGTCCCCAGCATCCACTACGGACTATGAGAAATAGAATTATCGGTAAGTAAATTCTTATTTTTTTGCCTTATATTCCCTCACAGCCTAAGAAAGCGGCACATTATCAAATGCAGTCCTTTCGGTCACAGAGAAACAAGAAAGTACGAGGTGCGTCTTTTCTGGCTAGAGGTAAGGGCAGGGGGAAAAAGCTGCACAACACAGCTAGTTCCCAGGAACAGAAGTCCTCCCCGGCCTCTACAAAATCCACCGCATGACGCTGGGGCTCCACTAAGGGAGTTCGCCCCAGTGGGTGCACGTCTTCGACTTTTCAGCCACATCTGGGTTCACTCACAGGTGGATCCCTGGGCAATAGAAATTGTTTCTCAGGGTTACAAGCTGGAATTCGAAGAGGTGCCTCCTCGCCGGTTTTTCAAATCGGCCCTGCCGGCTTCTCCCCCAGAAAGGGAGTTTGTTTTAAATGCAATTCACAAATTGTATCTTCAACAGGTGGTGGTCAAGGTTCCCCTACTTCAACAAGGGAGGGGATATTACTCAACCCTGTTTGTAGTCCCGAAACCGGACGGTTCGGTCAGACCCATTTTAAATTTAAAATCCCTGAACCTGTACTTGAAAAGGTTCAAGTTCAAGATGGAATCGCTCAGAGCGGTCATCGCCAGCCTGGAAGGGGGGGATTTTATGGTATCCCTGGACATAAAGGATGCATACCTTCATGTTCCCATATATCCACCTCATCAGGCGTACATGAGATTTGCGGTACAGGATTGTCATTACCAATTTCAGACGTTGCCGTTTGGGCTTTCCACGGCCCCGAGGATTTTCACCAAGGTAATGGCGGAAATGATGGTGCTCCTGCGCAAGCAGGGTGTCACAATTATCCCGTACTTGGACGATCTCCTCATAAAAGCGAGATCAAGAGAGCAGTTGCTGAGCAGCGTGTCACTTTCACTGTTACAGAAACACAGCTGGATTCTCAATATCCCGAAGTCGCAGTTGGTTCCTACGACTCGTCTGACCTTCTTGGGCATGATTCTGGATACGGGTTTCTTCCGATAGAAAAGGCTCAATAACTCATGACCCTGGTCAGGAACCTATTGAAGCCAAAACAGGTGTCAGTGCATCACTGCACTCGAGTCTGGGGAAAGATGGTGGCATCGTACGAGGCCATTCCCTTCGGCAGGTTCCATGCGAGGACCTTCCAATGGGACCTACTGGACAAGTGGTCCGGGTCACATCTACAGATTCATCAGTTGATAGCCCTGTCCCCCAGGGCCAGGGTATCTCTCCTGTGGTGGCTACAGAGTGCTCACCTTCTAGAGGGCCGCAGGTTCGGCATTCAGGACAGGGTTCTGGTGACCATGGACGCGACCCTCCGAGGTTGGAGAGCAGTCACACAGGGAAGAAACTTCCAAGGACTTTGGACAAATCAGGAGGCTTGTCTTCACATCAACGTCCTGGAACTGAGGGCCATATACAATGCCCTTCGTCAAGCGGAGACCTTACTTCGCGACCTACCAGTTCTTATTCAGTCAGACAACATCACCACAGTGGCTCATGTAAACCGCCAAGGCGGCACAAGGAGCAGAGTGGCAATGGCGGAAGCCACCAGGATTCTTCGCTGGGCGGAAAATCATGTAAGCGCACTGTCAGCAGTGTTCATTCCGGGAGTGGACAACTGGGAAGCAGACTTCCTCAGCAGGCACGACCTGCATCCAGGAGAGTGGGGACTTCATCAGGAAGTCTTTGCACTGATTGCAAGTCAGTGGGGACTGCCCCAGAAAGACATGATGGCGTCCCCCCTCAACAAAAAGCTGCAGAGGTATTGCGCCAGGTCAAGAGACCCTCAGGCGGTAGCTGTGGACGCCCTAGTGACACCGTGGGTGTTCCAGTCGGTTTATGTGTTTCCTCCTCTTCCTCTCATCCCAAAGGTGTTGAGAATAATAAGAAAAAGAGGAGTACAGACAATTCTCATTGTTCCAGATTGGCCACGAAGGGCCTGGTATCCGGATCTGCAGGAGATGCTCACAGACGATCCGTGGCCTCTTCCTCTAAGGCAGGACCTGTTGCAACAGGGGCCCTGTCTGTTCCAAGACTTACCGCGGCTGCGTTTGACGGCATGGCGATTGAACGCCGGATCCTAGCGGAAAAGGGCATTCCGGATGAGGTCATTCCTACTCTGATAAAGGCTAGGAAGGACGTGACAGCTAAACATTATCACCGTATATGGCGAAATTAAGTTTCTTGGTGTGAGGCCAGGAATGCTCCTACGGAAGAATTCCATCTGGGCCGTTTCCTTCACTTTCTACAAACTGGAGTGAATATGGGCCTAAAATTAGGCTCCATTAAGGTTCAGATTTCGGCCTTAACCATTTTCTTTCAGAAAGAATTAGCTTCTCTCCCAGAAGTACAGACTTTTGTGAAGGGAGTGCTGCATATTCAGCCTCCTTTTGTACCTCCGGTGGCGCCTTGGGACCTTAATGTGGTGTTGAGTTTCCTTAAGTCGCACTGGTTTGAACCACTTAAAACGGTGGAGTTAAAATATCTCAGTCGGAATTGGCGGCTTTGTCTCATAAAAGCCCCTATCTGGTTTTCCATATGGATAGAGCGGAATTGCGGACCCGTCCTCAATTTTTGCCTAAGGTGGTGTCATCTTTTCATATGAACCAACCTATTGTGGTGCCTGTGGCTACGCGAGACTTGGAGGATTCTGAGTCCCTTGATGTGGTCAGGGCTTTGAAAATTTACGTGGCCAGGACGGCTAGTCAGAAAAACAGAAGCACTGTTTGTCCTGTATGCAGCCAACAAGGTTGGCGCTTCTGCTTCAACGCAGACTATTGCTCGCTGGATCTGTAACACGATTCAGCAGGCTCATTCTACGGCTGGATTGCCGTTACCAAAATCGGTCAAGGCCCATTCCACTAGGAAGGTGGGCTCTTCTTGGGCGGCTGCCCAAGGGGTCTCGGCACTACAGCTGTGCCGAGCTGCTACTTGGTCGGGTTCAAACACCTTTGCAAAATTCTATAAGTTTTATACCCTGGCTGAGGAGGACCTCCTGTTTGCTCAATCGGTACTGCAGAGTCATCCGCACTCTCTCGCCCGTTTGGGAGCTTTGGTATAATCCCCATGGTCCTTACGGAGTCCCCAGCATCCTCTAGGACGTAAGAGAAAATAAGATTTTAAACCTACCGGTAAATCTTTTTCTCGTAGTCCGTAGAGGATGCTGGGCGCCCGTCCCAAGTGCGGACTACTTCTGCAAGGCTTGTATATAGTTTTGCTTACTAAAGGGTTATGTTATAGTTTCATCGGTCTCGGACTGATGCTATGTTGTTTTCATACTGTTAACTGGTTAGTATATCACAAGTTATACGGTGTGAATGGTGTGGGCTGGTATGAATCTTGCCCTTGGATTAACACAAATCCTTTCCTCGTACTGTCCGTCTCCTCTGGGCACAGTTTCTCTAACTGAGGTCTGGAGGAGGGGCATAGAGGGAGGAGCCAGTGCACACCCATACCTAAAGTTCTTTCTTAAAGTGCCCATGTCTCCTGCGGAGCACGTCTATCCCCATGGTCCTTACGGAGTCCCCAGCATCCTCTACGGACTACGAGAAAAAGATTTACCGGTAGGTTTAAAATCTTATTTTTTGTTTAATAACCGATTTATGGGGGTAATTCATATCTGATCGCAGCAGCAAATTTGTTAGCAGTTGGGCAGAACCATGTGCACTGCAGGGGGGGCAGATATAACATGTGTAGAGAGAGTTAGATTTGGGTGGGTTATTTTGTTTCTGTGCAGGGTAAATACTGGCTGCTTTATTTGTACACTGCAATTTAGATTTCAGATTGAACATACTCCACCCAAATGTAACTCTGCACATGTTATATCTGCCCCTCCTGCAGTGCACGTGGGGGGTCATTCCAACCTGATCGCTTGCTAGGATTTTGCGCTGCGCTGTGATTAGGTCACTACTGCGCATGCGTATGCACCGCAATGCGCAGGTGCGTTGTACGGGTACAAAGTGGATCATTGCTGAGTGATGGATTTAACGAAGAATCCATTCGCACAGCCGATCGCAAGGAGATTGACAGGAAGAGGGTGTTTGTGGGTGTCAACTGACCGTTTTCTGGGAGTGGTTGGAAAAACGTAGGCGTGTCCAAGTGTTTGCAGGGCGGGTGTCTGACGTAATTTCCGGGCAAAAACAGGTGATCGCAGCGGCTGAGTAAGTTCTGAGCTACTCAGAAACTGCACAAAACTTTTTTGTAGTGTTCGGCTGCACATGCATTCGAGAACATGCAAAGCGAAAATACACTCCCCTATAGGCGGCGACTATCTGTTCGCAGCGCTGCAAAAAATAGCTGTCGAGCGATCAACTCTGAATGACCCCCATGGTTTTGCCCAACTGATAACAAATTTGCTGCTGCGATCAGATCTGAATTAGGCCTTATGTGTCACGTTTGTTTTTTACCTGGCATGCTGCTCTGATTTTGGTTTGTGTTGCTAATATTTACTCTCCTTCACAATACCTCTAATCTTGGAACCTGTTCTTGTTACAAGTTGTACACTAGTAATATATACGGTCAAGAAAGCTATTTCCATGGCAGACCTCTGTAACATCTGTACCACAGGCAGCTAGTAGGACAGGGTATACGTTTAGACAGCCGGTTTTAGGGTTAGGCTGCAGTTAGAGGTGCCGTCATTCACAATGTTTAGCCAGTCAAAAAATAAATCCGGAAATCACACCGTGCTTTGGAGCAGTATGTCGCTGGTGACTGGATGAAAGCCATGGCAGCCATGTAAGCCCACGTTGAGAGTGTATGTGTTGACATGTTTTCTCCATTTGGCAGGCAAACATGCAGAAGACATATTTGGAGAGTTGTTTAATGAGGCGAATACTTTCTACATCAGAGCGAATTCTCTTCAGGACAGAATTGATCGTCTCGCTGTCAAAGTCACCCAGCTGGATTCAACGGTGGAAGAGGGTGGGTGCCTACCAATCCCTCCAAATGCTATTAATTACCCAGCAGCAGCTGCCGCCTAGCAGGAGCACGCCACTGTCCCCCTGCAAGCTGAGCATGCCGTTGCTATATAAAACCTTAATTGGCCAGCAGCATATTGCCAGGAACAGTAGCTCCCATAATTTGTATGACAACTTGTTCAGACTTTGCTAAACAGCCAAGTGTACTCCCACACAAATGTCTATAATGACTCTTTATGGATTGTAATTGCGTTAGGAAGCATAATGGCGTATGTCATTGTTTTGGCTAGAAGAATTCTATTTTTCATTAGTATTTTAGATTTGCATTAGCAAAATGGAGAGTGCTTCATATATGGTATGGTGGAGGCCGCTACTTGAGCCTGGACGCACAAATGCTTTTCTGTTCCGCATTTGACTCCATGTTTGTAAAAATTCGGAGCAGGTACCAAACAATAGATTAATACATTGGCATGGTTTTGTTTTTTTTTGTTTTTTTTTGGGGGGGGGGGGGGTTTGTGCACCACAGAACAGCACTTAAAACAAATTATGTCTAGCCCTAATCTAGTAGATATAAAGCTCTGTAATAGGGTGAAGAATTGCAGCACTAAATAAAAGCCTACATAGATCTATGATGCACTGTCTGCTGAAATGGTTCCATGAATATTTTTGAAACTTTATTTTAGAACCAAAGAATTTACATGCATTACCCAGACCTTGGGGGGTATTCAATTGTTTGAAAAGTCAGTTGGGTGTCTGTTTTTTTCCTACCTAATAGGCAGGAAAAAACAGACACCCAACCGACTTTTCCAACAATTTAATATCCCCCCTTGTGTGATATATATTTTTTTTTAATACCGAGTATCCAAGTCAAAAATACACTAATATCTGACAATACACACAGGGGCAGATGTATTAAGCCTGGAAAATGGTTAAAGAAGTGATAAAGCAATGATAAGTGCAAGGTGGTAACGCACCAGCCAATCTGCTCATAACTGTAATTTTTCAAATTCGTAATGATTGGTGCGTTATCACCTTGCACTTATCACTGCTTTATCACTTCTTTATCCTTTCCCCAGGTTAATACATCTACCCCACTGTACCTTTGTGCATATGTGAAACTAACGAGCATTGCTTGCTAAAACTTTATTAACACATACTGTGAAGTGACAAGATGGTATAGGGCAGTTGAGAAAGCAGGGATGCATTGGAACCATCTTCAAGGTGATAGGGTTGTAATTTAAGCACTGGGCCTATAGGGTGGTATACCTAGCTCTGTGATTGCAATGATCGTAACTATAGGTAAGGCATTGTTCTTTCTGATAATATAGCATGGAGAAGAGAAACTGTTCCTGCTCTGTTGCAGGGGTGGATAGAAGTATGTCAGGTTGGACAACAGTGTTTATTATAACTGCGTTTTATCTCTGGGAGCAAGTGCATTGTAGCACCCTGCAGGTGATCCTAAAAGGTATCATCTCCGAAATGCTTGTCCGCTAGATGCCGTCTGTGAATGCAGAGCACAGACTGACAGCGGGGTACTCTCACATCTGCGGGGAGGTAGATCTAGAAGCTTTCAAAGGCAACTTCAAGCTGTGAAATGAAATTAGGAGGTGAAAGAACCCTGCTGCCAAGTCTGGCTTATTCACTACATACAAAAGTCAGACTGATGGAGGGAAAGGAAGCTGGGGGAGGATGGATGGAAGAAAATTACAGCATATATAATAAGTGTGAGATGGAAGCAGACTGTGTATAATCATTGGAGTCAGCTCCTGAGGCTCTGAAAAGGCAGTTCTCTACAGGCTTTGTAAGTTTCCTGTGCCCCAGAAAAAGACTGAATGTGTTCTCAGACCGTGGGTGACTAGTACGTTTTCTGTCGCTGCAGTTTTTAAGCAACCCATTTGCAAAATCTGGTAGTTAAAAAAAACAAAAAACCCCAAAACCCATTTTTCGATAATTTTATATGTTAACTGCCCCATCTAGCAAAAATGTGGGGGTACCCGTCTCCAGCTTCCTATGTCTCGCCTTATGTTCTGTTCTCCAGGTGCAGCAGTCTGGGGGCGTCCTAATAACCACCGTTGCTGACACCAAACTGTCTAATTTATCAGTGGTATAATTTACACTTGTAACAGGAAAAGTGATTTCACATCTGAGCCTGTGTATGTTTATATTGTACAGTGCTTCTTTTTGTATTTTGCCTTTTATCTTTTTTTCTTTCCTAAATTCTTTTCTTTTTTTATTCAACTTATAGTTTCACTTCAAGACATTAACATGAGGAAAGCTTTCAAAAGTTCCACCACCCAAGACCAGCAAGTGGTTTCAAAGAGCAGCATTCCTCATCCGATCACTGACATCTACAACACCTCTGATAAACCTCCGCCCCTCAATATACTCTCGCCATACAGGTTAGAGACATCAGGACACTGTTTTACGTGGCAAGGGCTCTGAGGTGCCTAAACTTCAGTGTAAACCTCCAGAGTGCTGTGCTCTATCCCTCTATCCCTGTACCATCGCTTCCATCACTAGTAAATAGAAGGGAGTAATGAGGGAGGTGACTGAACAACAGCTAATTATGGCTTCAGAGTTGCCTATTCGCTTTGCAGGGTATCCAGGGGAGGGCGGTTTTCCAAGGGAGATTATTACAAATTGAATTGAGCGTTATGTGAAGTCTATGGGGGGTATTCAATTAGTGGCGTTTTTTTCGACCAATTGAAAAAACTGCACTTTTTTTGCACATTTTCAGGTTGAATTTACATTCGACCTATTCAATGCCTGTGCAGTTTTTTCGACTGGTTGAAAAGTTCGGCACTGGCGAAAAACACGTGTATCTGTGAATTCGCCACCGATACCCATGTTTTGGCGAATTTGTGGGCTTTTTCGCCCGTTTTTGCAGCAATTTTCACCCATGCCGATTTGACATTAAAAAAAAAAAAAAAAGTGAAACTGCATGTGCAAAAATAAATAAAAAAATGTGCGAAGATGCCCACAATTGAATACCCTGTATCGAATTAGTGCGTTTTTTTCGACCATGGAGATCAGTCCAAAAAACTGCACTTAATTGAATACCCCCCAATATGTCTTGGTCACATACATTAATGGGATATCACTTATTGTAAATCCTGATGTATCTAAATGAATACAGTGGGTCCATTTTGGAGTTGTACGCAAGTCAGCCACAGTTGCACTCTCCCTGTATGCACAGAAATATATGCAGATGTTGACCTGTACTGTATGTAGAATTGCTTGCACTTATGTGACTGCACACCCCCATCCATCCGCTGGAATCGGTTACATCTCTACGCACGTGCAAATTCCATCTACATGCCCTCAAAACACCCTTCTAGTGAGCCCTGTTGTCTCCCAGTTACCAACATCAAGCTATGAATCCCCCGTTATTGCTCAGTTGTGTATGATCCACTACAAAGTGTACACAGTGCTAAACATTGCAAATCTGTCTGCAAAACAGATCTGTGTGTAAGTGTGACTCCGGCCCAATGTCCTCTACCAAAATTTCCAAATGGATGTATGTTTGTATGTATGTATGATTATTTAAGTGGAGCTCCATAGTACAGCCATGCGAATATATCGGGGTTCCCCAGTCTAGTTGTAAATGTAACGTTCTATTCTCTTGGTTCTCAGAGATGACAAAAAGGATGGCCTGAAGTTTTACACAGATCCTTCCTATTTCTTTGACCTCTGGAAAGAAAAAATGTTACAGGATACAGAAGATAAAAGGAAAGAGAGAAGACGGCAGAAGGTAATGGTTATTTACGGTGCTATTTTCTCTCATTAAATATGACCTCATCCGGAACCGAGTTCTTGAACCTGTTCTGGGCCAGAATGTATTTTCCATAAGATAAGTTTTATTTTAAATTCCATTTTGATTGCCTTCTTTTCTAAAAACTATCATCCATTTATCTAAACCTTTTTTTTAATAGCTCCACCCCCAGACCCATAGTTCCGGAACCTATTTTTCCAGAAATATAGTATTGGTTCTTTATATACATTTTTGTTAAACTGAAGGAGGTATTTTGCCAGCCTGCCGGTATGCTGGGCTTAATAGTTCAACAACTTCACAGTGCAAGTTCTTTCAAGAGGAACTTAAACATCTATTGCTTCAGTGCGTTTCCAGAGGGTCATTCAGATCTGATCGATGCTGTGCGTTTTTGCACAGCGGGTGATCAGGTACTAACTGCGCATGCGTATGCACCACAATGTGCGCGGGTATGGGTCATTAGGTCGACCACACTTAGATCGACAGTCATTACATCAACCACTATTGGTCGACATGCATTAGGTCGACATGGAAAAAGGTCAACATGCGTTTATCACATTTCTTCTCAATTTTTCACGCCCTGCGATCGTCACTGCCTGATTGACAGGCAGTGGCGTTCGCTGGGTGGGAGGGGGCGGGCCGGCTCCATCGGGTTGCCTTTTTGGGGGCGTGGTTGCCATTTTGGGGGCGTGGTACGGGGAAACGCAGACGTGCCCAGACCGTGTGGGCGATTGCCTGCGACCCGGAGAGCGACCCAGTTAGCTCCCTGCCAACGCGCCGTAGCTATGCTGGTAGGGTGCTACTCTTCAGGTACAAAGGCATCGCTGCCGTGCGATGCTTTTGTACCTGTTCGGTGGGGGGAGGGCCAGACATGCGGGGCGTACTGCTGGGTGTCCCCCCGCTTTTCAGGGTGACTGATCGTAGCTTGCACAGCTTCGATCAGCTCTGAATTAGGCCCCGTATCCCCTTCCTCTCTGACCTCTTCTTATAATTTCTTGCTTTAGGAACAGAAGCGTGTGGACGGCACCACTCGTGAAGTGAAAAAAGTCAGGAAAGCCAGGAACAGACGTCAGGAGTGGAACATGATGGCCTACGACAAAGAACTCCGACCGGACAACAGGTTGTCTCCTAATATATACCAAGGAGCTTCATCCGAGGGATCCATGTCCCCTGATACTAGGTCTGTCTTTCCATCTGTCCGATCTGCTCAGCGGAACCTTTGTATCACACTATGCTGCTTTGAATCTGTCACCATAACGACAGCTATTTAGTAGAAAGTCACTGCTGCTTTAACCTTTTTTTTGTTTGTTTTTTGTTTGTTTTTTTAATAAGCAATTTATGGTTGGAGGATAGGAAATTCTCTATAGATAATATTTTTCTAGTATACTGAATTTTGCTTTTATAGCATTTAATCTTCAAAGTCTTCTAAAATACTCCACAATATTTTACTTTTCTACAATATACTATAGACTTCAATAGGAATAATACAAGGCACAAAGGCACGGCTGCAACACTGGCTGGTTTTGCTATGAGAAGTGACCTGTGCAGCCTTTATATATAAGGACATTGACACAAACTAAAATACATTACTGTATTTTTTTTTTTTTTTTCTAATCTTATATATATCAATGTGACATTTGAACCAGCACTCCACGGCCCTTTTATTTTTCTCTATTTATTGATTTGAATCAGATCTGCCCTGATGATTTATTTTAATAGAGATTAAATATACATAAATGATAACCCTATTATAATAACGGTCACAAAAATCAGAATCACGTTTGTATTTTATGCCTCATATTTACTAATGTTATTTACATTCATTTTATAGATGTTCTGAATTATTGTACATAGAATGTAAATGGATCTAAAATATAGAACCCACTAACAAGCCCATAGCAAGATTAGCAGCACCTGAGTGCATTGCATTTTTTCACCATTGTGTGATGTTTCTGCATTATAAACATGGGGGTCGATTCAATACACAGACAGAGTTAGCTCCCGGCGCTATTCAATACAGCGACAAGTGACCCTCAATTGTCGGTAATTGTTCTCTCACCCCCGGGGGATGAGAGAAGAAATCCAACAAAAGTGCTGCCTCGCGGCCGGCGCAAGGCTGATTCTGTCGGGACTCAGCATCGCGCCGGGAAGTTAAGTCGGAGAATGCCCGTTCCCCCGACAATTCAACCTGTTAAGTCCGGGAGAACAGGCCTTCGCCGACTTAACTTGAGCTGAATTGAATAGCGACGGGAGCTAACTCCCAGCGCTATTCAACTGTCAGTGAATTGAATCGACCCCATGGAGTGTTGCTTGTGTAAGGAGCTTATTCTATCTAGGTTTGCTGTGGCTTTGATGCCAGTTTTTGCATCCCATTATGAACCCCTTTTATGAAAAGATCATTGATAATTACATTTGAGGTTGTTTCAGAGAAAGTGGATGAGGCAGGGAGCATTACAGAAGACCCAATGATTAGACTGGTTGGTTACATTCATTTTCTATGCATTGCAAATGGGGGGTATTCTCCAAATGTAGTGGTGAAGTTGTGGGAAGATAACGGTATATTCTTTATAAATGTACATGTTTACCTTCCAGTTTCACCTGAAAAATGGCGGAATTGTATGTAAAGCACAGAGTACTTATTTCCCGCCACGTTCTGTATTCGCACTGCTGGAGAATGTCCCACGATGCATGTAGAATCTGCATGGTTTGCACCTAATACAGGCGTGTTTACACCTTTTTTCTTTAGTTGCACTAATTGTTACTCCTTTTAAATACAGGTCTTTTTGTATACTGACTGAAAACTGCTCTAAATTGGCATTTTAATGAAGAAGCCGTCAAAGTAATTGCTTAATGCTTATTTAAGACCATTTGGGATTAAATTGAGGTCTGTCTTCTCCCCGCCCCCATACTATCACCATTTACATTACTACCTATATGGGCCAATCCAGGTGGAGGGGTCCAGTCCTGGTTGCTTGACTATTTAAAAAAAAAAATAGATTTTTTTTTTGTGTGTGATGAACCCTGTAAGTTATTAGTCAGAAACCACCATTACTTTATTTTTATTCGCCTTCATGTGAAGATGGAGGCCATTTTTATTATCATGGCTTATGACATTTTTCACTGTTGCGGACGTTTGGGGTAACTGCAATATCTCCACTCAGAAAAGTCATAGAAAGCTGGGATAAAAAACCTTTTAATGTTTTCAGCACATTTCAAGCTACATTTTTTGTCATGTAACTATTCCCCTACCTCGCTTCCTTATGACTGAAATTTAAGGCCAAAGTTAATTGTCAGATTTCAAAAAAGTCTATTTTTTGGATTGTATTTCAATAGGAAGGAATAAAATTTCAGAGCTATTATTTTGTTTGGTAATAATTATATACTCAAAGATTTGCCAAACAAAGGGGCAGATGTATTAACTTGGAGAAGGCATAAGGAAGTGATAAAGCAGTGATAAGTGCAAGATGATAAACGCACCAGACAATCAACTCGAATATGCAAATTGACAGGAACTGACTGGCTGGTGCGTTTATCACCTTGCACTTATCACTGGTTTATCACTTCCTTATGCCTTCTCCAGGTTAATACATCTGCCCCAAATTTTGAGTTTATCTTCTCTACGTTTTTTTATTAGAGCCCTTTGAAATTGCTAGTTTTTCATTTTTCACCTACATAACCTCTTATATCTCTGGTGGGGGACCTGATAAAAATGTCAAATTCACAACATACACAGTACTTTGAGGGGTTACTGTAAAAAAATAAAAATCAGAGCTGAGATATTGCATTTAACCCAAATGTCCGCAACAGTGAAAAATGTCATATGCCATGTTACAAAAATGGCCGCTGTCTTCATATGAAGGTAAATAAAAATAAAGTAATGGTGGTTTCTGACTACTAACTTACAGGGGTCATCACACACAAAAAATATTTTTATTTCAAAATGGTCAAGTAATGGTATATTCATGGAGAAACCGCATGTGTTACTAATTTTACCCTGGTATCTGACTAGAAGATTGTGAACATGGAATATGTTACATGTGTGCATTTCCTGTTGTTGCTAAATGACTTACATTATTTATTACAGTGTGGAATTAACCCTACTTTGTATTTTTTAGGGTGGTGAAAGGGATGAGCAAAACAATTTGATTAATTATTATTTTCTCTCCTTTATAAGGTCTCATGTGTCTGACCTTACAGAGTATTCCTATCCTGCAACCCCAAACCACCACCAACATTCCATGACCCCAACGTATGTTGGGTCGGGAGAGTCACTGCATCATGTAGGTACTAATCAAATTCATGAGCAACATGACTACAGGTCCTCTACTGGAACACTAAGGCACAGCACTCTAAACAGGCCGCAACAGCCGCCACCGCCGCCTCCGCAAACGATGGATGGGATGCACCCACCGCCTTTAGTATCTTCTGAATGCAGGTAATTAGGTGTTGAATAATTAAGGAATTTACAGTCCTGTATAATAAGGCCTACACTGCTCCTCACCTTTATTGGGGGAATTAAAGTGTTTTGGCACGACAGCGACTACTAGATGGTGTTTGACAGACTACCGTATATACTCGAGTATAAGTCGACCCGAATATAAGCCGAGGCACCTAATTTTACCACAAAAACCTGGGAAAACTTATTGACTCGTGTATAAGCCTAGAGTGGCAAATGCAGCTCTAGCCGTACACAGCCCTCAGTGCCAGATATGCCCTCATACTGCCAGATATGCCCCCACAGTGCCAGATATGCCCTCATACTGCCAGATATGCCCCCACAGTGCCAGATATGCCCTCATACTGCCAGATATGCCCCCACAGTGCCAGATATGCCCCCACAGTGCCAGATATGCCCCACAGTGCCTGATGTGCCAGATATGCCCTCATGCTGCCAAATATGCCCCACAGTGCCAGATGTGCAAGATATGCCCTCATGCTGCCAGATATGCCCTCATGCTGCCAGATGTGCCCCTCGTGCTGCTGCCAGATGTGCCCCTCGTGCTGCTGCCAGAGGTGCCCCTCGTGCTGCTGCCAGAGGGGCCCCTCGTGCTGCTGCCAGAGGGGCCCCTCGTGCTGCTGCCAGAGGGGCCCCTCGTGCTGCTGCCAGAGGGGCCCCTCGTGCTGCTGCCAGAGGGGCCCCTCGTGCTGCTGCCAGAGGGGCCCCTCGTGCTGCTGCCAGAGGGGCCCCTCGTGCTGCTGCCAGATGTGCCCCTAGTGCTGCTGCCAGATGTGCCCCTAGTGCTGCTGCCAGATGTGCCCCTCGTGCTGCTGCCAGATATGCCCCTCATGCTGCTGCCAGATTGCTGCTGCCAGATATGCCCCTCATGCTGCTGCCAGATATGCCCCCTCCCCAAGTGCCAAATATGCTCCCCCAGTGCTGTTACTTACCCCTCCGTCGATCCCGCGCTGTCTTCTGAAGGAGGGACACGGAGCGCACAGCGCGCGGCTCTCCTGTGTCCCTCCTGCATCTCCGGCGGCCGCGGCGGGTCTAGGAAGTGCCGGTTCGTGATCCGGGGTCACGAACGGGTACTTCCTTTAATAGACCCGCCGCTGCCGCCGGAGATGCAGGAGGGACACAGGAGAGCCGCGCGCTGTGCGCTCCGTGTCCCTCCTTCACACTGCACTCCCTGTCACTGTGCACTGACTCGAGTATAAGCCGAGGTGGCTTTTTCAGCACAAAAAAAAAGTGCTGAAAAAGTCGGCTTATACTCGAGTATATACGGTAATTAAATTTTCCCTTGATTCGGAAGCACACAGCCGCTAGTGCTGTCATACCATGCTGGTAATCAGTGAGAAGGCAGGAGACCAGTACGCAGGGGTAGGTAGTGAGATATAGGACAGCCCCCACCCCCTTCTTTACTTCATGGGGAACACAACATGCAGTTTTTCTCTAACGTCCTAGTGGATGCTGGGGACTCCGTCAGGACCATGGGGATTAGCGGCTCCGCAGGAGACAGGGCACAAAAATAAAGCTTTAGGATCAGGTGGTGTGCACTGGCTCCTCCCCCTATGACCCTCCTCCAAGCCTCAGTTAGGTTTTTGTGCCCGTCCGAGCAGGGTGCAATCTAGGTGGCTCTCCTAAAGAGCTGCTTAGAAAAAGTTTTTAGGTTTTTTATTTTCAGTGAGTCCTGCTGGCAACAGGCTCACTGCATCGAGGGACTTAGGGGAGAGAAGTCAACTCACCTGCGTGCAGGATGGATTGGCTTCTTAGGCTACTGGACACCATTAGCTCCAGAGGGATCGAACACAGGCCCAGCCATGGAGTCCGGTCCCGGAGCCGCGCCGCCGACCCCCCTTGCAGATGCCGAAGATGGAAGAGGTCCAGAAGCAGGCGGCAGAAGACTTTTCAGTCTTCCTGAGGTAGCGCACAGCACTGCAGCTGTGCACCATTGTTGTCAGCGCACTTCACACAGCGGTCACGGAGGGTGCAGGGCGCTGGGGGGGCGCCCTGTGCAGCAATGTATAATACCTTTTTATGGCTAAAAAATACATCACATATAGCCCTTGAGGCTATATGGATGTATTTAACCCCTGCCAGATCTCACAAACTCCAGAGAAGAGCCCGCCGAAATAGGGGGCGGGGCTTATTCTCCTCAGCACACAGCGCCATTTTCCTGCTCAGCTCCGCTGTGAGGAAGGCTCCCAGGACTCTCCCCTGCACTGCACTACAGAAACAGGGTAAAACAGAGAGGGGGGGGGGCACTTTTTTTGGCGATATTACTATATTTAAGCTGCTATAAGGATACAACACTTATATAGGGTTGTTCCCATATATATTATAGCGCTTGGGTGTGTGCTGGCAAACTCTCCCTCTGTCTCCCCAAAGGGCTAGTGGGGTCCTGTCTTCAATAGAGCATTCCCTGTGTGTCTGCTGTGTGTCGGTACGTGTGTGTCGACATGTATGAGGACGATGTTGGTGTGGAGGCAGAGCAATTGCCGGTAATGGTGATGTCACCCCCCAGGGAGTCGACACCGGAATGGATGGCTTTGTTTATGGAATTACGTGATAATGTCAGCACATTACAAAAATCAGTTGACGACATGAGACGGCCGGAAAACCAGTTAGTACCTGCCCAGGCGTCTCAGACACCGTCAGGGGCTGTAAAACGCCCTTTACCTCAGTCGGTCGACACAGACCCAGACACGGACACTGAATCTAGTGTCGACGGTGAAGAAACAAACGTATTTTCCAGTAGGGCCACACGTTATATGATCACGGCAATGAAGGAGGCTTTGCATATCTCTGATACTACAAGTACCACAAAAAGGGGTATTATGTGGGGGGTGAAAAAACTACCTGTAGTTTTTCCTGAATCAGAGGAATTGAATGATGTATGTGATGAAGCGTGGGTTAACCCAGATAGAAAAGTGCTAATTTCAAAAAAGTTATTGGCATTATACCCTTTCCCGCCAGAGGTTAGGGCGCGCTGGGAAACACCCCCTAAGGTGGATAAGGCGCTCACACGCTTATCAAAACAAGTGGCGTTACCGTCTCCTGATACGGCCGCCCTCAAGGATCCAGCTGATAGGATGCTGGAAACTACCCTAAAAAGTATATACACACATACTGGTGTTATACTGCGACCAGCCATCGCCTCAGCCTGGATGTGCAGTGCTGGGGTGGTCTGGTCGGATTCCCTGACTGAAAATATTGATACCCTGGATAGGGACAGTATTTTACAGACTTTAGAGCAATTAAAGGATGCTTTTCTTTATATGCGAGATGCTCAGAGGGATATTTGCACTTTGGCATCGAGAGTAAGTGCGATGTCCATATCTGCCAGAAGAAGTTTATGGACACGACAGTGGTCAGGTGATGCGGATTCCAAGCGGCATATGGAAGTATTGCCGTATAAAGGGGAGGAATTATTTGGCGTCGGTCTATCGGATTTGGTGGCCACGGCAACTGCCGGGAAATCCACCTTTTTACCTCAGACCCCCTCCCAACAGAAAAAGACACCGTCTTTTCAGCCGCAGTCCTTTCGGTCCTATAAGAAGCGGGCAAAAGGACAGTCATATCTGCCCCGAGGCAGAGGAAACGGTAAGAGAGGGCAGCAAGCAGCTCCTTCCCAGGAACAGAAGCCCTCCGCGGGTTCTGCAAAGCCCTCAGCATGACGCTGGGGCTTTACAAGCGGACTCAGGAACGGTGGGGGGTCGACTCAAGAATTTCAGCGCGCAGTGGGCTTGCTCACAGGTGGACCCCTGGATCCTGCAGGTAGTATCTCAGGGTTACAGGTTGGAGTTCGAGAAGTCTCCCCCTCGCCGGTTCCTAAAGTCTGCTTTGCCAACGTCTCCCTCAGACAGGGCGACGGTATTGGAAGCCATTCACAAGCTGTTTTCTCAGCAGGTGATAGTCAAGGTACCCCTCCTACAACAGGAAAAGGGGTATTACTCCACGCTATTTGTGGTACCGAAGCCGGACGGCTCGGTAAGACCTATTCTAAATCTGAAATCTTTGAACCTGTACATACAAAAATTCAAGTTCAAGATGGAATCACTCAGAGCAGTGATAGCGAATCTGGAAGAAGGGGACTTTATGGTGTCCCTGGACATAAAAGATGCTTACCTGCATGTCCCAATTTGCCCTTCACATCAAGGGTACCTCAGGTTCGTGGTGCAAAACTGTCATTATCAGTTTCAGACGCTGCCGTTTGGATTGTCCAAGGCACCTCGGGTCTTTACCAAGGTAATAGCCGAAATGATGATTCTTCTGCGAAGAAGAGGCGTATTAATTATCCCTTACTTGGACGATCTCCTGATAAGGGCAAGGTCCAGAGAACAGCTGGAGGACGGAGTAGCACTAACCCAAGTAGTGCTGCAACAACACGGGTGGATTCTGAATTTTCCAAAATCTCAGTTGACCCCGACAACACGTCTGCTGTTCCTGGGAATGATTCTGGACACGGTTCAGAAAAAGGTGTTTCTTCCGGAGGAGAAAGCCAAGGAGTTATCCGAACTTGTCAGGAACCTCCTAAAACCAGGAAAAGTGTCTGTGCATCAATGCACAAGAGTCCTGGGAAAGATGGTGGCTTCTTACGAAGCAATCCCATTCGGCAGATTCCACGCACGAACTTTTCAGTGGGATCTGCTGGACAAATGGTCCGGATCGCATCTGCAGATGCATCAGCGGATAACCTTATCGCCACGGACAAGGGTGTCTCTTCTGTGGTGGTTGCAGAGTGCTCATCTGTTAGAAGGCCGCAGATTCGGCATACAGGACTGGGTCCTGGTGACCACGGATGCCAGTCTGAGAGGCTGGGGAGCGGTCACACAGGGAAGAAACTTCCAGGGAGTATGGTCAAGCCTGGAGATGTCTCTTCACATAAATATACTGGAGCTAAGAGCGATTTACAATGCTCTAAGCCTGGCAAAACCCCTGCTTCAGGGTCAGCCGGTGTTGATCCAGTCGGACAACATCACGACAGTCGCCCACGTAAACAGACAGGGCGGCACAAGAAGCAGGAGAGCAATGGCAGAAGCTGCAAGGATTCTTCGCTGGGCGGAAGATCATGTGATAGCACTGTCAGCAGTGTTCATTCCGGGAGTGGACAACTGGGAAGCAGACTTCCTCAGCAGACACGATCTACACCCGGGAGAGTGGGGACTTCATCCAGAAGTCTTCCACATGATTGTGAACCGTTGGGAAAAACCAAAGGTGGATATGATGGCGTCTCGCCTCAACAAAAAACTGGACAGGTATTGCGCCAGGTCAAGAGACCCTCAGGCAATAGCTGTGGACGCTCTGGTAACACCGTGGGTGTTCCAGTCAGTGTATGTGTTTCCTCCTCTGCCTCATACCCAAAGTACTGAGAATTATACGGCAAAGGGGAGTAAGAACGATACTCGTGGCTCCGGATTGGCCAAGAAGAACTTAGTACCCGGAACTTCAGGAGATGCTCACGGAAAATCCGTGGCCTCTACCTCTAAGACGGGACCTGATTCAGCAGGGACCGTGTCTATTCCAAGACTTACCGCGGCTGCGTTTGACGGCGTGGCGGTTGAACGCCAAATTCTAAGGGAAAAAGGCATTCCAGAAGAGGTCATTCCTACACTGGTTAAAGCCAGGAAGGAGGTGACTGCACAACATTATCACCGCATTTGGAGAAAATGTGTTGCGTGGTGTGAGGCCAGGAAGGCCCCCACGGAGGAATTTCAATTGGGTCGATTCCTACATTTCCTACAAACAGGATTGTCTATGGGCCTCAAGTTGGGGTCCATTAAGGTTCAAATTTCGGCCCTGTCGATTTTCTTCCAGAAAGAATTGGCTTCAGTTCCTGAAGTCCAGACTTTTGTAAAAGGAGTACTACATATACAGCCCCGGGGGCTCCGTGGGACCTTAATGTAGTTTTGGATTTTCTCAAATCCCATTGGTTTGAGCCACTCAAATCGGCGGATTTGAAATATCTTACATGGAAAGTAACCATGCTACTGGCCCTGGCTTCAGCCAGGAGAGTGTCAGAATTGGCGGCTTTATTGTATAAAAGCCCATATCTGATTTTCCATTCGGACAGGGCAGAACTGCGGACGCGTCCTCATTTTCTGCCTAAGGTGGTGTCAGCGTTTCACCTGAACCAGCCTATTGTGGTGCCTGCGGCTACTAGCGATTTGGAGGATTCCAAGTTGCTGGACGTTGTCAGGGCATTGAAAATATATATTTCAAGGACGGCTGGAGTCAGAAAATCTGACTCGCTGTTTATACTGTATGCACCCAACAAGCTGGGTGCTCCTGCTTCTAAGCAGACGATTGCTCGTTGGATTTGTAGCACAATTCAACTTGCACATTCTGTGGCAGGCCTGCCACAGCCTAAATCTGTCAAGGCCCATTCCACAAGGAAGGTGGGCTCATCCTGGGCGGCTGCCCGAGGGGTCTCGGCATTACAACTCTGCCGAGCAGCTACGTGGTCGGGGGAGAACACGTTTGTAAAATTCTACAAATTTGATACCCTGGCTAAAGAGGACCTGGAGTTCTCTCATTCGGTGCTGCAGAGTCATCCGCACTCTCCCGCCCGTTTGGGAGCTTTGGTATAATCCCCATGGTCCTGACGGAGTCCCCAGCATCCACTAGGACGTTAGAGAAAATAAGATTTTACTTACCGATAAATCTATTTCTCGTAGTCCGTAGTGGATGCTGGGCGCCCATCCCAAGTGCGGATTGTCTGCAATACTTGTACATAGTTATTGTTACAAAAAAATCGGGTTGTTTCTTGTTGTGAGCCGTCTGTTCAGAGGCTCCTACGTTGTCATACTGTTAACTGGGTTCAGATCACAAGTTGTACGGTGTGATTGGTGTGGCTGGTATGAGTCTTACCCGGGATTCAAAATCCTTCCTTATTGTGTACGCTCGTCCGGGCACAGTATCCTAACTGAGGCTTGGAGGAGGGTCATAGGGGGAGGAGCCAGTGCACACCACCTGATCCTAAAGCTTTATTTTTGTGCCCTGTCTCCTGCGGAGCCGCTAATCCCCATGGTCCTGACGGAGTCCCCAGCATCCACTACGGACTACGAGAAATAGATTTATCGGTAGGTAAAATCTTATTTTAGAATCCCTTTAACAATGTATATATCCTATAGGTAATAGCAATGAGTAGTAAAACACACAAACTGGTCACTTAATTTACTCATGAATGGTAAGAGTTCTTGCAATGGCGTTAACGTGCCACTGCTGACACCGCAACTCAAACCCCTCGCGGCCTGGACGCGCACCTTTTTGCTGGCACCTTGTTCTCCGTCATGGGACTTTAGGTAATGGAATGTAGTAGTCTGCTCCAGTTTTATGAAAATACCAGGTAATTGCTAAATGTTCTGCCATGGAAGCTGTTCATAGAATGTTACCCTACAACATAAATGACCAATTGTATTAGTGCCTAGCTCTTAGATATGTACAGTAGCTCTTAAGTACAGTGTTTTGCAACTGCAATAATATTGAAAAGGATTTTCTGTTCTGCAGACTTCACTTTTTTTTTTTTTTTTTACATTTATTTTATGTACATTTTCTTCCTTTACTACAGTGAAAGTCTGTCTGCATAGTCTTTGTATGCTGTAAAATCACTAATTGTGTGACATCTCTTTTAAGGAGGGTATTACCATCTCAGATGGGGGAATATTACCCCACTGCATCACCACCCCCACCTCCACCGCTCATTCCTTCAGCTCAGACGGCTTTTGTTAGTCCTCTTCAGCACCTGGTGCCTGGGTCTCCAGGGGGACAGTTATCTGGGTTTTCATATGCTCCTTCTCCGCCTCCTATTGGCATTGCTGCTTTAACTACTCCTGGACCACCACCTCCACCACCGGGACCTCCTGCATCGGCCTTGATTCTCTCCTCCTCTCCAATGCACTTCTCCAAAGTGCTAGAAGCCAAACGACTTGATGGAGCAAATCTGCTTGGCCTGACTAGTGATGCTCGAAGCGATCTTCTTTCTGCTATTAGGATGGGTGAGTGAAATGGCAGAATGTAGATTCTATATGCAAGTAATAGTCAGCTAGTGTCCCTCTGTAAATTCATGATGCGTAATGTTTAAGTCGGTAAGGGGGCCTAATAATACCTTCTCCCCCGAAATGTTAGTTTCCGCTTGATTCTAAGTTTCCTTACTATTTACCAAAAGCTGACAGCAGGAGATATTCAGGAACGTGCGGTGAGCTAAATGGCTCAGGAGGCACTGGCTAACCTCAGAGCCGGATTTACATGCAATATATGAGCCAAAGGGTACTTCTGGGCATTGTACACAGGTGCAGCATTATAAACTCCTGGAAATCTGGTGAGTTTTGATTAGAGATGTGTGGAAAGGATACACAGGTGAGGCACTGCCTCACCTGCCATAGACTTTTTACTCCAGAGTTTGGGCTATAAAAATTATTAGAATAATGCAAAGAAGATATTTCAAACAAATTATCAGTATTTTTCATATATTTTATTCAGTCAAAGCTCTGGTTTAAACGTAAGTATGACGGGAAAGGCTCTGCCTCATCTGCCTCACCTCACCGCACTTCACTGGAGATATCTGAGATGTCTCCTGCATTTAACTCTTATATATATATATATATATATATATTTAAAAAAAAACCCGCCATCCCCATTTTTTTCTGCAGATGTTGGTAACTGCTGCGGTAACTTATAGTTCTTATAGAGCCTGGTAAAATTATGGGAATTCAAGACATTTGATAGTTATTAGTTTTAGTGTGTAATGTGGCCCCACATTTTTATGCAACATAAGGTTTTTGGCCAACAGGTGTAAAAATGTATTAAATGAGCAAAGCATGTACTACTGTAAAGGTTAAGAGCTAGTTTTTGTATAGTATGTATATGTAGAAATTGCACATGATCTGTGTAATTCCTAGGTGTCACGTATTAAAGGGATATTCTGGCAAGTTTATATATAGGTAACCTGAAGGAGAAGCTTCGGTGTCCTTAAATTTTGCAATCTATATGACATTTGAATATTTAAAGGTATATGCTACATAAATGGGGAGATTCAAATGTTTGAAAAGTCAGTTGGGAGTCTGGTTTTTCCTATCTAATAGACAGGAAAAAACAGACACCCAACCGACTTTTCAAACATTTGAATTCCACCCAAAATGTTTTATTTTCAAATTCTCAAACAATTCTGCATGTAGTATGTGTCCTGCACTCTGCCACATGGAACATTATGGGCCGGATGTACTGAAGTCTGAGTTGGCTGGAGGTGCGGGTTCCTGGCCGAACTCTGACGTTTGTTCGTTTTTTTTAAAGCGGCAATCATTTACAAGGGATGGTTTTGCCTTGTCATGTCTTGTTCAGCTGGGAACCTGCTCCTCCGGCCAACTCGGACTTCATTACATCCGCCCACAAGTATCTGTTGCCTGTATACACAATGGGGGCAGTCATTCTATGGGCTGAACCCATACACTGGAACCAGTGACATCCCAGAGACAATAGCTAATGACTGGGCTTATTTCTCCTGATTGATAGCCTACTAATTGGTTGCTTCCGTTGGGTGTAGGTAATGGGCATCCTTTAGTCTTCCTGCTGCTTTATCTTCATAACTACTTTTTTAAACCTAACACGTGTTCTCGTTTCTTTGTTCCTTTTTTTTTTTTTTTGGTCAACAGGAATCCAACTGAAAAAAGTACAAGAGCAGCGTGAACAGGAAGCCAAGCGTGAGCCAGTTGCCAATGACGTAGCCACCATCCTGTCCAGACGTATTGCAGTGGAGTATAGCGACTCTGAGGATGACTCTGAACTTGATGAGAATGACTGGTCTGACTGACAACCAGTTGTGTAAAAACGGATGGCATTTGCTTCCAAGGTCTTACTGTGAAAGACATACCTATTGGCATTGGCCAGTGACAGCCACCAATAGCTGTGCCTGCCCGGCTTCTCTGCGTCCCTGGCCCAAGCAGTGTGGTTGTATACAGGGAAACGCCTAGATCTTGGCTCACAGGACAACCCTCCAATGTTGATCTAGTTTGCATGCGTCGGCCAGTCAGCCATAGGTAAAGAGTGCACAGCACACTTTAGCTTGCTGTAGGTTATGTGCTGAAGTATTTGTAAATGTAATGGGCATTATGGAATTTTGTAGCCACTTTGAAGTTTATAAGATTAGTTAAACTGCCACAGTGCAAAATACTATTGAAACTCAGGGATGCTTTAAGATAGTAATTGGTTCTCGAACCTGTAGTATTATGGTACTTAACACTGTATTGTAACCTTCGAGTTGTATTTTACAGTTTTAATATGAGCACATCACCCGCACACCGAGGAAACAATGCAGCCTATGGATTCGCAGTGACAAAACTTGGATCAGTCCTAGTGAATTGATATATAAATGAGCACAAGTCTTTATTACCTCCCTCCATAGCAAGGCAGCTTCCGCCGTCTGTATGCTACTGGTATATTTAGGATACATAAGTTATTCAGTCAGTTATTAGAACCTTGCAAATGAGCACATCTGTTTATAACTGTACCCTGTGTATTATGTTGCACAGAAGAACCACGAAAAGAGCAAAATGTCAAAGTCACTAAAATAAATATTGTCCACGTTCTCATACTGAGGTAGTACTCTAAATGCCAGTTACTGGCTGAGCGTGTTAGAGGATCATTTACAGTAGTGTAATATTTGGAGGTTTAAGAAACAGTACTGTAAAACACTGATGGTTTTTTTTTGTTTTTTAAATCTTTAATTTTATAAAATATACATTACTGTGGAGTGTCTGCATATACCAGTGCATCTCTGTATTCAATTAATGGTTACATTTCTCTAACATTTTTATTTTAGTTTTTGTAATACATCCTAATAGTATTTTTCTCTGACGTCCTAGTGGATGCTGGGAACTCTGTAAGGACCATGGGGAATAGACGGGTTCCGCAGGAGACTGGCCACTCTAAAGAAAAGATTAGGTACTATCTGGTGTGCACTGGCTCCTCCCTCTATGCCCCTCCTCCAGACCTCAGTTAGAATCTGTGCCCGGACAGAGCTGGGTGCTCCTAGTGGGCTCTCCTGAGCTTACTAGTAAAGAAAGTATTTATTAGGTTTTTTATTTTCAGTGAGCTTCTGCTGGCAACAGACTCACTGCTACGTGGGACTAAGGGGAGAGAAGCAAACCTACCTGCTTGCAGCTAGCTTGTGCTTCTTAGGCTACTGGACACCATTAGCTCCAGAGGGTTCGAACACAGGCACCTGTCCTCGATCGTCCGTTCCCGGAGCCGCGCCGCCGTCCCCCTCGCAGAGCCAGAAGAACAGAAGCTTGAAGACGACGAAATCGGCGGCAGAAGACTCCTGTCTTCATTTAAGGTAGCGCACAGCACCGCAGCTGTGCGCCATTGCTCCCAGCACACTTACACACTCCGGTCACTGTAGGGTGCAGGGCGCTGGAGGGGGGGGGCGCCCTGGGCAGCAATTGAAGTACCTTTCTCTAACGTCCTAGTGGATGCTGGGGACTCCGTCAGGACCATGGGGAATAGCGGCTCCGCAGGAGACAGGGCACAAAAGCAAGCTTTTAGGATCACATGGTGTGTACTGGCTCCTCCCCCTATGACCCTCCTCCAAGCCTCAGTTAGGTTTTTGTGCCCGGCCGAGAAGGGTGCAATCTAGGTGGCTCTCTTAAAGAGTTGCTTAGAAAAAGTTTTTAGGTTCTTTATTTTCAGTGAGTCCTGCTGGCAACAGGCTCACTGCATCGAGGGACTTAGGGGAGAGATTTTCAACTCACCTGCGTGCAGGATGGATTGGATTCTTAGGCTACTGGACATAGCTCCAGAGGGAGTCGGAACACAGGGCTCGCCCTGGGGTTCGTCCCGGAGCCGCGCCGCCGACCCCCCTTGCAGATGCTGAAGATGAAGAGGTCCGGAACCAGGCGGCAGAAGACTCTCAGTCTTCATCAGGTAGCGCACAGCACTGCAGCTGTGCGCCATTGTTGTCAGCACACTTCACACAGCGGTCACGGAGGGTGCAGGGCGCTGGGGGGGGGCGCCCTGGGCAGCAATGTATAATACCTGTATGGCGAAAAATACATCACATATAGCCCTTGAGGCTATATGGATGTATTTAACCCCTGCCAGATATCTAAAACTCCGGAGAAGAAGCCCGCCGAAAAGGGGGCGGGGCCTATTCTCCTCAGCACACAGCGCCATTTTCCCTCACAGAAAGGCTGGTGGGAAGGCTCCCATGATCTCCCCTGCACTGCACTACAGAAACAGGGTTAAAACAGAGAGGGGGGGCACTGATTTGGCGATATGTATATATATTAAAATGCTATAAAAGGAACACTTATATAAAGGTTGTCCCTGGATAATTATAGCGTTTTGGTGTGTGCTGGCAAACTCTCCCTCTGTCTCCCCAAAGGGCTAGTGGGTCCTGTCCTCTATCAGAGCATTCCCTATGTGTGTGCTGTATGTCGGTACGTGTGTGTCGACATGTATGAGGAAAATATTGGTGAGGAGGCGGAGCAAATTGCCTGTAATGGTGATGTCACTCTCTAGGGAGTCGACACCGGAATGGATGGCTTATTTATGGAAATTACGTGACAATGTCAACACGCTGCAAGCCGGTTGACGACATGAGAGGGCCGGCGAACAAATTAGTATCTGTCCAGGCGTCTCAAACACCGTCAGGGGCTGTAAAATGCCCATTTACCTCAGTCGGTCGACACAGACCCAGACACGGACACTGATTTCAGTGTCGACGGTGAAGAAACAAACGTATTTTCTTTTAGGGCCACACGTTAAGGGCAATGAAGGAGGTGTTACATATTTCTGATACTCCAAGTACCACAAAAAAGGGTATTATGTGTGAGGTGAAAAAACTACCTGTAGTTTTTCCTGAATCAGATAAATTAAATGAAGTGTGTGATGATGCGTGGGTTTCCCCCGATAGAAAATTATTGGCGGTATACCCTTTCCCGCCAGAAGTTAAGGCGCGGTGGGAAACACCCCTCAGGGTGGATAAGGCGCTCACACGCTTATCAGAACAAGTGGCGGTACCATCTACGGATAGGGCCGTACTTAAGGAGCCAGCTGATAGGAGGCTGAAAAATATCCTAAAAAGTATACACACACATGCTGGTGTTATACTGCGACCAGCGATCGCCTCAGCCTGGATGTGCAGAGCTGAGGTGGCTTGGTCGGATTCCCTGACTAAAAATATTGATACCTTTGACAGGGACAGTATTTTATTGACTATAGAGCATTTAAAGGATGCATTTCTATATATGCGAGATGCGCAGAGGGATATTTGCACTCTGGCATCAAGAGTAAATGCGATGTCCATATCTGCAAGAAGATGTTTATGGACACGACAGTGGTCAGGTGATGCAGATTCCAAACGGCACAAAGATGTATTGCCGTATAAAGGGGAGGAGTTATTTGGGGTCGGTCCATGGGACCTGGTGGCCAGGGCAACTGCTGGAAAATCCACCGTTTTTTACCCTAAGTCACATCTCTGCAGAAAAAGACACCGTCTTTTCAGCCTCAGTCCTTTCGTCCCTATAAGAGTCATATCTGCCCAGGGATAGAGGAAAGGGAAGAAGACTGCAGCAGGCAGCCCATTCCCAGGAACAGAAGCCCTCCACCGCTTCTACCAAGTTCTCAGCATGACGCTGGGACCGTACAGGACCCCTGGATCCTACAAGTAGTATCCAAGGGGTACAGATTGGAATGTCGAGAGGTTTCCCCCCTCGCAGGTTCCTGTAGTCTGCTGTACCAATGTCTCCCTCCGACAGGGAGGCAGTATTGAAAACAATTCACAAGCTGTATTCCCAGCAGGTGATAAAATTACCCCTCCGACAACAAGGAAAGGGGTATTACTCCACACTATATGGTGGTACTGAAGGCTAGGTGAGACCTATTCTAAATCTGAAAAATTTGAACACTTGCAAGGGTTCAAATCCAGATGGAGTCACTCAGAGCAGTGATAGCAAAGAACAAGGGGACTATATGGTGTCCCGGGACATCAGGGATGCTTACCTCCATGTCCCAAAATTTGCCTTTTCTCACCAAGGGTACCTCAGGTTCGTGGTACAGAACTGTCACTATCAGTTTCAAGACGATGCCGTTGGATTGTCCAAGGCACCCCGGGTCCTTACCAAGGTAATGACCGAAAGGAGGATTCGTCTTCAAAGAAAATGGACGACCTCCTGATAAGAACAAGGTCCAGAGAACAGTTGGAGGTCGGAGTAGCACTATCTCAAGTAGTTCTACGACAGCACGGGTGGATTCTAAATATTCCAAAACCGCAGTTGTTCCGACGACACGTCTGCTGGTCCTAGGGATGATTCTGGACACAGTCCAGGAAAAGGTGTTTCTCCCAGAGGAGAAAGCCAGGGAGTTATCCGAGCTAATCGGGATCCTCCTAAAACCAGGAAAAGTGTCAGTGCATCATTGCACAAGAGTCCTGGTAAAAATGGTGGCTTATTACGAAGCGCTTCCATTCGGCAGATTTCACGCAAGAACTCTTCAGTGGGATCTGCTGGACAAATGGTCCGGATCGCATCTTCAGATGCATCAGCGGATAACCCTATATCCAAGGACAAGGGTGTCTCTCCTGTGGTGATTACAGAGTGCTCATCTTCTAGAGGGCCGCAGATTCGGCATTCAGGATTGGATGCTGGTGACCACGGAGGCCAGCCTGAGAGGCTGGGGAGCAGTCACACAAGGAGTGTGATCAAGTCTGGAGAATTCTCTCCACATAAATATACTGGAGCTAAGAGCAAATTTATAATGCTCTAAGCTTAGCAAGACCTCTGCTTCAAGGTCAGCCGGTATTGATCCAGTGGGATAACATCACGGCAGTCGCCCACGTAAACAGAAAGGGCGGCACAAGAAGCAGGAGGGCAGTGGCAAAACTGCAAGGATTTTTCGCTAGGCGGAAAATCATGTGATAACACTGTCAGCAGTGTTCATTCCGGGAGTGGACGACTGGGAAGCAGACTTCCTCAGCAGGCACGACCTCCACCCGGGAGAGTGGGAACTTCATCGGGAAGTTTTCCGCATGATTGTGAACCGTTGGGAAAGACCAAAGGTGGACATGATGGCGTCCCGCCCGAACAAAAAATGGGACAGGTATTGCGCCAGGTCACGAGACCTTCAGGCGATAGCTGTGGACGTCCTGGTAACACCGTGGGTGTAACAGTCGGTGTATGTGTTCCCTCCTCTGCTTCTCATAACCAAGGTATTGAGAATTATAAGACATAGAGGAGTAAGAACTATACTCGTGGCTCCGGATTGGCCAAGAGGGACTTGGTAACCGGAACTTCAAGAGATGCTCACAGAGGACTAATGGCCTCGGGAGCTAAGAAGGGATTTGCTTTCAGCAAGTACCATGTCTGTTCCAAGAGGAACCGTGGCATCGGCCTTTAAGAAAGGACCTGCTCCAGCAGGGACCTTGTCTGTTCCAAGACTTACCG
The DNA here is from genome assembly GCF_028390025.1 of Pseudophryne corroboree. Taxonomy (NCBI): domain Eukaryota; kingdom Metazoa; phylum Chordata; class Amphibia; order Anura; family Myobatrachidae; genus Pseudophryne; species Pseudophryne corroboree. The sequence goes on from NC_086445.1 coordinate 128,247,486, forward strand.
CGACTGCGTTTGACGGCATGGCGGTTTGAACGCCGGATCCTAAGGGAAAAGGCATTCCGGAAGAGGTCATACCTACCCTGGTCAAAGCCAGGAAGGAGGTGACCGCACAACGTTATCACCACATGTGGTAAAAATATGTTGCGTGGGTGAGGCCAGGAAGGCCCCACGAAAAAAATTTCAACTAGGTCGATTTCTGCACTTCCTGCAAACAGGAGTGTCTATGAGCCTCAAATTGGGGTCCATTAAGGTTCAAGTTTCGGCCCTATAGATTTTCTTCCAGAAAGAATTGGCTTCAGTTCCTGAAGTCCAGACGTTTGTCAAGGGAGTATTGCATATACAGCCCTTGTGTGCCTCCAGTGGCACCGTGGGATCTCAACGTAGTGTTGGGATTCCTCAAATCATATTGGTTTGAACCACTCAAATCTGTGGATTTGAAATATCTCACATGGAAAGTGACCATGCTGTTGGCCCTGGCCTCGGCCAGGCGATTGTCAAAATTGGCGGCTTTGTCTTACAAAAGCCCATATTTGATTTTCCATTCGGACAGGGCAGAACTGCGGACTCGTCCCCAGTTTCTTCCTAAGGTGGTGTCAGCGTTTCACCTGAAACAACCTATTGTGGTGCCTGCGGCTACTAGGGACTTGGAGGACTCCAAGTTGCTAGACGTTGTCAGGGCCCTGAAAATATATATATATATATATATATATAATTCCAGGACGGCTGGAGTCAGAAAGTCTGACTTGCTGTTTATATTGTAGGCACCCAAAAAAGCTGGGTGCTCCTGCTTCTAAGCAGACTATTGCTCATTTGATTTGTAGTACAATTCAGCTTGCACATTCTGTGGCAGGCCTGCCACAGCCAAAATCTGTAAATGCCCATTCCACAAGGAAGGTGGGCTCATCTTGGGCGGCTGCCCGAGGGGTCTCGGCTTTACAACTTTGCCGAGCAGCTACTTGGTCAGGGGCAAACACGTTTGCAAAATTCTACAAGTTTGATACCCTGGCTGAGGAGGACCTGGAGTTCTCTCATTCGGTGCTGCAGAGTCATCCGCACTCTCCCGCCCGTTTGGGAGCTTTGGTATAATCCCCATGGTCCTGACGGAGTCCCCAGCATCCACTAGGACGTTAGAGAAAATAAGATTTTACTTACCGATAAATCTATTTCTCATAGTCCGTAGTGGATGCTGGGCGCCCATCCCAAGTGCGGATTGTCTGCATTACTTGTACATAGTTATTGTTACAAAAAATCGGGTTATTATTGTTGTGAGCCATCTTTTTTAGAGGCTACTTCATTGTTATCATACTGTTAACTGGGTTCAAATCACAAGTTGTACGGTGTGATTAGTGTGGCTGGTATGAGTCTTACCCGGGATTCAAGATCCTTCCTTATTGTGTACGCTCGTCCGGGCACAGTACCTAACTGAGGCTTGGAGGAGGGTCATAGGGGGAGGAGCCAGTACACACCATGTGATCCTAAAAGCTTGCTTTTGTGCCCTGTCTCCTGCGGAGCCGCTATTCCCCATGGTCCTGACGGAGTCCCCAGCATCCACTACGGACTATGAGAAATAGATTTATCGGTAAGTAAAATCTTATTTTTGGCAATAAAAATACATCTATACAGTCTGGCACTGTATATATGTAAAAACCCCCGCCATTTTTTTACACAGAAAGCGGGACAGAAGCCCGCCACTGAGGGGGCGGGGCCTTCTTCCTCAGCACACCAGCGCCATTTTCTCTTCACAGCTCCGCTGGAAGCAGCTCCCCAGGCTCTCCCCTGCAGTATCCAGGTACAAGAAGGGTAAAAAAGAGAGGGGGGCACATAAATTTAGGCGCAAATAAAACATATAAGGCAGCTATTGGGTAATCACTTATTATAAGTGAAAATCCCTGTGTTATATAGCGCTGTGGTGTGTGCTGGCATACTCTCTCTCTGTCTCCCCAAAGGACTTTGTGGGGTCCTGTCCTCAGTCTGAGCATTCCCTGTGTGTGTGCGGTGTGTCGGTACGGCTGTGTCGACATGTTTGATGAGGAGGGTTACGTGGAGGCGGAGCAAGGGCAGATAAGTGTAGTGTCGCCCCCGTCGGGGCCGACACCTGATTGGATGGCTATGTGGAAGGTCTTAAACGACAATGTAAGCTCCTTACATAAAAGGTTTGATGACGCTGCAGCCTTGGGACAGCCGGGGTCTCAGCCCGCGCCTGCCCAGGCGACTCAGAAACCGTCAGGGGCTCATAAACGCCCTCTATCTCAGATGGTTGACACAGATGTTGACACGGAGTCCAACTCCAGTGTCGACGATGATGAGGCACATTTACAGTCTAAAATGACCAAGGCCATCCGATACATGATTATTGCAATGAAAGATGTATTACACATTTCTGAGATTTAACCCTGTTAATACCAAGAGGGTTTATATGTTTGGGGAGAAAAAGCAGCCAGTGACTTTTCCCCCATCTGATGAATTAAATTAATTATGTGAAGAAGCGTGGAGTTCCCCTGATAAGAAACTAGTGATTTCTAAGAGGTTACTGATGGCGTACCCTTTCCCGCCAACGGACAGGTAACCTGGGAAACATCCCCTAGGGTGGACAAGGCGCTGACACGCTTATCTAAAAAGGTGGCCCTGCCGTCTCAGGATACGGCCGCCCTAAAGGAGCCTGCGGATAGAAAGCAGGAAGCTATCCCGAAGTCAGTGTATACACACTCTGGTACTCTACTGAGACCTGCTATTGCTTCAGCCTGGATGTGTAGTGCTGTAGCAGCATGGACAGATACTCTGTCAGACGACATAGATTCACTCGACAGGGATACTGTTTTGCTAACCCTGGGCCATATAAAAGACGTCGTCTTATATATGCGGGATGCTCAGAGGGACATTTGCCTGCTGAGCTCTAGAATTAATACTATGTCCATTTCTGCCAGGAGGGTCTTATGGACTCGGCAATGGACAGGAGATGCTGATTCTAAAAAACACATGGAGGTTTTGCCTTATAAGGGTGAGGAATTGTTTGGGGACGGTCTATCGGACCTCGTGTCCACAGCGACAGCTGGAAAGTCGACTTTCTTGCCTCAGGTTTCCTCACAGCCTAAGAAAGCACCGTATTATCAAATGCAGTCCTTTCGTTCTCAGAAAGGCAAGAGGGTCAGGGGCGCATCCTTCCTTGCCAGAGGCAGGGGTAGAGGTAAGAAGCTGCACCATGCAGCCAGTTCCCAGGAACAAAAGTCCTCCCCTGCTTCCACTAAGTCCACCGCATGACGTTGGGGCTCCACAGGCGGAGCCAGGTGCGGTGGGGGCGCGTCTCCGAAACTTCAGCAACCAGTGGGTTCGCTCACAGGTGGATCTCTGGGCTGTACAAATTGTATCTCAGGGATACAAGCTGGAATTCGAAGCGACTCCCCCCCGCCGTTACCTCAAATCAGCCTTGCCAGCTTCCCCCATGGAAAGGGAGGTAGTACTGGCGGCAATTCACAAGCTGTACCTCCAGCAAGCGATTATCAGGGTCCCCCTTCTTCAACAGGGAAGGGGTTACTATTCCACAATGTTTGTGGTACCGAAACCGGACGGTTCGGTGAGACCCATTCTGAATTTAAAATCCTTGAACACTTATATAAAGAAATTCAAGTTCAAAATGGAATCGCTCAGAGCGGTTATTGCAAGCCTGGAAGAGGGGGATTTTATGGTGTCGCTGGACATCAAGGATGCTTACTTGCATGTCCCCATTTACCCACTTCACCAGGAGTACCTCAGGTTTGTGGTACAGGACTGTCATTACCAGTTCCAGACGTTGCCGTTTGGCCTGTCCACGGCACCGAGGATATTTACCAAGGTAATGGCCGAAATGATGATACTCCTTCGGAAGAAGGGAGTTATAGTTATCCCGTACTTGGACGATCTCCTCATAAAGGCGAGGTCCAGAGAGCAGTTGTTGATCAGCGTAGCACTCTCTCAGGAAGTGTTGCAACAGCACGGCTGGATTCTGAATGTTCCAAAGTCGCAGCTGATTCCTACGACGTGTCTGCTTTTCCTGGGCATGATTCTGGACACAGAACAGAAGAAGGTGTTTCTCCCGGTGGAGAAGGCCCAGGAATTAGTATCTCTGGTCAGGGACCTCCTGAAACCAAAACAGGTATCGGTGCATCACTGCACGCGAGTCCTGGGAAAGATGGTGGCTTCATACGATGCCATTCCCTTCGGCAGGTTCCATGCAAGGATCTTTCAGTGGGATCTGTTGGACAAGTGGTCCGGATCGCATCTTCAGATGCATCGGCTGATCACCCTGTCCCCAAGGCCCAGGGTGTCTCTTCTGTGGTGGCTGCAGAGTGCTCACCTTCTCGAGGGCCGCAGGTACGGCATACAGGACTGGGTCCTGGTGACCACGGATGCAAGCCTCCGAGGATGGGGGGCAGTCACTCAGGGAAGAAACTTCCAAGGGCTGTGGTCAAGTCTGGAGACTTCTCTACACATAAATATACTGGAACTAAGGGCCATTTACAACGCCCTGAGTCAAGCAGAGCCCCTGCTTTGAAACCGGCCAGTGCTGATTCAGTCAGACAACATCACGGCGGTCGCCCATGTAAACCGCCAGGGCGGCACAAGAAGCAGGATGGCAATGGCGGAAGCCACAAAGATTCTTCGGTGGGCGGAGAATCACGTGCAAGCACTGTCAGCAGTGTTCATTCCGGGAGTGGACAACTGGGAAGCAGACTTCCTCAGCAGACACGACCTCCACCCGGGAGAGTGGGGACTTCATCAAGAAGTCTTCACACAGATTGCAAAGCGACGGGAACTCCCACAGGTGGACATGATGGCGTCCCGCCTCAACAAAAAGCTAAAAAGATATTGCGCCAGGTCAAGGGACCCTCAGGCGATAGCTGTGGACGCCCTAGTGACACCGTGGGTGTACCAGTCGGTATATGTGTTTCCTCCTCTTCCTCTCATACCCAAGGTACTGAGAATAGTAAGAAAGAGAGGAATAAGAACAATACTCATTGTTCCGGATTGGCCAAGAAGGACTTGGTACCCGGAACTGCAAGAAATGCGCACAGAGGACCCATGGCCTCTGCCTCATAGACAGGACCTGCTGCAACAAGGGCCCTGTCTGTTCCAAGACTTACCGCGGCTGCGTTTGACGGCATGGCGGTTGAACGCCGGATCCTAGCGGAAAAAGGCATTCCGGTTGAAGTTATTCCTACGCTGATAAAGGCTAGGAAGGACGTGACAGCAAAGCATTATCACCGTATATGGCGAAAATATGTTGCTTGGTGTGAGGCCAGGACGGCCCTTACAGAGGAATTCCAGCTGGGTCGATTCCTGCACTTCCTATAGTCAGGGGTGACTATGGGCCTAAAATTGGGGTCCATAAAGGTCCAGATTTCGGCCCTATCCATTTTCTTTCAAAAAGAACTGGCTTCACTGCCTGAGGTTCAGACGTTTGTTAAGGGAGTGTTGCATATTCGGCCCCCTTTTGTGCCACCAGTGGCACCCTGGGATCTTAACGTTGTGGTTTGAGCCACTTAAGACCGTGGAAAGTGGTCATGCTGTTGGCCTTAGCATCGGCTAGGCGTGTGTCGGAATTGGCGGCTTTGTCATGTAAAAGCCCATATCTGATCTTCCATATGGACAGGGCAGAATTGAGGACTCGTCCCCAATTTCTCCCAAAGGTGGTATCATCGTTTCATTTGAACGAACCTATTGTGGTGCCTGCGGCTACTCGGGACTTGGAGGACTCCAAGTTGCTGGACGTAGTCAGGGCTTTGAAAATATATGTTTCCAGAACGGCTGGAGTCAGGAAGACTGACTCGCTGTTTATCCTGCATGCACCCAACAAGCTGGGTGCTCCTGCTTCAAAGCAAACTATTGCTCGCTGGATCTGTAGCACGATTCAGCTGGCTCATTCTGCGGCTGGATTGCCGCATCCAAAATCAGTAAAAGCCCATTCCACAAGGAAGGTGGGCTCTTCTTGGGCGGCTGCCCGAGGGGTCTCGGCTTTACAGCTTTGCCGAGCGGCTACTTGGTCGGGTTCAAACACCTTTGCAAAGTTCTACAAGTTTGATACCCTGGCTGAGGAGGACCTTGTGTTTGCTCATTCGGTGCTGCAGAGTCATCCGCACTCTCCCGCCCGTTTGGGAACTTTGGTATAATCCCCATGGTCCTTACTGAGTTCCCAGCATCCACTAGGACGTCAGAGAAAATAAGAATTTACTCACCGGTAATTCTATTTCTCGTAGTCCGTAGTGGATGCTGGGCGCCCGTCCCAAGTGCGGACTTTCTGCAATACGTGTATATAGTTATTGCTTAAGTAAGGGTTATTGTTATGAGCCATCCGTTGAGTGAGGCTCAGTTGTTGTTCATACTGTTAACTGGGTAAGGTTATCACAAGTTGTACGGTGTGATTGGTGTGGCTGGTATGAGTCTTACCCTGGATTCCAAAAATCCTTTCCTTGTAATGTCAGCTCTTCCGGGCACAGTTTCCCTAACTGAGGTCTGGAGGAGGGGCATAGAGGGAGGAGCCAGTGCACACCAGATAGTACCTAATCTTTTCTTTAGAGTGCCCAGTCTCCTGCGGAGCCCGTCTATTCCCCATGGTCCTTACGGAGTTCCCAGCATCCACTACGGACTACGAGAAATAGAATTACCGGTGAGTAAATTCTTATTTTTATATGCATTGATTTCAGAAAATCCATGTTCTGTGTTTTAATAATTTCTAATCTGTTTACAGTAGACAGAAACTTGGAGTTAGTGTCACCTATACAAACTGCCTTTGGTGTCAGCAGGAACTAGTGAAGCTGATTCATACCTCCCACCTATCTCGATTTTATGTAGGATATTGTCACCATAACAGCTTAGATATTTCTCCGGACTGATTGCTATGTCCCACACAGTGTGAATGCAGCTGAAAGTCGCAGGTGTTTTCAGGGAATGGAAGTTGGCTGAGGGAGGCCTAGAACGTATGACCCACAGTGACGTGGCCACACCTCCACAGATACATGGCCACACCTCCGTCACTATTTTTAAAAGTGGAACTCTGGGAGGTATGTAAGCTGAGAAAACATTCCTTAGTGAATTGATAGGCTGCATTCTTGTTAGTTGGTTCATCTCACACGTTTGCAATCACTGGGTCTAGGCGATATGTGTATTTTAGCTCCATTTTTGGAATGTCTTTTTAATACAAAATTAAGAAAAATGAGTGCAATCTGCAAATGTCAGCCCAGTGAATATACTACTGATTCTCTGTCCCATGATTTTATTAGAGTGTATAAAAAGGGCTAATTTTTACAGTACTAGGCTCCTAGGAACATCATATGAAATTGTTAATCATGTTACGATAGGCTATTCATTTTTAAATAAATTTGTTTTAGTTAAAAATGTTCCTTCTCGTGTATTTTAGTCTGTGAGGTATTATAATTGCTGTTCTTCTAAAAATAAAAATACTTTATTAAGTCTTTCAAAGAAATGCATTCCTTTATCACTGATACACCGGACTATGGGGGTTATTCCGAGTTGATCGCTCGCTAGCAGTTTTTAGCAGCCGTGCAAACGCTATGCCGCCGCCTAACTGTGCATCTGGACAAACCATGTTGCAATGCACCGGGTACAAATATATATATATATATTTCTCATATGTCCTAGAGGATGCTGGGGACTCCGTAAGGACCATGGAGTATAGATGGGATCCGCAGGAGACATGGTCACACTATAAGACTTTTAATGGGTGTGAACTGGCTCCTCCCTCTATGCCCCTCCTCCAGACGTCAGTTAAACTCTGTGCCCAGGACAGACTGGACACACACTAGGGGAGCTCTACTGAGTTTCTCTAAAAGACTTTATGTTAGGTTTTTTATTTTCAGGGAGACCTGCTGGCTACAGACTCCCTGCATCGTGGGACTAAGGGGAGAGAAGTCAGACCTACTTCTTCTTAGTTCAAAGGCTCTGCTTCTTAGGCTACTGGACACCATTCGCTCCAGAGGGTTCGATCACTTGGTGCGCCTAGCTGCTTGTTCCCGGAGCCGGGCCGTCACCCCCTCACAGAAGCCAGAAGAAAGAAGTCGGGTGGGTATGAGAAGAAAAGAAGACTTCAGTGATGGCAGAAGACTTCAGTGTCCTGGAGGTACCGCACAGCGGTCGCGCTGCGCGCCATTGCTCCCACACACCAACGGCACTACAAGGGTGCAGGGCGCAGGGGGAGGGCGCCCTGGGCAGCAATATACCTCACTAAGAAGCCTGGCATGACAGGTATACAGTGCACGGACACTGTATACGAACACCCGCCAGCATGAGCCGCTAAGATAACAGCGGGGCTGATGCGTGCCGAGAAGGGGGCGTGGCTTAGCCCTCACAGCACAGCGCCATTTTCTCCAGCACTCCCCGCCAAAAGCACTGGGTACATAGCAGTGTAAACGAAGAGGGGGGTACAGTGAGTAGTGCATTATAGTATAGCACTATATTAGATAATGGCTGTATAGTAAGTGTGTTGTGTATAAGTGACTGTGTTTTCCCTGTCAGATACCCACTATAGCTTTTAGCACACACGTGTCGACATGTGTGAGGGCTCTGTCGCAGACAGTTATGGGAATCTCTCTGTCGGCATTGCCGACTCCTGTGGTACTTGATTGAGTAAATGAAGTGTCAGCAGGTCGGTAGTTGTATACTTTTCAATGAGTAAACATGCTATGGGAGACACAGTAATATGTGGGTGACCCTGTAGGCACCAACTGTTAATTCTGGGTGTAAATTAACATGCTGTAACTAAACTTATGCCTGTATATATATTTATATGTATATGTATGGTTCTGTAGCTCGAGCACAGGCATGGTAGTATTGTGGGGGAGTGATATTAAAATTATTATACGTATACTCCCTCGGACCCCTCGGGGTCGCAAGAATGTTATTTTGCCTGGTACTACTCCCTGCTGTCGACGAATAATGTTTTATGTCGACCATAAGGTTTCCTGGTAGATCCACAACTGGGGCATTCAGTACATGGACATACACATTCAGAACACATAGATGTCACTAGGGACCCGGTGGTTCAGGACAAACTGCTTATATGTGTGATGTGTGTGTATGTATATATGGGTGTAGTATGTGTTGCCGGCGGTCGGGCTCCCGGCAACCAGCATACCGGCGCCGGGAGCCCGACCGCCGGCTTACCGACAGTGTGGCGAGCGCAAATGAGCCCCTTGCGGGCTCGCTGCGCTCGCCACGCTGCAGGCACGGCTATTTTATTCTCCCTCCAGGGGGGTCGTGGACCCCCCACGAGGGAGAATAAGTGTCGGTATGCCGGCTGTCGGGATTCCGGCGCCGGTATACTGTGCGCCGGGATCCCGACAGCCGGCATACTGAAGACAACACATATATATATATATATATATATATATATATATTCATATTACAATTTCTAATGAATGCTGAAGTAAAAGTATGTGCTGGTCGCTCTGTTGATAGAGCTCTAGGTCGGCTGTGACGAGTTGGTCTCAGATCCTCACAAGGAGTCTAAGTGTTTATTCTTTTCCCGACGCGGATAGAATACTGTGGAATTCAACTCCTGGTCGGCACGGGGCCCTGTCACAACGGATTGTATACAGGAAGCTAAGTGATATTTTATTTCTATGCTTTGATGTTATTTGCATTTCATGCGCATGGGGGAGTACTTGTATTCGGAAACATCCGATAGAATTACCCTAGAGAGAGAGGGGAGGTTTCTTATGTTGGTTCCTCTCTATAACATTGCGGCAGGCTGCCGTGCGACTACAGGAGGAGTGACCGGGGGAAGGCTGAGGCTGACTCCGAGAGATACTGGAGTTTTCCCTGTGACGGTGTACCACTGTTTGGGGATGCCTCAGTTAAGTTACGCTCGGCGGATACCATTGATAAGTCTACCGTCGTGAGTTAGATTTCCTCACAACGGTTGGTGACGCATTCTTTTGTGGGATGCAGTCATTTTAACCGGTTCGATACCGTTCTTTTTTCCTTTCTGTGCAGATAGTGGAAGGTGAAAAGGTAAGAGCTCTGCAGCCTTGTTAGGTTCGCAGAAGCGGATATTGTCTTCTGTTTCTACCACATTCAACACGTCGCTGGGTCTATCTGAATGGAGCCCACACCGGTGGGAACTCGTCTAATACTCTTCCGTCAGTCCGGGAATGGACTTGGACCTGGGGGTTAATCATAGAATCAAAAGGGGACATAATGGAGTTTACAGATGATTCCCCTCACGGATTTTTCAAAAAGATCTTACCGATTCCCCTCTGGAAGGGGAGGTAGTACGCGACGCCATACCAGAGTTGCGTCAGGTTCAGGACTTTGTCCGGCTGTCCCTGTTAAAAATAAATAAATAAATAAAGATTTCTACTTACAAAGTCGAACTACAGGATGGAATCTCTCAGGCCAGGGAGCTCCAGCACGTAAAGGTAGAAAAAGGGTTTAAATGCGTTTTTCTCAGCATTCAGCCTACCTGGTTTGATATCCAGGATTGTCTTTGCCATATCACCGGAGTGTTGGCAGTATGATGGTTTTCTTTCAATAATAAGAGCCATTGTTATTCTGTACTGAGACGCTCTCCTGATTATGGCGAGGTCAAGAAACAAGTGGTCCAAATCGTTGTTTCTCTCTGACTGTTCTTCAACACTGGGAATGGCTGCTGTTCCCAACGACGCGGATGTCGTAGGTGGGTATCAGAGTAGATACTGAACGGTTGAGGTTCTGTGTTTTCCTGTGGAAAGAGGTCTGAGGATCCAGAGTCGGGTCAGATTTGCAGTGATAATCCATCAATATGTTCCGTTGATAAAGAAGATGGGTGCGGCCTAAGTGGCATTTGACCTGCTCACCGAAAAGGCCTGAGTGGTTTTCACGGGACCAGTTGGAAAGGTGTTCTGGGTCTCGCCTGCACATGCACCGGAATATAATCCTAATGGCCAGGGTATCGCTCCTGTGGTGTCTACACAGTTCTCACCTCCTAGAGGAACGAAGGTTCGGGATCCAGGATTAGATCCTGGTGTCCATGCATGCAGATCTCCGAGGCTGAGGAGCAGTCTTTCCAAGGGAAGTATTTCCAGAGGAAAAGGTCAAGCTGGGAAGCTTGTCTGCAGTAAGCTTTCTTGAATTAAGAGCTGTTTTTCAACGAACATATTCTTCGTGATCTGCCCGTGTTAATTCTGTCGGACGACTTAACAGCAGTGGTGTAAGTAAGCCACTAGGGCGGAACAAGGAGCGAATGGCAGAAGCCGCAAAAATTTCCGCTGGGCGGAAAAGACAGGTAAACGCTATATTAGCAGTCTTCGTTCCGGATGTAGACGACGGAGAAATAGATTCTCTGCAGACGCGATCTCCATCCGGGAGATATACACTCGTCATCGAGAAGTTTTCACAGAAGTGACAAGTTTTTGAGGAGTGCCTCAATTGGACATGTTGGCGTCTCGCCTCAACGAGAGACCTCAGGGATATTGTTCCAGGTCAAGGGACACTCAAGATATAGCTGTGGACGCCCTTGTGACACCTGGGGTGTTTTCAGTCGGTCTGTGTCCCCTCTGCTTTCACTCTTTCTGAAGGTGATAGACGTAAGAAGAACAAAGGTTCAGGCTATCCTCATTGTTCCGGTCTAGCCAAGGAGGGCTTGGTATCCAGTTCTTCTTCAAGATTTCTCTAACGTCCTAGTGAATGCTGGGGACTCCGTAAGGACCATGGGGAATAGACGGGCTCCGCAGGAGACATGGGCACTTTAAGAAAGAATTTAGATTCTGGTGTGCCTTGGCTCCTCCCTCTATGTCCCTCCTCCAGACCTCAGTTTGAATCTGTGCACGGACGAGCTGGGTGCTGTTCAGTGAGCTCTCCTGAGCTTGCTGTAAGAAAGTATTTTGTAAGGTTTTTTATTTTCAGGGAGCTCTTCTGGCAACAGACTCCCTGCATCGTGGGACAGAGGGGAGAGAAGCAGCCCTACTCTCTGAAGATAGGTCCTGCTTCTTAGGCTACTGGACACCATTCGCTCCAGAGGGATCGTACACAGGATCTCACACACGTCGTCCGATCCCAGAGCCGCGCCGCCGTCCCCCTCGCAGAGCCGGAAGACAGAAGCCGGGTGAGTATGAGAAGCAAAGAAGACTTCGAAATCGGCGGCAGAAGACTCCGTTCTTCACATGAGGTAACGCACAGCACTGCAGCTGTGCGCCATTGCTCCATACACACCTCACATACTCCGGTCACTGTAAGGGTGCAGGGCGCAAGGGGGGGCGCCCTGGGTAGCATATGGACCTCTGTTGGCAAAAGTAAGCATATATACAGTTGGGCACTGTATATATGTATGAGCCCCGCCAAAAAGATATGTATTTTCGCGGGACAGAAGCCCGCCGTCGAGGGGGCGGGGCTTCTCCCTCAGCACTCACCAGCGCCATTTTTTCTCCACAGCTCCGCTGAGAAGAAGCTCCCCAGGCTCTCCCCTGCAGATCACGGTAGAAAAAGGGTAAAAAGAGAGGGGGGGGGGCACATAATTAGGCGCTAAAAACACAAATACAGCAGCTACTGGGTTAACATTAAGTTACTGGGTTATTCCTGGGTTATATAGCGCTGGGGTGTGTGCTGGCATACTCTCTCTCCGTCTCACCAAAGGGCCTTGTGGGGGAACTGTCTTCAAAAAGGGCATTCCCTGTGTGTGTGGTGTGTCGGTACGCTTGTGTCGACATGTCTGATGAGGAAGGCTATGTGGAAGCAGAGCGGGAGCAAATGAATGTGGTGTCTCCGCCGACGGCGCCGACACCTGATTGGATGGATATGTGGAAGGTTTTAAATGATAATGTTAATTCCTTGCATAAAAGGTTAGACAAAGCTGAAACCTCAGGACAGTCAGGGTCCCAACCCATGCCTGATCCTATGTCGCAGAGGCCGACAGGGTCTCAGAAGCGCCCACTATCCCAAATTATTGACACGGATACCGACATGGATTCTGACTCCAGTGTCGATTACGATGATGCAAAGTTACAGCCAAAATTGGCTAAATCCATCCGTTATATGATTATAGCTATTAAGGATGTGTTGCACATCACAGAGGAAACCCCAGTCCCTGACAGGAGGGTTCATATGTATGGGGAAAAGAAGCCGCAGGTAACTTTTCCCCCCTCACACGAGCTCAATGAGTTATGTGAAAAGGCTTGGGAATCTCCAGATAAAAAACTGCAGATTTCCAAAAAGATTCTTATGGCGTATCCTTTCCCGCCAGCGGACAGGTTACGCTGGGAATCCTCCCCTAGGGTGGACAAAGCTTTGACACGCTTATCCAAGAAGGTAGCCCTGCCGTCACAGGATACGGCTACCCTCAAAGATGCTGTGGATCGCAAACAGGAGGTTACCCTGAAGTCCATTTATACGCATTCAGGTACCTTACTGAGGCCGGCAATTGCGTCGGCTTGGGTGTGTAGTGCTGTAGCAGCTTGGACGGATACCTTTTCTGAGGAACTTGATACCTTAGACAAGGATACTATACTAATGACCCTGGGGCATATAAAAGACGCTGTCCTATATATGAGAGATGCTCAAAGAGACATTTGCCTACTGGGCTCTAGAATAAATGCAATGTCGATTTCTGCTAGAAGGGTCCTGTGGACTCGGCAGTGGACAGGCGATGCCGACTCAAAAAGGCATATGGAGGTTTTACCTTACAAGGGTGAGGAATTGTTTGGGGAGGGTCTCTCGGACCTGGTCTCCACAGCTACTGCTGGAGAGTCAAATTTTCAGCCACAAATTTCAGCCACAATTCAGCCTGAAATTTCAACCACAAGTGGGTTCACTCACAGTTGGATCCCTGGGCAATAGATATTGTGTCTCAGGGATACAAGCTGGAATTCGAAGAGATGCCCCCTCACCGATACCTCAAGGGGTGTGGTTCATCAAATCGACAGTATCTAGGTCGACAATGTTTAGGTCGACCACTATAGGTCGACAGACACTAGGTCGACATGGATGGAAGGTCGACATGGTTTCTAGGTCGACATGTGCTAGGTCGACAGGTCTAAAGGTCGACATGAGGATTTTTTTTTTTTTTTTGGTGTCGTTTTCTTCGTAGAGTGACCGGGATCCCAAATTAGTGCACCGCGTCCCCTCGCATGGTGCCTTCGCTCAGCTACCGCTTCGCTCGGCACAGATTACCGTTCCAATCGTAGTCCACGTGGATCGTTAAGTATGAAAAAATTCAAAAAAGAAAAAAAATGTGAAAAACTCATGTCGACCTTTAGACCTGTCGACCTAGCACATGTCGACCTAGAAACCCTGTCGACCTTCCATCCATGTCGACCTAGTGACTGTCGACCTAAACATTGTCGACCTAGATACTGTCTATCTTCAGACCGGATCCCACCTCAAGTCGGCCCTGCCAGCTTCCCCCTTAGAGAGGGAAATAGTGTTAACTGCAATTCACAAATTGTATCTTCAACAGGTGGTGGTCAAGGTTCCCCTCCTTCAACTAGGAAAGGGCTATTATTCGACCATGTTTGTGGTACCGAAACCGGACGGTTCGGTCAGACCCATATTGAATTTAAAATCCCTGAACGTGTACCTAAAAAGGTTCCGGTTCAAGATGGAATCGCTGAGAGCGGTCATTGCAAGCCTGGAAGGGGGGGATTTTATGGTGTCTCTGGACATAAAGGATGCATACCTTCATGTCCCCATTTATCCACCTCATCGGGCGTACCTCAGGATTGTGGTACAGGATTGTCATTACCAATTTCAGATGTTGCCGTTTGGTCTCTCCACGGCTCCGAGAATATTTACCAAGGTAATGGCGGAAATGATGGTACTCCTGCGGAAGCAAGGGGTCACAATTATCCCATACTTGGACGATCTCCTCATAAAAGCGAGGTCAAGAGAGCAGTTGTTAATCAACGTAGCACGTTCTCTGGAAGTGTTACGGCAACACGGCTGGATTCTGAATATTCCAAAGTCGCAGTTGGTTCCTACGACTCGTCTGCCCTTCCTGGGCGTGATTCTGGACACAGACCAGAAAAGGGTTTATCTCCCGATAGAGAAGGTTCAGGAACTCATGACACTGGTCAGGGACCTATTAAAACCAAAACAGGTGTCAGTGCATCACTGCACTTGAGTCCTGGGAAAGATGGTGGCATCGTACGAGGCCATTCCCTTCGGCAGGTTCCATGCGAGGACCTTTCAATGGGACTTACTGGACAAATGGTCCGGATCACATCTTCAGATGCATCGGTTAATCACCCTATCCCCCAGGGCCAGGGTGTCTCTCCTGTGGTAGCTGCAGAGTGCTCACCTTCTCGAGGGCCGCAGATTCAGCATTCAGGACTGGGTCCTGGTGACCACGGATGCAAGCCTCCGAGGGTGGGGAGCAGTCACACAGGGAAGACTTGCCTTCACATCAACATCCTGGAGCTAAGGGCCATTTACAACGCCCTACATCAAGCAGAGACCCTGCTTCGCGGTCAACCAGTTCTGATTCAGTCAGACAACATCACCGCTGTGGCTCATGTAAACCGACAAGGCGGCACAAGGAGCAGGGTGGCGATGGCGGAAGCCACCAGAATTCTTTGCTGGGCGGAGAATCATGTAAGCGCACTGTCAGCAGTGTTCATCCCGGGGGTAGACAACTGGGAAGCAGACTTCCTCAGCAGGCACGACCTCCACCCGGGGGAGTGGGGACTTCATCGAGAAGTCTTCGCACAGCTTGCAAGTCGGTGGGAACTGCCACAGGTGGACATGATGGCATCCCGCCTCAACAAGAAACTACAGAGGTATTGCGCCAGGTCAAGAGACCCTCAGGCGATAGCTGTAGACGCCCTGGTGACACCGTGGGTGTTCCATTCGGTCTATGTATTTCCTCCTCTTCCTCTCATACCCAAGGTGTTGAGAATCATAAGAAAAAGAGGAGTGAGAAAAATACTCATTGTTCCGGATTGGCCAAGAAGGACTTGGTATCCAGATCTGCAAGAAATGCTCACAGAGGACCCGTGGCCTATTCCTCTAAGACAGGACTTGTTGCAACAAGGGCCCTGTCTGTTCCAAGACTTACCGCGGCTGCGTTTGACGGCATGGCGGTTGAACGCCGGATCCTAGCGGAAAAAGGCATTCCAGATGAGGTCATTCCTACGCTGATAAAGGCTAGGAAGGACGTGACAGCTCAACATTATCACCGTATATGGCGAAAATATGTTGCTTGGTGTGAGGCCAGGAATGCCCCTACGGAGGAATTCCAGCTGGGTCGTTTCCTTCACTTCCTACAGTCAGGAGTGATTTTGGGCCTGAAATTGGGTTCCATTAAGGTCCAGATTTCGGCCCTATCCATTTTCTTTCAAAAAGAGCTGGCTTCTCTACCTGAAGTTCAGACGTTTGTGAAGGGAGTGCTGCGTATTCAGCCTCCTTTTGTGCCCCCAGTGGCACCTTGGGATCTTAACGTGGTGTTGAGTTTCCTGAAATCCCACTGGTTTGAACCACTCAACGGTGGAATTGAAATATCTCACGTGGAAGGTGGTCATGCTGCTAGCATTGGCTTCGGCTAGGCGTGTGTCAGAATTAGCGGCTTTGTCACATAATAGCCCCTATCTGGTTTTCCATGCGGATAGAGCAGAATTGCGGACCGGTCCACAATTTCTGCCAAAAGTGGTTTCATCCTTTCATATAAAACAACCTATTGTGATGCCTGGGCTACTACTGCCTTGGAGGATTCCGAGTTACTTGATGTGGTCAGGGCTTAGAAGGTTTATGTAGCCAGAACGGCTAGGGTCAGGAAAACAGAATCTTTGTTTATCCTGTATGCTTCCAACAAGCTTGGTGCTCCTGCTTCAAAGCAAACTATTGCTCGCTGGATCTGTAATACGATTCAGCAGGCTCATTCTGCAGCTGGATTGCCGCTGCCAAAATCAGTTAACGCCCATTCCACTAGGAAGGTGGGCGCTTCTTGGGCGGCTGCCCGAGGGGTCTCGGCATTACAGCTGTGCCGAGCGGCTACTTGGTCAGGTTCAAACACTTTTGCAAAGTTCTACAAGTTTGATACCCTGGCTGAGGAGGACCTTGTGTTTGCTCATTCGGTGCTGCAGAGTCATCCGCACTCTCCCGCCCGTTTGGGAGCTTTGGTATAATCCCCATGGTCCTTACGGAGTCCCCAGCATCCACTAGGACGTTAGAGAAAATAAGATTTTACTTACCGGTAAATCTATTTCCCGTAGTCCGTAATGGATGCTGGGCGCCCGTCCCAAGTGCGGACTTCTTCTGCAATACTTGTATATAGTTATTGCTGCAATAAGGGCTATGTTATTGTTGCATCAGGGTTGAACTGATGCTCTGTTGTTGTTCATACTGTTGACTGGGTAAGTTTATCACAAGTTATACGGTGTGGCTGGTATGAGTCTTGCCCTGGATTTCCAAAATCCTTTCCTTGTACTGTCAGCTCTTCCGGGCACAGTTTCTCTAACTGAGGTCTGGAGGAGGGACATAGAGGGAGGAGCCAGAGCACACCAGAATCTAAATTCTTTCTTAAAGTGCCCATGTCTCCTGCGGAGCCCGTCTATTCCCCATGGTCCTTACGGAGTCCCCAGCATCCACTACGGACTACGAGAAATAGATTTACCGGTAAGTAAAATCTTATTTTACTCATAGAAGATCCCTGGCCTCTTCCTCTACATGAGGAACTGTTACAGCTAGATCAGGGGCGTGTATCAAGACTTACCGCGGCTGCGTTTGATGGCGTGGCGGTTGAACGCCATATCCTAGCCCGAATAGGTATTCCCAGTGAAGTCATTTCCTCACTTCTTCAGACTAGAAAAGAAGTAACGGCAAAGTCTTACCACCGTATTTGGTGTAAATATGTGTCTTGGTGTGAATCCAAGAAGGCTCCTACGGAAGATTTTCAGCTGGGTCGTTCTTCTTCATTCTTTGCAAGCAGGTGTGGATGCAGGCCTAAACTTAGGCTCTATTTCAGTGCAGTCTGGCCTTATAAATTTTCTTTAAAAAAAAAAAAAAAAAAGAATTGGCTACCCTTCCGGAAGTTCGGACTTTTGTGAACGGAGTACTGCACATTCAACCTCCATTTGTGTCCCATTGGCACCGTGGGACCTTAACGTGGTGTTGCGGTTTCTTGTGTCACACTGATTGGATCCTTTGTCAAAGGTTGTGTTGAAATTTCTCTCTTGGAAAGTGGTCATGCTATTGGCCTTGGCGTCCGCAAGGCGGGTGTCGGAAGTAGCGGCTTTGTCTCACAAGAGCCCCTGTTTGATCTTCCATGTGGATAGAGCGGAATTGAGAATTCGGATAATAGTTCTGCCATAAGTGGTTTCTGTGTTTCGCAGAAACCAGCCTATTTTGATGCCTGTGGTTACTTAAGCATTGGCTGATTCAAAGTCTCTCAATGTAGTCAGGGCTTTGGATATTTCGGTCTCCAATTTTGCTCAGATTGGGGAAACAGAGGCTCTGTTTGGCCGGTATGCTCCCAGCATGTTTTGGGCGCCTGCGTCTATGCAGTCTCTTACACGCTGGATCTGTGATACGATTCGGCGTGCTCGTTCTACGGCTGGATTGCCGTTACCGAAGTCGGTGGAGACCCATTCTACTAGGAAGGTGGGCTCTTCTTGGGCGAATGCCCGAGGAGTCTCGGCGGTTCAACTTTGCCGAGCGGCTACTTGGTCGGGTTCAAACACTTTTGCTAAGCTCTACAAGTTTGATACCCTGGCTGATGGGGACCTCATGTTTGCTCAATCGGTGCTGCAGAGTCGTCCGCACTCTCCTGCCCGGTCTGGAGCTTTGGTATAAACCCCATGGTCCTTACGGAGTCCCCAGCATCCTCTAGGACGTATGAGAAAATAAGATTTTTATACCTACCGGTAAAACCTTTTCTCTTAGTCCGTAGAGGATGCTGGGCGCCCATCCCAGTGCGTACTGTGTCTGCAGTTATTGGTTATGGTTACACTCTTGTGGTGTTTCTTTTCTGTCAGGCTGTTGCTGACGTTGTTCATGCCATGGCATGCGGTGTCTTATTGTTGGTTGTGTTGACACACAGGTTGTGTTACATATTCTCTCAGCATGTGGCTGTGTATTGTTCATGCCGTTGGCTTGTATTCTGTTTAATGCCTCGTTTTCCGGTATGTTCGGGGTGTGAGCTGGTATGACACTCACCATGTTTAAACAATAAATTCTTTCCTCGAAATGTTCGTCTCCCTGGGCACAGTTCTCTAACTGGAGTCTGGAGGAGGGGCATAGAGAGAGGAGCCAGTTCACACCCATTAAAAGTCTTATAGTGTGCCCATGTCTCCTGCGGATCCCGTCTATACCCCATGGTCCTTACGGAGTCCCCAGCATTCTCTACGGACTAAGAGAAAAGGATTTACCGGTAGGTATTAAAATCCTATTTTCTCATACGTCCTAGAGGATGCTGGGGTCACTTCAAGAACCATGGGGTATAGACGGGATCCGCAGGAGACATGGGCACTTTAAGACTTTCAAAGGGGTGTGAACTGGCTCCTCCCTCTATGCCCCTCCTCCAGACTCCAGTTTAGAATCTGTGCCCAGTGAGACTGGATGCACTCTGAGGAGCTCTACTGAGTTTCTCTGAAAAGACAATGGGGGAGATTCAAATGTTTGAAAAGTCAGTTGAGGGTCTTTTTCCCCCCTATCTAATAGGAAAAAACAGACTCCCGACCGACTTTTCAAACATTTGAATCTCCCCCTTTATGTTAGGTTTTTTATTTTCAGGTAGAACTGCTGGCAACAGTCTCCCTGCTTCGTGGGACTTAGGGGAGAGAAGTCAGACCTACTTCTGTGAGTTTAAAGGCCCTGCTTCTTTGGCTACAGGACACCATTAGCTCCTGAGGGTCTAATCGCTAGGTACGCCTAGATGCTCGTTCCCAGAGCCCGCCGTCACCCCCCTTGCAGAGCCAGAAGTCAGAAGACAGGTGAGTAGAAGAAGACAGAAGACTTCAGTGACTGCTTCAGAGGTACCGCACAGCGGCCGCGCTGCGCGCCATGCTCCCACACTCAGCGGCACTACAGGGTGCAGGGCGCCCTGGGCAGCATATTAACCTCTAAAAAAGTGACTGGCAAAAGGGGACAAGGTGCCAAACCTCTGTCCAAACCCCCGCCAGTATAAAGATTGTAGAAAAATAGCGGGCTGAAGTGCGCCATTATGGGGCCGGGACTTAGTCCTCACAGCTCACATCAGTGCCATTTTCTCTTCACAGAAGCTGCAGAGACGCTGGTCCTTCCTCACACTGCTGTACAAGTAACGGTGCAAAACGGGGGGGGGGGGGGGCACAGTGATTTTTGGTGCAATATAAGTATTATAAAAGCGCTGCAGGTCTGGGACATTCTGTAACGGTTTCAGAACCGTCTCTAAGCGCTGGGTTATGAGCTGGCAAACTCCCTCTGTGTCTCTCTGACAGGCTTTATTGTGGGTCTGTCCCCTATATGCCCAGTGTGTCTGTGAGTGGTGAATACACGTGTCGGCATGTCTGAGGCTGAAAGCTCTTCCCAGGAGGAGACTGTGTTAGGGACACAAACGGCTGTGGGAGTGACCCCACCGACACCTGATTGGGTGAATGTTTTGAGTGCTCTGAATGCTAATGTGGCTCTGATAAATAAGAGATTGGATAAATCTGAATCTCAGAATCAGGCTTGGA
Organism: Pseudophryne corroboree; assembly: GCF_028390025.1. Lineage (NCBI taxonomy): Eukaryota > Metazoa > Chordata > Amphibia > Anura > Myobatrachidae > Pseudophryne > Pseudophryne corroboree. The sequence goes on from NC_086445.1 coordinate 128,268,092, forward strand.
AGAAATCCATAGAGAATGTGTTGTTACAAATCCAGACCCCCTCGGGGTCACAAAAACGTTCATTTACCCAGCTGGCAGACACGGACACTGACTCCAGTGTCGACTATAGTGATGCCAGATTAGATCCAAAATTGGTAAAGAGCATTCAGTACATGATTGTGGCTATAAAAGACGTATTATATATCACGGAGGACCCTACTGTTCCTGATACTAGGGTCTGTATGTATAAAGGAAAGAAACCTGAGGTAACGTTTCCTCCCTCTCATGAACTGAACACGCTTTGTGAAAAGGTTCGGGAAAATCCTGACAAAAAGTTTCAGATTCCCAAAAGGATTCCAGTGGCGTATCCGTTTCCCTCTGGGGATAGGGAAAAATGGGAGTCACTCCCCATTGTGGACAAAGCTCTATCACGGCTGTCCAAAAAGGTGGCTCTTCCGTCCCCTGACACGGCAGCCCTAAAGGATCCTGCGGATCGGATCGTAGGCAGGAAAATACATTGAAATCCATTTATGTCACCACGGGTACGCTACTCAGACCAGCCATTGCATCTGCGTGGGTGAGTAGTGCTATCGAAAGATGGGCAGATAACTTGTCATCTGAAATAGATACCCTGGATAGGGATAGCATTGTTTTGACACTAGGTTATATCAGGGACGCTGCAGTCTACCTAAAGGAAGCTGCGAGGGATATTGGCTTCTTGGGATCAAGGGCCAATGCCATGGCAGTCTCAGCTAGGAGAGCATTGTGGATTCATCAATGGAATGCTGATGCTGACTCTAAGAAAGCTATGGAGTCTCTACCGTATAAAGGTGCTGTATTGTTTGGTGACGGCCTCGCTGAGTTGGTATCTACGGCTACCGCGGGTAAGTCATCATTCTTACCTTATGTGCCTGCATCACAAAAGAAAGCACACCACTATCAGATGCAGTCCTTTCGGCCCAATAAATACAGAAAGGGCCGAGGGTCTTCCTTCCTTGCTACTAGTGGAAAGGGAGAAGGTAAACGATCACCGGCTGTGGCCGGTTCCCAGGAGCAGAAGTCCTCCCCGGCTTCAGCCAAATCCACCGCATGACGCTGGGGCTCCTCTGCGGGGTCCGCAACGGTGGGGGCACGTCTCAGGTTCTTCAGTCAGTTCTGGGCTCGTTCGGCCCTGGACCCATGGGTTTTAGAAATAGTGTCCCAGGGGTACAAACTGGAGTTTCAAGACGTTCCCCCTCGCCGATTTTTCAAATCGGCCTTACCAGCTTCTCTTCCGGATAGGGAGGTCGTATGCGCCGCAATACAAAAATTGTGTCTCAATCAAGTCATTGTCAGGGTTCCCCTGTCGCAACAGGGAGAAGGCTTTTATTCGAGCCTGTTCGTGGTCCCGAAGCCAGACGGCTCAGTCATACCAATCCTGAACCTCAAATCCCTCAATTTCTACCTAAAAAGATTCAAATTCAAGATGGAATCTCTCCGGGCAGTGATCTCCAGTCTGGAGGATGGGGATTTTATGGTGTCGGTGGACATAAAAGATGCCTACTTACATGTTCCCATTTATCCTCCACATCAGGCTTACCTGAGGTCTGCAGTTCAGGATTGTCATTACCAATTTCTCATACGTCCTAGAGGATGCTGGGGTCACATCAAGAGCCATGGGGTATGGACTGGATCCGCAGGAGACATGGGCACTTTAAGACTTTCAAAGGGTGTGAACTGGCTCCTCCCTCTATGCCCCTCCTCCAGACTCCAGTTAGATTCTGTGCCCAGTGAGACTGGATGCACACTGAGGAGCTCTCCACAGTTTCTCAGAAAAAATACTTTTGTTAGGTTTATTATTTTCAGGGAGACCTGCTGGCAACAAGCTCCCTGCATCGTGGGACTGAGGGGAGAGAAGCAGCCCTACTTCTGTGAGTTTCAAGGCTCTGCTTCTTAGGCTACTGGACACCATTAGCTCCAGAGGGTCTGATCGCTAGGTACGCCTAGATGCTCGTTCCCGGAGCCGCGCCGTCAACCCCCTTGCAGAGCCAGAAGCCGCGTGAGTAAAAGAAGATCAGAAGACTTCAGTGACGGCAGAAGGTGGCTTTTGAGGTACCGCGCTGCGCGCCATGCTCCCACATACAGACGGCACTGCAGGGCGCAGGGGGGGCGCCCTGGGCAGCATAAATCCTCAAATAGCACTGGCAAGAGTGTATACGGTGCCTGGGCACTAATTACAGACCCCCGCCAGTATAAAAATGTGAAATGAAGCTGGACTGAAGCGCACCTTTAAGGGGGCGTGGCTTAGCCCTCACAGCTCTGACCAGCGCCATTTTCTCTTCACAGAAGCTGCAGAGACGCTGAGCCTGGCCTCCCACACTACTGTACAAGTAACAGGGTGCAAAACGGGGGGCACAAGAGATTTGGTGCTAATTTGTTGAAATTAAAAGCGCTAACAGGTCTGGGCAGTATATTACTCGCTTCAGAACCGGGTCAGTCGCTGGGTTGTGAGCTGGCAGAACTCCCTCTGTGTTTCTCTAACAGGCTTTGCTGTGGGTCTGTCTCCTATAGCCCCAGTGTGGTTGAGGGTGTCTGTACGCGTGTGTCGACATGTCTGAGGCTGAGTGCTCTTCCCAGGAGGAGGCTGGAGTGGGTACAGAAAAGGCAGTGGGAGTGTCTGTGTCGGCACCGCCGACGGCTGATTGGGTAAATATGTTGAGTGTTTTGAATGCAAATGTGGCTCGGTTGACTAAGAGATTAGATGAATCTGAGTCTAAGAACCAGACATGGAGGAAATCCATGGAGGATGCATTGTCACAAACTCAGACCCCTTCGGGTTCACAGAAACGTGCATTTACCCAGATAGCATATACAGATACCGACACAGACTCTGATTCCAGTGTCGACTATAGTGATGCCAGATTAAATCCTAAACTGGCTAAGAGCATTCAGTACATGATTGTGGCAATAAAGAAGTATTGCATATTACAGAGGACCCTGCTGTTCCTGATACTAGGGTCTGTATGTTTAAAGGAAAGAAACCTGAGGTAACGTTTCCTCCCTCTCATAAACTGAACGCTGGTTTTGAAAAGGCTTGGGAAAATCCTGACAAGAAGGTACAGGTTCCCGAAAGAATTCCAGTGGCATATCCGTTTCCCTCTGGGGACAGGGAAAAGTGGGAGTCAACCCCCACGGTGGACAAAGCTCCATCGCGTCTGTCCAAAAAGGTGGCGCTTCCATCTCCTGACACTGCAGCCCTAAAGGATCCTGCGGATCGTAAGCAGGAAAATACCCTAAAATCCATTTATGTCACTACGGGTTCGCTACTCAGGCCTGCCGTTGCTTCGGCATGGGTGAGTAGCGCTATTGAAAAGTGGGCAGATAACTTTTCATCTGAGATAGATACCCTGGACAGGGACAGCGTGATTTTGACTCTGGGTCATATCAGGGACGCTGTAGCATATTTAAAAGAATCTGCAAGGGATATTGGCCTTTTGGGTTCAAGGACCAATGCCATGGCAGTCTCGGCTAGGAGGGCATTGTGGATTCATCAATGGAATGCTGATGCTGACTCTAAGAAAGCTATGGAGTCTCTACCGTATAAAGGTGGTGTATTGTTTGGTGACTGCCTCGCTGAGTTGGTATCTACGGCTACCGCGGGTAAGTCATCATTCTTACCTTATGTGCCTGCATCACAAAAGAAAGCACACCACTATCAGATGCAGTCCTTTCGGCCCAATAAATACAGAAAGGGCCGAGGGTCTTCCTTCCTTGCTACTAGTGGAAAGGGAGAAGGTAAACGATCACCGGCTGTGGCCGGTTCCCAGGAGCAGAAGTCCTCCCCGGCTTCAGCCAAATCTACCGCATGACGCTGGGGCTCCTCTGCGGGGTCCGCAACGGTGGGGGCTCGTCTCAGGTTCTTCAGTCAGTTCTGGGCTCGTTCGGCCCTGGACCCATGGGTTTTAGAAATAGTGTCCCAGGGGTACAAACTGGAGTTTCAAGACGTTCCCCCTCGCCGATTTTTCAAATCGGCCTTACCAGCTTCTCTTCCGGATAGGGAGGTCGTATGCGCCGTAATACAAAAATTGTGTCTCAATCAAGTCATTGTCAGGGTTCCCCTGTCGCAACAGGGAGAAGGCTTTTATTCGAGCCTGTTCGTGGTCCCGAAGCCAGACGGCTCAGTCACACCAATCCTGAACCTCAAATCCCTCAATTTCTACCTAAAAAGATTCAAATTCAAGATGGAATCTCTCCGGGCAGTGATCTCCAGTCTGGAGGATGGGGATTTTATGGTGTCGGTGGACATAAAAGATGCCTACTTACATGTTCCCATTTATCCTCCACATCAGGCTTACCTGAGGTCTGCAGTTCAGGATTGTCATTACCAATTTCTCATACGTCCTAGAGGATGCTGGGGTCACATCAAGAGCCATGGGGTATAGACTGGATCCGCAAGAGACATGGGCACTTTAAGACTTTCAAAGGGTGTGAACTGGCTCCTCCCTCTATGCCCCTCCTCCGGACTCCAGTTAGATTCTGTGCCCAGTGAGACTGGATGCACACTGAGGAGCTCTCCACAGTTTAACGGTAGTGTCTTGTTTGGTGACGACCTCGCTGACCTGGTATCTTCGGCTACCGCGGGTAAGTAATCATTTTAACCTTATGTTCCTGCGCAACAAAAGAAAACGCCCCACTATCAGATGCAGTCCTTTCGGCCCAATAAGTACAAAAAAGGATGTGGGTCCTCCTTCCTTGCTGCGAGAGGAAGAGGAAAGGGAAAAGGTCACAGGCTGTGGCAAGTTCCCAGGAGCAGAAGTCCTCTCCGGCTTCTACCAAATCCACCGCATGACGCTGGGGCTCCTCTGCGGGAGTCCGCACCGGTGGGGGCACGTCTCAAACTCTTCAGTCAGGTCTGGGTGCACTCGGACCTGGATCCTTGGATATTAGAAATAGTAACCCAAGGGTACAAATTAGAGTTTCAAGATGTGCCCCCTCACCGATTTTTCAAATCGGCCTTGCCAGCTTCTCTTCTAGAAAGGGAGGTAGTATGCGCTGCAATACTAAAGCTGTGTCAAAATCAAGTCATTGTCAAATTCAAGATGGAATCTCTCCGAGCAGTGATCTCCAGTCTGGAGAAGGGGGATTTTATGGTGTCGGTCGACATAAAGGATGCCTACTTACACGTTCCCATATATCCTCCACATAAGGCATACCTGAGGTTTGCTGTTCAGGATTGTCATTACCAATTTCAGACGTTGCCGTTTGGTCTGTCCACGGCTCCGAGGTTTTTCACCAAGGTTATGGCGGAAATGATGGTTCTCCTGCGCAATCAGGGAATCACAATTATCCCGTACTTTGGACGATCTCCTCATGAAGGCGAGATCCAAGGAGCACTTGCTGAAAAATGTTGCGCTCTCACTGTCGATTCTGCAACAACATGGTTGGCTCCTAAACTTGCCAAAATCACAGTTGGTTCCGACGACACGGGTGTCGTTCCTGGGTATGATTCTGGATACAGAATTACAGAGAGTTTTTATTCCAGTGGAAAAGGCTCTGGAAATACAGAACATGGTAAAACAGATTCTGAAACCGGCAAGAGTGTCAATTCTTCAATGACCTCGGTTGCTGGGGAAGATGGTGGTGGCCTACGAGGCCATTCCGTATGGCAGGTTCCATGCCAGGGTGTTTCAGTAGGACCTGTTGGACAAGTGGTCCGGGTCTCACCTGGACATGCACCGGAAAATAATCCTATCTTCCACGACCAGGATCTCCCTTTTGTGGTGGCTGCACAGTTCTCACCTTCTGGAGGGACGCAGGTTCGGGATTCAGGATTGGATCCTGGTGACCACAGATGCAAGTCTCCGAGGCTGGGGAGCAGTCACACAGGGGAGAAACTTTCAGGGAAAATGGTCAAGCCAGGAAGCTTGTCTGCACATAAACATTCTGGAATTATGGGCCATTTACAACGGCATTCTACAAGCGGAACATCTTCTTCGCGGTCTGCCTGTCTTGATTCAGTCAGACAACATAACAGCAGTGGCGTACATAAACCGCCAGGGCGGAACAAAGAGCTGAGCGGCGATGGCAGCAGTCTTCATTCCAGGAGTGGACAACTGGGAAGCAGACTTCCTCAGCAGACACGATCTCCATCCAGGAGAGTGGGGTCTTCATCAAGGGGTGGTCTTCAGGTTGCCGACTGTCGGGATCCCGGCGCACAGTATACCAGCGCCGGAATCCCGACAGCCGGCATACCAACAAATTTTCTCCCTCTTGGGGGTCCACGACCCTCCTGGAGGGAGAATTGCCCTCAGCGTGGCGAGCACAGCGAACCCGCAAAGGGCTCATTTGCACTCGCCACGCTGTCGGTATGCCGGCGGTCGGGCTCCCGGCGTTGGTATGCTGGTCGCCGGGAGCCTGGCCGCCGGCATACCATACTACACCCTCATCAAGAGGTCTTTGCAGAAGTGACAAGTCGTTGAGGAATTCCTCAAATAGACATGATGGCGTCCCGCCTCAACAAGAAACTTCAGAGATATTGTTCCAGGTCGTGGGAAACTCAAGCAATGGCGGTGGACGCCCTAGTGACACCGTGGGTGTTTACGTCGGTCTATGTGTTCCCTCCACTTCCACTCATTCCAAAGGTGATAAAGATTATAAGAAGAACAAGGGTTCAGGCGATACTCATTGTTTCGGATTGGCCAAAAAGGGCCTGGTATCCAGATCTTCAGGAGTTGCTCATAGAAGATCCCTGGCCTCTTCCTCTATGGGAGGACCTTTTACAACAAGGACCGTGGGTGTATCAAGACTTACCGCGGCTGCGTTTGACGGCATGGCGGTTGAACGCCAAATCCTAGCCCGAAAGGGTATTCCCAGTAAAGTCATTCCCACACTTCTTCAGGCTAGAAAAGTAGTAACGGCAAAGCATTACCACCGTATTTGGAGGAAATATGTGTCTTGGTGTTTATCCAAGAAGGCTCCTATGGAGGAATTTCAGCTGGGGCGGTTGCTCCATTTTTTGCAAGCAGGTGTGGATGCGGTAAAGTACAAATTTCGGCCTTGTCAATTTTCTTTCAGGAAGAATTGGCCTCTCTTCCAGAAGTTCAAACCTTAGTGAAGGGCGTGCTATACATCCAACCTCCGTTTGTGCCTCCTGTGGCACCGTGGGATCTTAATGTGGTATTGCAGTTCCTGCAATCTCATTGGTTTGAACCTTTGCGTAAGGTGGAGTTAAAATTCCTTACTTGGAAAGTAGTCATGACGGGTATCTGAGTTGGCGGCTTTGTCCCACAAAAGCCCCTATTTAATCTTTCATGCTGATAGAGCGGAGTTGAGAACTCGTCAGCAATTTCTGCCAAAAGTGGTTTCATCACTTCACGTAAACCAGCCTATTGTGGTGCCAGTGGCTACTGACGCCTTGGCGGAATCGAAGTCTCTCGATGTGGTTAGAGCTTTGAAAATCTATGTCGCCAGGACGGCGCAGATTAGGAAAACAGAAGCTTTGTTTGTCCTCTGGGCTCCCAATAAGATTGGGGCACCTGCTTCCAAGCAGACTATTGCGCGCTGGATCTGTAATACGATTCAGCAGGCTCATTCTACGGCAGGATTGCCGTTACCGAAATCGGTGAAAGCCCATTCTACCAGAAAGGTGGACTCTTCCTGGGTGGCTGCCCGGGGGGTCTCGGCATTACAGCTTTGCCGAGCTGCTACTTGGTCGGATTCAAACACCTTTGCGAAGTTCTACAAGTTTGATACCCTGGCTGATGAGGACCTCATGTTTGGTCAATCGGTGCTACAGAGTCATCCGCACTCTCCCGCCCGTTCTAGAGCTTTGGTATAGCCCCATGGTTCTTGATGTGACCCCAGCATCCTCTAGGACGTATGAGAAAATAGGATTTTAATACCTACCGGTAAATCCTTTTCTCTTAGTCCGTAGAGGATGCTGGACGCCCGTCCCAGTGCGTACTGTATCTGCAGTTTTTTGTTACGTTTCAACACGTTGTGTTACGTTTATAGTCAGCCTGTTGCTGACGTTGTTCATGCCGTTGACTTGCGTTATATTGAATGCCATGTTGTACGGCGTGCTTGAGGTGTGAGCTAGTCTGTATCTCACCTTAGTTTAACAATAAATCCTTTTCCTCAAAATGTCAGTCTCCCTGGGCACAGTTCCTATAACTGGAGTCTGGAGGAGGGGCATAGAGGGAGAAGCCAGTTCACACCCTTTGAAATTCTTAAAGTGCCAATGTCTCCTGCGGATCCCGTCTATACCCCATGGTTCTTGATGTGACCCCAGCATCCTCTACGGACTAAGAGAAAAGGATTTACCGGTAGGTATTAAAATCCTATTTTCAGACATTGCCGTTTGGTCTGTCCACGGCTCCGAGGGTTTTCACCAAGGTAATGGCCGAAATGATGGTTCTCCTGCGCAAGCAAGGAGTCACAATTATCCTGTACTTGGACGATCTCCTGATAAATGCGAGATCCAGGGAACAATTACAGCAGAACGTTACGCTATCCCTAACAATTCTGCAGCAACGAGACGGCTGTCGTTTTTGGGAATGATTCTGGACACAGAACTACAGAGAGTTTTTCTTCCAGTGGAAAAGGCTCTGGAAATTCAGAGCCTGGTCAAACAAATTCTGAAACCACCAAGAGTATCGATCCATCAATGCACTCGGTTACTGGGGAAGATGGTGGTGGCCTACGAGGCCATTCAGTTTGGCAGATTCCATGCCAGAGTGGTTCAGTGGGACCTGTTGGACAAGTGGTCCGGGTCCCATCTGCACATGCACCGAAGGATAACCCTGTCTTCCAAGACCGGAATCTCACTCCTTTGGTGGCTGCACAGCTCTCACCTCCTAGAGGGACGCAGGTTCGGGATCCAGGACCAGTACATAAACCGCCAGGGCGGAACAAAGAGCAGAGCGGCTATGGCAGAGGCCACAAAGGTTCTCCGTTGGGCGGAAAGGCATACAAGCGGCCTGTCAGCGATCTTCATTCCAGGAGTGGACAACTGGGAAGCAGACTTCCTCAGCAGACACGATCTTCATCCAGGAGAGTGGGGTCTTCATCAAGAGGTCTTTGCAGAAGTGACAAGTCTTTGGGGAATTCCTCAAATAGACATGATGGCGTCTCGCCTCAACAAGAAACTTCAGAGATATTGTTCCAGGTCGAGGGACCCTCAAGCAATAGCGGTGGACGCCCTAGTGACACCGTGGGTGTTTCAGTCGGTGTACGTCTTTCCTCCGCTTCCACTCATTCCAAAAGTGATAAAGAGCATAAGAAGTGTTATGAACCACAGGTAGTGTTTCATTCCTATTTTATGTTTATAAAGTTGTCTTGCATGCCAGGATTTCCTGTTGCTCTGTTTTAGAATACTCTTGTCTGCTGCCGCTGGTGAGTCTGTGTAATTGCAGCTTGTTCCCATGTGTTCAGCCTCACCTGGCTGCTAATTGCATCTTGTCAGTTTGGAATCATGCAACAGGGCAGCTCAATGGGATTATTAATTAGGCCTCTCTGTTATATGCTGGCTGACTGCAATTCACAGATGCTGGTGATATTCCTTGGTTTGCAGTCTGCTTGAAGTGTGAGCTGGTTCCTGTCAGTCCCTGTGTTGATTCCTGTGTCAGTCCCTGTGTCGATTCCTGTGTCTGATCCCGTGTCCTGCTGTGAGGCGTTCCTGCCCTGAGGTCCAGTGGCTTTGCCTGTCCCTGGTCAAGTCTTCTGGCTTCCTGGTGTCCACCGGTCTGTCGTTTGGGATTCTGCCTGTCCTCCAGTTCTGAGAGTCGGTGTCGGCAGCATTAGAAGTTCCTGTCCGTTTGCCAGTATTTCGTACCGGTTCCGTGAGTAGCGGCTCTCCCGCGTCCGTTGGCCTAGGCCGCTGTATTCCATTATTGTTTCTGTCCCTGCTGTTTTGCAGAGGGTTCTGCTTATGCTGTCACCGCCGGTACACAAAGGTATTGTGTCGGCGTGTGATCAGCATTTCCTTTGTTGTTCTTTTCCTTTGGCGGTTTCTCCGCACATACTTTAGGTTTTTAGTTAGCTTGTAGCCCCTGGCCTGTTTGCTTAGTTAGAGGTCCTCTTGTTATCATTCTGCCTCGGATTTCCCTTTGTCTCTCATTAAGACCGGGGGGCACCGGAGTTGGGCAGACATAATCCGCCCTTCAAACGTGGCTGCCAAGTGCTCAAGAAACCATAGTCTCGCAAGGGATTTCCGATAGCACGGGTGAGACAACAGAGTTAGGGCGCCAGGGGCTATTCCCTTTCCATTCCCCTTTCCCAGCGTTACGTCCTGGTGCTCTGGACTCACTTCATGAACATCTCCCTTGTTCTGAGCACCAGGAACCTAACAAGAAGAACAAAGGTTCAAGCAATCCTCATTGTTCCAGACTGGCCAAGGAGGGCTTGGTTTCCAGATCTTCAGGAATTACTCATAGGAGATCCCTGGCCTCTTCCTCTGAGGGAGGATCTTTTACAGCAGGGGCCATGCGTGTTCCAAGACTTACCGCGACTTTGTTTGACGGCTTGGAGGTTGAACGCCAGATCCTTGCCCGAAAGGGTATTCCCACTCTTATTTAGGCTAGTAAAGGAGTAACGTCTAAACATTACCACCGTATTTGGAGAAAATACGTGTCTTGGTGTGAATCCAAGAAGGCTCCTTCGGAAGAATTTCAGCTGGGACGTTTTCTCCATTTTCTACAAGCCGGTGTGGATGCGGGCCTAAAGTTGGGCTCCATTAAAGTACAAATTTCAGCCTTATCGGTTTTCTTCCAAAAATAATTGGCCTCCCTTCCAGAGGTTCAGGCTTTTGTGAAAGGCATGTTGCACATCCAACCTCCCTTTGTGCCCCCTGTGGCACCATGGGATCTTAACGTAGTGTTGCAATTCCTTCAGTCTCATTGGTTTGAACCTTTACAAAAGGTGGAGTTGAAATTCCTCACTTGGAAAGTGGTCATGCTGTTGGCCTTGGCATCCGCCAGGCGGGTATCTGAATTGGCGGCCTTGTCTCACAAGAGCCCTTATTTGATCTTCCATGAAGATAGAGCAGAGTTGAGGACTCGCTGGCAGTTTCTGCCGAAAGTGGTTTCGTCGTTCCACTTGAACCAACCTATTGTGGTACCAGTGGCTACTGACCCCTTGCTGGAATCGAAGTTTCTCGACTAGGTGATTCATCGCGGCATGAAATACCGGCAGACGGGATGTCAGTATAGTGACAGCGGAATCCCGGCAGCGAGTCCGTGAGTCCCCTGGTGGACTCACTTTTCCCACTTGGTCGGATAACCAATTAGACCCGGTAATTGTGACGGCTGCCGGAGGCGGAGGAGCGGGGGGATGCGGTCACGGCGCTGCCTCGGATTCTCTACCGGAGGTCACGGCATCGAGGACAGCTTACAGAAGCCTGCCGCCCCAGCCTGCTGCAGCGGGCATGGGACGCTGCAGGTTGTCCCGCTAATCGGGGATTTTGTAGGCGAAACCAAATCCCCAGAAACAGCCCCGTTTCCGTGCGATAATGGGGCTGTGTCTACCGAAAACACAGGTTTCACTGAACCTGTGTGTTTTTGGGAGAAGGGGCATTTTTTTTACAGGCGATCAATCTGGATAGCCTGTAAAAAAAAAAAAAAGAAGAAGAAAAAAAAAATCGGTGAAACATCAGGAAAAATCCCAAAAAACATACGTGTCTCGCACCCAATGTTTTACCGGGCCTAATAGGATATCCCCTTTGGTTGGTGGCGTGGGTCCACCAACTGAGTCGGAATTACGGACGGGTGTCGAGGTTTAGGGCGCCGGTATAATGTTGTCTGTCTGGATTCCTGCATTTATATCCTGAACGACGGGATCCCAACAGCCAGCATTTTAACTGCATTCCTATGGTGGGAGCTTGCACCATAAGGTACATACAGCTCTGCATACAGACTAATATATGCTGTTGTTTCCATGCACGCAGAACAGAAGCACATACACCAGATTTCTGCCCAGCCCCGCTTCAGGACTATTACTGTATGTACACCTTTGTAGCAGTGACAATGAGAAAGGCCTAATTTCCTTGTCAACCTTACACAAATGGGTTGGGACCTCTGGAAGGTATATACAGTGCCTTGCTAAAGTATTCATCCACTCCCTCCCCCCCCCCCCCCCCCCATGGCTTTTTACCTATTTTGTTACATTACAACCTGTGAAATTTAATTATTTTTTTTTATCTGAATTTTATGTGATGGATATGCACAAAATAGTCTAAGTTGGTGAAGTGAAGTGAAAAAATTTTATATAAAAAATAATTTTTATAAATAAAATTTGAAAATTGGCATGTCAATATGTATTCACCCCCTTTGCTATGAAGCCCCTCAAAAGTTCTGATGCAACCAATTACCTTCAGAAGTCACATAATTAGTGAATAAGTGTCACATGATCTGTCAGTATAAACACACCTTTTCTGAAAGGCCCCAGAGGCTGCAACATCACTAAGCAAGAGGCATCACACCATGAAGACCAAGGAGCTCTCCAAGCAAGTCAGGGACAAAGTTGTTGAGAAGTACAAGTCAGGGTTGGGTTATTAAAAAAAATCCAAATCTTTGATGAGCCCCCGGAGCACCATCAAATCAATCATCTTCAAATGGAAAGAACATGGTACCACAACAAACATGCCAAGAGAGGGCCGGCCACCAAAACTCACAGACCGGACAAGGAGTGCATTAATCAGAGAGGCAGCACAGAGACCAAAGGTAACCCTGAAGGAGCTGCAGAGTTCCACAGCAGAGACTGGTGTATCTGCACATGTGACCACAATAAGCTGTACACTCCATAGAGCTGGGCTTTATGGAAGAGTGGCCAGAGAAAAAACATTACTTGGTGTTGAAAATAAGAAGGCATGTTTTGAGTTTGCCAAAAGGCATGTGGACGACTGCCCAAATGTATGGAGGAAGGTGCTCTGGTCAGATGAGACGAAAATTTAACTTTTCATCCACCAAGGAAAACGCTGTGTCTGGCGCAAACCTAACACATCCCATCACCCCAAGAACACCATCCCACAGTGAAACATGGTGGTGGCAGCATCATGCTGTGGGGATGTTTTTCAGCGGCAGGGACTGGGAAACTGTTTCGAGTTGAGGGAAAGATGGATGGTGCTAAATACAGGCATATTCTTGAGCAAAACCTGTTTCAGTCTGCCTGTGATTTGAGACTGGGATGGAGGTTCACCTTCCAGCAGAACAATGACCCGAAGCATACTGCTAAAGCAACACTCGAGTGGTTTAAGGGGAAACATTTAAATGTGTTGGAATGGCCTAGTCAAAGCCCAGATCTAAATCCAATTGAGAATCTGTGGACGGACTTGAAGATTGCTGTTCACAAGTGGAAACAATCCAACATGAAGGAGCTGGAGCAGTTTTGCCTTGAGGAATGGGCTAAAATCCCAGTGGCAAGCTCATAGAGACTTATCCAAAGCGACTTACAGCTGTAATTGCCGCAAAAGGTGGCTCTACAAAGCACTGACTCTAGGGGGATGAATAGTTATGCACGCTGATGTTTTCTGTTATTTTGTCCTATTTGTTGTTTGCTTCACAATAAAATAAAAAAACAATCTTCAAAGTTGTAGGCATGTTCTGTGAATGAAATGATGCAAACCTTCAAACAATCCATTTTAATTCCAGGTTGTGAGTCAACAAAACATAAAAAAAATGCAAAGGGGGGTGAATACTTTAGCAAGTCACTGTAGTGTGAGCCCTCTTTCCCTGATGTGTTTAAATTTTATTTTCTCCTGTGTCTGACCGGAGTGGGCAGTGTTTGTGTAGCATATCTTCCTTCTTGTAGACTTACCTATTTACCTGGAGGTACTGGTGATACATTCATGTTACTGTGAACAGGGATTGGGGCGGACACTAAATACTACACAGGACATCAAACATGAATCCAGGATTATTGGGCCTTGTGCTGAGGCATGTGCACATTGGCATGCAAAATGTCTGCACGCCATACTTACCTACTTTTGTAAAAGTACTGTTGTTGGATGTCCTACTCAAAACATATTAAAATTCTGGACATTAATGGCACACCAGCTCCTACTTCTATCTAAGAATACCTTTGTGAGGTCATCAGCAGAAAAGGCACTAGGTCAGAGGTTCACAAGCACAGTCCTCAAGGTACGGTTAAATCAAATTGACTGAGGTAATTATGTCACCTGTGGCCAAGCATGGATAGACGTAAAAAACCTGGACCGTTGGGGTGCCTTGATGACCACGTTTGAGAACCTCTGCACTAGGTTATTGATGATTAACACATATGGTGTAATGGTAAGCATTACTGCCTCACTGCACTGAGGTCATGGTTTAAATTCCCACCATGGTCCTAACTGTGAAATTTGAATATTCTCCTTGGTGCTCTGTTTCCTCCGGGTGGTCTGGTTTTCTCCCACAATCCAAAAATATACTGGTACGTTAATTGGCTCTCAACAAAAATTAACCCTAGTATCAGTGCTGTTTCTGGACAGTTTGGCTCCCAGTGTGTACACAAAACAAAAATGTGCCCCTCCATAGACATGAGTAAAAAAAAAAAATGTGCGCCCCAGGAAAAGGGGCATGGTATAGCAGTAAATGAGCATGGCATTGTTGCAATGGTTGTGGTCTTGCAGGAAAATACTGCCTTACACAATATTATGCCCCACACAGTAATTCCCCTTGTTATGACCCACACAGTAATGCACTTAGCACCATGCCCCTTAAAATTGGCACTATACCTGCTCGTTGTCAGGAATTCCATGCTGCTGCTCCCTCCGCTTCCAATGCCACTACCACATTCCCGGCACTGCTGTGCCATTGTCTGCCTCCTCCCTCCGGGCTCAGTCTATTAAATACCCTCCCAAAATGGCCACCGCCTCTAGCATACTTCAAAACTGTCCTCTCTCAGGTGGTGGCCATTTTGGGAGGGATGTATTCACAGTATTCTATGCAGCTGGCCTGATCGCATATTATACTGCACATGGGGGTAATTCAAATCTGATCATTGCGTTTTCGCACAGTGGGCGATCAGATCTGAACTGCGCATGCATATGCACCGCAATGCGTAGGCATGACGGATAGCTTCAAAGGGAATCACCGGTCAGCGACGGGTTTGTGAGAAGGATCCATTCCCACGGGCGTTCGCAAGGAGATTGATAGGAAGATGGCATTTGTGAGTGGCAACTGACCGTTTTCAGGCGGTGTCTAGAAAAACGCAGGCGTGTCCAAGCGTTTGAAGGGAGGGTGTTTGACGTCAAATCCGGCCTCGAACAGGCTGATGCGATCGCAGCGGCTGAATAAGTCCTGGGCTGCGCAGAGACTGCACAAATCAGTTTGTACAGCTCTGCTACACATTCGTTCACACACTTGCACAGCAAAAAACACTCACCCTGTAGGCGGTGACTATCTGATCGCAGGGCAGCAAAATGGCTGCCTAGCGATCAGATCTGAATTACCCCCAGTGTGCACACAACAGCCACGATTACATGGCTGGCACAGCCTTAGAAATGGCACTGCATAGCATGAATGTGTGTGCATGTACATGTGGTAGGATATATACAGGGCATCCGGAAAGTATTCACAACGCTTCACTTTTTCCACATTTTGTTATGTTACAGCCTTATTCCAAAATGGAATAAATTAATTTTTCCCTCAAAATTCTACACACAATACCCCATAATGAAAATATAAAAACAGTTGTTTTTTTTTTTAGATTTTTGCAAATTTATTAAACATAAAAAAACTAAGAAATCACATGTACCTAAGTAATCGCAACCTTTTCTCATTACTTTCTTGATGCACCTTTGGCAGCAATTACAGCCTTTTTTTAAGTCTTTTTGAATATGATGCCACAAGCTTAGCACACTTATCTTTGGGCAGTTTCGCCCATTCCTCTTTGCAGCACCTCTCAAGCTCCATCAGGTTGGATGGAAAGCGTCAGTGCACAGCCATTTTCAGATCTCTCCAGAGATGTTCAATCGGATTCAAGTCTGGGCTTTGGCTGGGCCACTCAAGAACATTCACAGAGTTGTCCTGAAGCCACTCCTTTGATATCTTGGCTGTGTGTTTAGGGATGTTGTCCTGCTAAAAGATCAACCGTCACCCCAGTCTGAGGTCAAGAGCGCTCTGGAGTAGGTTTTCATCCAGGATGTCTCTGTATATTGCTGCATTCATCTTTCCCTCTATCCTGACTAGTCTCACAGTTCCTGCCGCTGAAAAACATCCCACAGCATGATGCTGCTACCACCATGCTTCACTGTAGGGATGGTATTGGCCTGGTGATGAGTGAGACCTGGTTTCTTCCAAACACGATGTCTGGCCTCACACGCCAAAGAGTTCAATCTTTGTCTCATCAGACCAGAGAATTTTGTTTCTCATGGTCTGAGAGTCTTTCAGGTGCATTTTGGCAAACTCCAGATGGGCTGCCATGTGCCTTTTACTAAAGAGTGGCTTCTGTCTGGCCACTCTACCATACAGGCCTGCAAGAATTTTCACTTCCTCTGCTTTTAGAAATGGAGTGGTGCAAGTGACCACTGATCACTTGCACGCACGCTGTCACATTGGCGCGCACCTGGGCCGATGGCTAGGTTTTTCAGAAGCTCACTGGTGGCAAACTGGCCCAGAAAGGAGGGTAAGGTAGCCTTTATAAAAATGGATACAGTATGCCCAACTAGTGTTTGCTTAAAACTGGAAGGCTGCTAACTTGGGGTTAAACCAATTCCCCTTTGAAAAATTCTATAAACCATTCTATAAGCTACTGCGGGTAAGTCTACATATCTTCCCTCCACACCTCCCCCAGCCAGGAAAGCTTATTCAGCTTCAAATTTACAGTCTTTTCGGACGGCCAAGTTTAAGGGCAAATCCAGAGGTGCTTCTATGGCCTCCAGAGGCACCAGAGGTAAACCATGCAAACCAGCAACTGCAGGTGCTCAGGAACAGAGTTCAGGCTCTGCTTCCTCAAAGCCTTCAGCATGACGGCGGACCGCGATGCCTGGAGGGCTGTCAGGTGGGAGCCCGACTAAAATTCTTCTGTCACATCTGGTCAAGTTCGTGCCGGGATTCTTGGGTCATAGATCTTATTATAGGGCTACAGACTGGAGTTCCAAGAGCTCCTACCTCACAGATTCTTCAAATCAGGCCTACCAGTTTCACAAGAGGCAAGTATAACTTTACAGTAGGCCATCCAAAAACTGGTACAGACTCAAGTAATTGTTCCAGTTCCTCCTCATCTGCACAACAAGGGGTACTATTCCAACTTGTTTGTAGTACCGAAACCGGATGGTTCAGTACAGCCGATTCTGAACCTCAAGTCCTTGAACCCGTTCTTAAGAGTGTTCAAGTTCAAGATGGAGTCTCTGAGAGCGGTGATCTCAGGTCTGGAAGATGGGGAATTCCTAGTGTCTCTGGATATCAAGGATGCGTACCTTCACTTTCCGATCTGGCCGCCTCATCAGGCTTATCTACGGTTTGCACTACTGGACAGTCACTACCAATTCCAGGCCCTGCCATTTGGTCTCTCCACGGCACCGAGGGTATTCACCAAAGTGATGGCAGAGATGATGTTTATATTCCACAAACAGGGAGTGAATATAATTCCGTACCTGGACAATCTTCTGATAAAGGCGCTGTCCAAGGAGAGGTTGCTGGACAGCATTGGTCTCTCAACCAAACTTCTTCAGGATCACGGGTGGATTCTGAACCTTCTGAAATCTCACCTAGAGCCAACACGGAGGCTTCCATTCCTGGGAATGATACTGAACACTGAGTCACAGAAAGTGTTCCTTCCGTTGGGAAAGGCATTGGTAGTCCAGTCAATGGTTAGGAATATCCTGAAGCCAACCCGGATATCGGTGCATCTGTGCATTCGCCTTCTGGGGAAGATGGTGGCATCTTACGAGGCACTTCAGTACGGAAGGTTTCATGCAAGACCCTTCCAGCTCGATCTGTTGGACAAATGGTCCGGACCGCATCTTCACATGCACCAGAGGATTCGTCTGTCACCAAAAGCCAGGATCTCCCTTCTGTGGTGGCTACAGACTTCTCACCTAGTCGAGGGTCGGAGGTTCGGAATTCAGAACTGGATCCTGTTAACCACGGACGCAAGCCTCAGAGGTTGGGGAGCAGTTACCCAGGGGGTGCAGTTTCAAGCAAGATGGTCAAGTCAGGAAGTCATCCTTCCAATCAGCATTCTGGAACTCAGGGCCATATACAATGCCCTTCTGCAGGCCTCATATCTTCCTCACGATCGGGCCATTCAGGTCGGACAATGTGACGGCAGTAACATACATAAACCGACAGGGCGGAACGAAAAGCAGAGCAGCAATGTCAGAGGTGTCAAGAATTCTCCTCTGGGCAGTAAAAAACGCTGTGGCATTGTCAGCGGTCTTCATTCCGGAAGTAGACAACTGGGAAACAGACACGACCTGCACCCGGGGGAGTGGGGCCTTCCGCCAGAAGTGTTCAGGTGCTTGACACATTGATGGGGATATCCGCAAATCGACATAATGGCCTCTTGTCGCAACAAGAAGCTCAAGCGGTATTGTTCCAGGTTGAGAGACCCACAGGCAGTGGCGGTAGATGCCCTGACGACTCAATGGGTCTATCAGATGGTGTACGTGTTTCTTCCAATTCCTCTGATCCCAAGAATTCTAAAAACAATAAAAAGTTCGCACAATATTAATTGCTCCGGACTGGCCAAGAAGGGCCTGGTACGTGGTCCTTTTGGAGATGCTCTTCTAAGATCCGTGGCCTCTACCTCTTCGTGAGGATCTTCTGCAACAGGGCCCATTTGTCTATCTGGACTTACCGCGGCTACGTTTGATGGCATAGAAGTTGAATGGCTGATTCTAGCCAGAAGAGGGATCCCTAACAAAGTTATCCCGACTACGATCCAAGCCAGAAAGGGGGTAAAGTCTAAACATTACCACCATATTTGGAAGAAATACGTCTCTCTGCGGTGGAATTTCATCTGGGACGTTTCCTACTTTTTCTGCATGCAGGCGTGGATGTGGGGCTCCATAAAACTCCAGATTTCCTCATTGTCCATTTTCTTTCAGAAACAATTGGCTTCTCTCCCTGAGGTCCAGACGTTCCTGAAAGGTGTTCTGCACATCCAACTTCTTTTTGAGCCTCCCACGGCACCTTGGGATCTCAATTTGGTGCTGCAGTTCCTCCAATCGGACTGGTTTGAACTGTTTACAGGAGGTGGATGTAAAATATCTTACATGGAAGACCGTCACACTGTTGGCCTTGGCTTCAGCAAGACATGTGTCGGAGCTGGGGGCGTTGTCTCAAAGAGCCCCTATTTTATTTTCCATGAGGACAGAGCTGAACTCAGAACTCGTCAGCAATTTCTTCCTAAAGTGGTGTCTGCGTCACCGACACCTCTGCTACTTCAAAGTCTTTGGATGTTGTGAGGGCTTTGAAGGTATATTTAAAGAGTACAGCTCGTCACAGGAAATCTGACTCGCTGTTCGTTCTCTATGATCCCATTGAAATTGGGTGTCTTGCTTCAAAGCAGACAATTGCATGCTAGATCAGGCTCAGTATCCAGCATGCTTATTCCACGGCAGGTTTGCCGGTTCCAAAATCTGTACAGGCCCACTCTACTAGGTCGGTGGATGGCTGCCTGGGGTGTCTCGGCTTTACAGCTCTGCCGAGTGGCTACTTGGTCTGGTTCAAACACGTTTGCTAAGTTTTATAAGTTCGATACTTTGGTCTCTGAGGACCTTCAGTTTGGTCAATCAGTTCTGCAGGAACCTCAGCACTCTACCACCCGGTTTGGGAGCTTTGGTACATCCCCATGGTACTAAATGGAATCTCAGTATCCTCTAGGACGTAAGAGAAAATATGATTTTAATTACCTACCGGTAAATCCTTTTCTCGTAGTCCGTAGAGGATACTGGGCGCGCGCCAGGTGCTTTGCTCTTCTTTCACTGTTACTTGGTTAAGTATTGTTGGTTCAGCTGTTGCTGTTCCTGTTTAAAGTTGGGTTAGCATAGCTTTCCTCTGGTTTGTGTGTGCTGGTTCCGAATCTCAACATTATCCTTCTCTCAAAGTATGTCCGTCTCCTCGGGCACAGTTTCCTAGACTGAGTCTGGTAGGAGAGGCATAGAGGGAGGAGCCAGCCCACACTATCAAATTGTTAAAGTGCCCATGGCTCCACTTGGACCCTGTCACAACTGAGGGCCTGAGCTGACGGGAGGCAGCCTCAGTTGTAGGGGCTGAGATGTAACGGAACCTGGGAGGTTGTATCAGACCCCTAGACATGTAAGTAACATGTAGAATAACTGCCCGAAGGCGTGACCACGACAACCAGGATAAAAGTCAATGATGTTTATTATGACAAACTCCGTAACACAGCAGCAGTAAAAGGAAACATAAAAGTCAACAGAGGATAAATACAATTCCTGGGTACTACAGGGTGGCAAGGGCCACAGGCACTGGGAGTGTGAGACAGTTCTTATAATCTTCTAGTTGGAAAGTCCTTACCAGGCCTGACTGTAGCAATGGAGAGAACCCAGGATCGTACCAGCTGATGTTCCAGGAAAGGCTGGGCTGCTGAAGGTAAAACGGCTGCTGTGGATACTGGCTGGAACCAGACTGTTGTTGGTACGGAGTGGATACTGGCTGGAACCAGTTAAATAATAAACGAACTTGAGAGCGATGAAATAATAATGAAGTTTGGAGTTTGAGAGCGGTGAAATAATACCGGTGGAGAGTGGTAAACTGCAGAAAAGGACACCGGCCCTTTAAGAGAAGCTGTACACTGCTGGAAGCTGGGCTGGAAGCAGGTGATGGTTTGAGAGCGGTGAAATAATAATACCGGTGGAGAGTGGTGAACTGCAGAAAGGACACCGGCCCTTTAAGAGAAGCTGTACACTGCTGGAAGCTGGGCTGGAAGCAGGTGATTGTTGTAGCTGGAAACAGGTGAGTCCAGAATGGATCGGAGAGTCAGGCTACACCGCAGATGGAATGCTGGTGCGGGTCTCTATAGCAGAAGTCTGGAGACAGGAGCTGGAACCTGGAAGACAACCACAGGAGAGAGACAAACTGGAACTAGGTTAGACAACCAAAGCACTGACGCCTTCCTTGCTCAGGCACAGCATATTTATACCTGCAGCAAGGAAGGGGTTGGCTAGGCAATTATGCAGATTAACAATACAAACAGCAGATTGGTGGAAATGATCAGATGACAAAATCCAAGATGGCTGCGCCCATGCAGACACTTGGAGGGAAGTTTGGTTTGTAATCCATGTGAGAATTGAAACAGCAATGGCGGCGCCGGCCACAGGAGACAGGAGACGCCAGACTGATGATTGCACATCTAAACCACGCGGGCACAGCGGAGGCCGCGGCTGACGTAATCGCCACTCTGACACTCTGCATGCAGGAACTCAGGGACAGCGGCGGAGGCCGCGGGGAACGCCATTCCAGATGTAACATGGCGCCGCGGTGACCGCGTCTCAGAGTGACAGGAGAGGAGGCAGGAATGTGGACATCAGTATAACGGATGGGATCCGGTCCTGGAACGCTGAGCCAGCCTCAGGAGGCATCTGAAGGGTAAGTAATGGCGTCCAGATACCCGGATCGTGACAGCACCCCCCCCTTTAGGAGTGGCCCCAGGACACTTCTTTGGTTTTTGAGGAAACTTTGCGTGGAAATTTCGGACCAAGGCAGGAGCATGGACGTCTGAGGCATTGGTCCAAGAGCGTTCTTCAGGACCATAGCCCTTCCAGTCAATGAGGTATTGTAACTGACCGTAACGGAAACGTGAGTCCAAAATCTTGGCCACCTCGTACTCGACTCCCCGTTGAGTCTGAACTTTGGGAGCTGGAGGAAGTGCGGAATGAAACCAATTCAGGATCAGCGGTTTCAACAAAGAAACATGAAATATCCTGGGTATTTTCAAGAAGGATGGTAACTGTAACCTGTAGGCAACAGGATTGATGACTTGTTCAATCTTGAAGGGTCCGATGTAGCGAGGTGCAAATTTCATGCTGGGAACTCTCAACCTCAAATTCTTCGTGGACAGCCACACACGATCACCCACCTTGACAGCAGGAACCGCTCTACGCTTCCTATCGGCAAACTTCTTATACCTGAATGAGGCTTTAAGCAGGGCTGCGCGGACGTTCCTCCAGTTATTTGAAAACTGACGCAAGGTGACATCCACTGCTGGAACAGAAGTTGCGGGAAGCGGTTGGAATTCTGGGACTTTAGGGTGGAATCCATAATTAATGAAGAATGGTGTAGAAGAAGATGAGGAATGGTATTGATTGTTGTGGCTGAACTCGGCCCAAGGAAGGAGTTGAACCCAGTCATCTTGAGAGGAAGACACATATATACGGAGGAAGGCCTCCAAGTCCTGATTCACCCTCTCGGTTTGACCATTGGTCTGAGGATGGTAAGCCGTGGAAAACTTTAACTTGACTTGGAGGGCTTGACACAAACTTCGCCAAAATTTGGCTACAAATTGTACTCCACGATCCGAGATGATCTCTTCAGGAAGACCGTGAAGTCGGAAGATCTCTTGTATAAACACTTGAGCCAACTTGGAAGCTGACGGAAGACCGGTGAGAGGGATGAAATGTGCCATCTTGGTGAACCGGTCAACTACCACCCAGATGGTATTAAACTTGTTGCAGATAGGTAGATCGGAAACAAAGTCCATCGACAAATGGGTCCAAGGTCGACGGGGAACAGATAATGGAACCAGTTGCCCCGCAGGCGACTGGCGGGAGACTTTGTGTTGGGCACACTTTGGGCAGGAGGCAATAAATTCCATAACGTCCTTCTTCAGAGTTGGCCACCAGTAGGACCTAGAAATAAATTCAAGGGTTTTCTGAATGCATGTATGTCCAGAAAAACGGGAAGCATGGGCCCAATGCATGAGCTTCTTCCTTAGAACTGGCTTAACAAAACTTTTCCCTGGTGGAGGCGTAGAGTCCATCCCTACCGTGGAGAATGCCAACGGATTAATAATAGGATGCTTGTCTGCAGACTCGGACTCATTTTCTTGCTCCCATGAGCGGGAAAGGGCATCGGCCTTACGATTGTGAGAACCCGGACAGAACTGGAGTTTAAAGTCAAACCTAGAGAAGAAAAGTGCCCATCTGGCCTGACGAGGATTCAGACATTGTGCGCCTTTGAGATATAAAAGATTTTTGTGGTCGGTAAGTATGGTGATTGAGTGGGAAGCTCCCTCCAACAGGTATCTCCACTCCTCCAGAGCGAGCTTGATGGCTAGCAACTCCTGATCGCCAATGGCATAGTTGCGCTCAGCTGGGGAGAACTTCCGGGAGAAGAAACTGCAAGGATGTAGATGTCCATCTTTGGCCCTCTGGGATAACACTGCTCCTACTCCAACGGAGGAGGCATCTACCTCTAAGATAAAAGGAGAGTCGGTATCGGGCTGTTTCAGAACTGGTGCAGAGATGAACCGTTGCTTCAGAAGGTGAAAGGCCTGTGTAGCTTCCTCGGACCACTTGGACGGATTAGCACCTTTCTTGGTTAATGCAGTGATAGGCGCCACAATGGTGGAAAAGTCTCGTATAAATTTTCTATAATAATTGGCGAACCCTAAGAACCTCTGGACCCCTTTGAGGCTTAAGGGTATAGGCCAATTCTGGATTGCTTGGAGTTTCTCAGGATCCATCTCTAGTCCGGAACCGGACACAATGTAACCTAGAAACGGAATGGTTTTAACTTCAAACACACACTTCTCCAATTTACAATAGAGGTGATTGACACGGAGACGGGAAAGAACCTCTTTTACCCAGAAACGATGATCTTCGAGATTATTAGCAAAGATGAGGATGTCGTCTAGATAAACCACGACATGGCGGTACAAGATGTCTGTCAGATTGTGTTTGGGCTGTGTCCCCGGAGGGGGCGCTAGTGGGTCAGTGGAGGTAGATGGGAGAAAACGAGGAGGCTGGATAACGTTCCTGCGCATGAGCGCAATGGTATTTTATTTAGCAGATGATATAACACAGAATGGTAGCAGAAACAATAATAACAGATGAATAAAGTCAATCACTCAGTATGATAACTGAAAGTCTATGGCAATGGATGACAGATGACTTGAGAAAATAATATCTGGTAATATATAAACAGAAGAACAAATGTTTGTGAAATGGTTCTGGTTTGGAAACCAGTGCAGGTTTTAAAACAGGAAACTTAGGCAGCAAGATGTAGAATGGCAAACCTGAGCAGAGGCAGGAGTCTGACTTCACAGTGCAGGTGATGAGGCACTGGCAGCAGCAAGCTGTATCACAGGTGGAGGAATGAAACACACCTGGAGTCAGTCTTCAACTGCAGGCTGAAGCACACAAGGTGGTGATGAGTGTGAAGCCTTATTTGCAGGTTGCAGGTATTGCTGGGCCTTGAAGTTCCACGGAGCTGTGCAGAGTAACCAGGAGTACAAGTTCGTAAGCAGAGAACCAGGAACACAGGAGGAACAGGAACAGATCCTTTCACATGGGTCGCTGGAGAGACACAAAGTCCAGGATGCCTGCAGACTGATCCTGCAGTCTCTTATGTACCCCATGGTGCACAGGGATTGGATGAGTGAAGGAAAGTGGGTGCGGCCAAGCACCGGATTGGCCGCAGTATACTGGCTGTTTACAGACTGTCATGGCGGCGCCCACGCTGCGGCCTAGCAGGGACGCGGCGCGCTACATGCCCGCTGTCTCAGGAGTGTTCCCAGGCCCTTGATGATGTCCCATGGCAGGGGCATAGGTGACAGGTGACCGCAGGGAGCCAAGACGGAGTCCGCAGCGGCGGATGGATGTCAGCCTGGTAAGTCGATTCCTGACAGTACCCCCTCCTTTAGGGGTGGACACCGAACACCCACGTGGTTTGGAGGGATGAGTGCTGTGGAAGACACGGACCAACCTAGGAGCATGGACATCGGACGAATTCACCCAACTTCTCTCCTCTGGGCCATAACCGGACCAATCGACCAGGTACTGGAGACGTCCATACCGACAACGAGAGTCCAGAATTTTGTTGATTTCGAATTCCACGCCCCGCTGAGTTCGAACCTTGGGACCTACTGGAAGAGTATTCTGAAAGCGGTTTAGGACTAGAGGTCTGAGGAGAGAAATATGAAAAGCGTTAGGTATACGAAGGGAAGATGGTAACTTTAATTTATAGGCCACTGGGTTGATGACTCTTTCGACAGGGTAAGGACCAATGAAGCGTGGTGCAAACTTCATGGATGGGACCCTGAGACGGAGGTTACGGGTTGATAGCCAAACCTTGTCCCCAGGTTTCAAATGGGGAACCGCACGTCTCTTGCGGTCGGCAAAGACCTTGTACCGACTGGAGGCCTTTTTGAGGGAAACGTGAATTTTTCTCCAAATAGATGAAAACTGAGTCAGAGCAGTAGTGGCAGCAGGAACATCCATATGAGGGAGTTCTTGGAAATCAGGTACACGGGGATGTTGCCCATATACTGCAAAGAATGGTGTCGTTTCAGTGGCAGTATGGTATCGAAAGTTGTGGGCAAACTCGGCCCATGGGAGCAGATCGAACCAGTCATCCTGGGAAGATGAAACGTATAATCTTAAAAAAGTCTCAAGTTCTTGATTGACCCTCTCTGTCTGCCCATTCGTCTGAGGATGGTATGAGGATGAAAACTTCAGTTTGACCTGCATGGCAGAACAGAGGGCCCTCCAAAACCTCGCTACAAACTGTACCCCCCGGTCAGATATTATTTCAGAGGGTAAACCATGTAAGCGGAAAATCTCCCGTAGGAAGATTTGGGCAAGTTTTGGGGCAGAAGGAAGACCCTGGAGAGGAACAAAATGAGCCATCTTGGTGAATCTGTCCACTACAACCCAAATGGTATTATGTCCTTGAGAAGGAGGAAGGTCGGTGATAAAATCCATGGACAGGTGTGACCAGGGACGACTAGGGATAGACAGTGGTTGTAACTGACCTGCTGGAGACTGACGAGGAGTCTTGTGCTGCACACATTTAGGACAGGATGCCACGAAATCCTGGATGTCCATTTTCATCTTTGGCCACCAATATGAAGCAGAAAGGAACTTGAAGGTCTTCAGGACCCCAGGATGACCAGTGAACTTGGATTGATGGGCCCAAGATAGCAACTTGGGACGGAGATCTGGGGAAACAAAAGTCTTACCAGGAGGAGGAGCTGGGGAGACTTGAGATGCAGCGAAAACCACGGGACTCAGGATGGAATGTGGCACTGAGTCAGATGTTCCTTCTTCAGATTCCATGGATCGGGATAACGCGTCGGCTTTCACATTCTGCGAACCTGGGCGGAAATGAAGCTTGAAATTAAAACGTGAGAAAAACATAGCCCACCTGGACTGGCGAGGGTTAAGGCACTGAGCTGCCTTTAAGTATAGCAGGTTTTTATGATCCGTGTAGATATTAAACGGATGTTTGGCCCCTTCTAGGAGATATCTCCATTCCTCGAGAGCCAGCTTGATCGCCAGTAGTTCTTGATCCCCCACGGAGTAGTTAGCTTCTGCAGGAAGAAACTTTCGAGAATAAAACCCACAAGGGTGGACTTTCCCATCGGATCCCTTCTGGGAGAGAACAGCTCCAACCCCAACTGTAGAGGCATCTACCTCCAAGTCGAATGGTCTGTTGACATCTGGCTGAGACAGCACTGGAGCAGACATAAAGGCTAGCTTGATCTTCTGGAAGGCTGCTTCTGACCAGTTGGAATGGTCTGCCCCTTTCCGAGTCAGGTTGGTAATAGGAGCGATGAGAGTGGAGAATCCTCGAATGAATTTTCTATAGTAGTTGGCGAAACCCAGGAATCGCTGGATAGACTTGAGAGAGTTTGGAATGGACCAATTGGCAATAGCTTCCAATTTTGTCGGGTCCATCTGAAGATCCGATCCGGAAATTATATAACCCAGGAAGGGTATAGAGGGAACTTCAAAGGTGCATTTAGATAGTTTCCCGTAGAGCCGGTTCTCACGAAGACGTCGGAGAACTTCACAAACTTGTAGACGATGAGATGGAAGGTCTTGGGAGAAGATAAGGATATCATCTAAGTAAACAACGAGGTACTTATACAGGACATCACGAAAGATTTCGTTCACAAAGTGTTGGAACACTGCTGGAGCATTACACAACCCAAATGGCATTACCAGGTATTCATAATGGCCATCTCGAGTGTTGAAAGCTGTCTTCCACTCGTCACCACTCCGGATTCTGATGAGATTATAGGCACCGCGGAGATCTAACTTGGTGAAGATGCGGGCTCCTTTAACTCTGTCAAATAATTCGGTAATGAGTGGTAATGGATAACTATTCTTGATAGTAATGTCATTGAGACCCCGATAGTCAATGCATGGACGCAGTCCTCCATCCTTCTTTTTAACAAAGAAGAAACCTGCACCAGCGGGAGATGATGACGGACGGATGAATCCCTTCTGAAGATTCTCTCTGATGTAATTACTCATCACCTCAGTTTCAGGAACAGACAACGGGTAGGTGCGCCCCCTAGGTGGCTTCTTGCCAGGAAGGAGATCGATGGGACAATCCCATTCCCTATGGGGCGGCAGGATATCAGCAGCCTTTTCACAGAAGACGTCTGAGAAGTCTTGATAAGCTGCTGGGAGACTTGACTGTGTCTTTACTTCGGTAGACTTAATGGGACACACTTGGGCTAAGCAGGATTGATGACAATGTGAACCCCATGAGGTAAGCTGCAACGTTGACCAGTCAAACTGTGGATTATGTAGCTGGAGCCAGGGCATGCCCAAGACAATCTCCTGGGTGGCTTGAGGGATGACCAGGAACTTGATCAGTTCAGAATGGAGAAATCCAACTCCCAGAACCACTGGAACAGTTTGATGAGAAATGTTCCCCTTGGAGATTCGACTACCACCCACAGCAGTAATGTAAACTGGACAAGAAAGTTCACAGGTAGATAGGCAAAATTTATTTACCGCAGCTTGGGTGATAAAGTTTCCTGCAGCACCGCAGTCCACTAATGCTGACGCAGACTGGAGCCCAACTGGAGTCTCTAGCATCACTGGAAGGATGAGGTCTTGTTGAGAAGGAGCTTGACTGAAAGATCCTAACTTGACTCCTCCCTTACAAGTCAGGATCTGGCGTTTCCCGAACGCACCGTGCAGGAGTTAATCTGATGGCCCGCAGCAGCACAGTACAGGCAGAGTCTCTCACGTATTCTTCTTGCCCGCTCTTCAGGAGTTAGGCGGGACCTATTTATCTGTATAGGCTCGTCAGAAGAAGGAGACTGGAACTGTACAGAAGGTATGAACCTTGATCTGCGTGGCTCACTCCGAGCGCGTTCATTATTACGTTCGCGGATGCGAGAGTCCAACTTAATGCACAGGGAGATCAAATCAGACAGTTGAACAGGAATGTCACGGGTCGCCAATTCATCCTTGATCCGATCCGAGAGTCCGTGCCAGATAGCTGCTACCAGAGCTTGGTTGTTCCACTGAACCTCTGCAGCCAACGTCTGGAACTGGATGACATATTGTCCCATGCTTCGGGTACCTTGACGAAGTTGGATCAGGTCTGCCGAAGCTGATGTCGCACGACCAGGCTCGTCAAAGATCCGTCTGAAGGTTGACACGAAGTCTGTGTAGTTGTTAATCAGAGGGTCAGCACGTTCCCACAGAGGAGACACCCAACTCAGAGCAGATCCAGAGAGTAAGGAGATGATATAGGCAACCTTGGATCTTGACGTGGGGAAATTATGTGGCAATAACTCAAACTGTATTTCACATTGATTGAGAAACCCGCGACATAACTTAGGACTGCCATCATACTTGCTCGGCACGGGCAGATGCAGACGTGACACTGGAGCTGATGCAGCCGGCATAGAAGAACTCACAGCACTGGCAGGTGCTGGAGTAACAGGAACAGTAGGAGAGAGTACACTAGGCAGGGCTTGCTGTAGTGTATCTAATCGGGAGGACATCCCTTGCAGGAATTGAAGCATCTGCTGCTGCGCAACCTCTTGACCATCCAGACGGGAGACCAGATTTTGCAAGGCCTCTGACCCCACACTCCGTCCACCATCCGAGTCCATCGATCCTGGACTTACTGTCAGATTGTGTTTGGGCTGTGTCCCCGGAGGGGGCGCTAGTGGGTCAGTGGAGGTAGATGGGAGAAAACGAGGAGGCTGGATAACGTTCCTGCGCATGAGCGCAATGGTATTTTATTTAGCAGATGATATAACACAGAATGGTAGCAGAAACAATAATAACAGATGAATAAAGTCAATCACTCAGTATGATAACTGAAAGTCTATGGCAATGGATGACAGATGACTTGAGAAAATAATATCTGGTAATATATAAACAGAAGAACAAATGTTTGTGAAATGGTTCTGGTTTGGAAACCAGTGCAGGTTTTAAAACAGGAAACTTAGGCAGCAAGATGTAGAATGGCAAACCTGAGCAGAGGCAGGAGTCTGACTTCACAGTGCAGGTGATGAGGCACTGGCAGCAGCAAGCTGTATCACAGGTGGAGGAATGAAACACACCTGGAGTCAGTCTTCAACTGCAGGCTGAAGCACACAAGGTGGTGATGAGTGTGAAGCCTTATTTGCAGGTTGCAGGTATTGCTGGGCCTTGAAGTTCCACGGAGCTGTGCAGAGTAACCAGGAGTACAAGTTCGTAAGCAGAGAACCAGGAACACAGGAGGAACAGGAACAGATCCTTTCACATGGGTCGCTGGAGAGACACAAAGTCCAGGATGCCTGCAGACTGATCCTGCAGTCTCTTATGTACCCCATGGTGCACAGGGATTGGATGAGTGAAGGAAAGTGGGTGCGGCCAAGCACCGGATTGGCCGCAGTATACTGGCTGTTTACAGACTGTCATGGCGGCGCCCACGCTGCGGCCTAGCAGGGACGCGGCGCGCTACATGCCCGCTGTCTCAGGAGTGTTCCCAGGCCCTTGATGATGTCCCATGGCAGGGGCATAGGTGACAGGTGACCGCAGGGAGCCAAGACGGAGTCCGCAGCGGCGGATGGATGTCAGCCTGGTAAGTCGATTCCTGACAATGTCCCTGAAAATCTCATTCACGAAGTGCTGGAAGACTGCTGGAGCGTTGCTCAATCCGAAGGGCATGACGAGGTACTCATAATGTCCGTCACGGGTGTTAAAGGCGGTCTTCCACTCGTCACCCTCACGGATTCGGATGAGATTGTAGGCACCCCTCAAGTCCAGCTTTGTGAAAATAGTTGCACCACTAACTCTATCAAAGAGCTCGGTAATCAGGGGTAAAGGGTATCGGTTCTTGACGGTAATGTCGTTCAGACCTCTGTAGTCGATGCACGGACGCAGACCACCGTCTTTCTTCTTAACGAAGAAGAAGCCTGCGCCGGCTGGAGAAGAAGATGGTCGGATGAAACCCTTCGCCAGGTTCTCTTTGATGTACTCTTCCATGGAGTGTGTCTCAGGCAGAGACAACGGATAAGTTCGGCCTCGCGGTGGAACCTTCCCTGGAATGAGGTCGATTGGGCAGTCCCATTCTCTATGAGGAGGAAGGATATCAGCAGAGGCTTTACTGAACACGTCCGTGAAGTCTTGATATGGAGGAGGCGGAACATCAGATGACCTGGGGAAGGAAGAACAAACAGGAAGAACTTTGGCTAAACAAGTCTCAGCACAGGAGGGACCCCATGCCAGTATTTGCGTAGTCGTCCAGTCAATTGATGGGTTGTGGAGACGGAGCCATGGAAGGCCTAAAACCACTGGATGTGTGGCTCTTGGAATCACTAAAAAAGAAATATACTCAGAATGAAGAACTCCCACTCTCAGACGAACTGGAAGAGTCCTTAAGGAAATGACTGCGTCAAAAATCTTGCTGCCATCCACGGCAGTCAAAGAGATGGACGAGGACAGTCTCTCGGTGGGTAGGGACCACCGTTTAACATAAGCTTCGGTTATGAAATTCCCAGCTGCTCCGGAATCAAGGAGGGCAATGACGTTCCTGTAACGTTGAGCAATTTGGAGCGACACTGGGAGGTTACAGTCATGAGGAGATGGAGAGGAGATCATTACTCCTAGCCGGCCCTCTCCTTGGCGAGCTAGGATCTGGAGTTTTCCGGACGTTTGGGACAGGCATTGATAGTGTGCGACGGAGCTGCACAGTAGAGACAGAGAGACTCAGAGAGACGTCTTCGGCGCTCAGCGGGAGATAGACGGGAACGACTAATTTGCATAGGCTCATCCTTGGATGGAGATGGTTGACGAGGAGGAGGAGCAGAAGATTTAGGAGTAGATGATCTTCCTCGCTTGGTTGCTCTCTCTCTGAAACGTAGATCAACCTTCGTGCAAAGAGAAATTAGCTCATCCAACTTAGAGGGCAAGTCTCTGGTAGCTAACTCATCCTTGATGCGTTCTGATAAGCCATGCCAGAATGCAGCATACAGGGCCTCGTCGTTCCATGCCAGTTCGGATGCCAGGATTTTAAACTGTATAAGATACTGTCCCACAGTACGTGTTCCCTGGCGTAAACGGAGAATCTCAGATGAAGCAGATGTTATCCGGCCTGGCTCGTCGAAGATGCGCCTGAATGTAGCTACAAAGTCAGTATAGGAGGATAGCAGGGGATCAGGCTTCTCCCATAAAGGTGATGCCCAGTCAAGGGCTGAGCCACTGAGAAGGGAGATGATATAGGCAATTTTGGTACGGTCACTGAAGAAATTGCCAGGTAGAAGCTCAAAGTGGATTTCACATTGATTGAGAAATCCCCTGCAGAACCTTGGAGATCCATCAAATTTTGCTGGCGTTGGAAGATGAAGATGTGGACTGGAAATGGGTAAGGTGGGTGGGGTTACAGCTGGTGTCACTGTAGTGGACGCACCGGACGTGCCAGGTCCACGAAGGGTCGTTTGAATCCCATCCAGCCGTGTAGAGAGATCCTGGAGACAGCGGATGATGTGGCCCTGTGCAGCCTCCTGATGTTCAAGTCGGGCTGCCAGTTCTTGCATCGGCCTGGCCGCTTGATCCTGGTCTCCGGCTGGATTCATTAGGTCAGTGCTTACTGTCACAACTGAGGGCCTGAGCTGACGGGAGGCAGCCTCAGTTGTAGGGGCTGAGATGTAACGGAACCTGGGAGGTTGTATCAGACCCCTAGACATGTAAGTAACATGTAGAATAACTGCCCGAAGGCGTGACCACGACAACCAGGATAAAAGTCAATGATGTTTATTATGACAAACTCCGTAACACAGCAGCAGTAAAAGGAAACATAAAAGTCAACAGAGGATAAATACAATTCCTGGGTACTACAGGGTGGCAAGGGCCACAGGCACTGGTAGTGTGAGACAGTTCTTATAATCTTCTAGTTGGAAAGTCCTTACCAGGCCTGACTGTAGCAATGGAGAGAACCCAGGATCGTACCAGCTGATGTTCCAGGAAAGGCTGGGCTGCTGAAGGTAAAACGGCTGCTGTGGATACTGGCTGGAACCAGACTGTTGTTGGTACGGAGTGGATACTGGCTGGAACCAGTTAAATAATAAACGAACTTGAGAGCGATGAAATAATAATGAAGTTTGGAGTTTGAGAGCGGTGAAATAATAATACCGGTGGAGAGTGGTAAACTGCAGAAAAGGACACCGGCCCTTTAAGAGAAGCTGTACACTGCTGGAAGCTGGGCTGGAAGCAGGTGATGGTTTGAGAGCGGTGAAATAATAATACCGGTGGAGAGTGGTGAACTGCAGAAAGGACACCGGCCCTTTAAGAGAAGCTGTACACTGCTGGAAGCTGGGCTGGAAGCAGGTGATTGTTGTAGCTGGAAACAGGTGAGTCCAGAATGGATCGGAGAGTCAGGCTACACCGCAGATGGAATGCTGGTGCGGGTCTCTATAGCAGAAGTCTGGAGACAGGAGCTGGAACCTGGAAGACAACCACAGGAGAGAGACAAACTGGAACTAGGTTAGACAACCAAAGCACTGACGCCTTCCTTGCTCAGGCACAGCATATTTATACCTGCAGCAAGGAAGGGGTTGGCTAGGCAATTATGCAGATTAACAATACAAACAGCAGATTGGTGGAAATGATCAGATGACAAAATCCAAGATGGCTGCGCCCATGCAGACACTTGGAGGGAAGTTTGGTTTGTAATCCATGTGAGAATTGAAACAGCAATGGCGGCGCCGGCCACAGGAGACAGGAGACGCCAGACTGATGATTGCACATCTAAACCACGCGGGCACAGCGGAGGCCGCGGCTGACGTAATCGCCACTCTGACACTCTGCATGCAGGAACTCAGGGACAGCGGCGGAGGCCGCGGGGAACGCCATTCCAGATGTAACATGGCACCACAGTGACCGCGTCTCAGAGTGACAGGAGAGGAGGCAGGAATGTGGACATCAGTATAACGGATGGGATCCGGTCCTGGAACGCTGAGCCAGCCTCAGGAGGCATCTGAAGGGTAAGTAATGGCGTCCAGATACCCGGATCGTGACAGACCCGTCTATACCCCATGGTACGAAATAGAACCCCCCACCTGCAGCACTCCCCCACCACCACACCAGCCCCTCCCCCACCTATGCCACCCCCGCAACCACCCCTCCCCCACCAGCGGCACCCTTAGACCCCCTCCCCCTTCTCCCCCGCACCCACCACTCCCCCAACCACAGCACCTACTAGGTGATTCATCAGGCCCTACGTGCACTGTTCACGCCGTTGCAAGGGGCTATGACCCCTTAACCATCGCACGCCCTTTGCCCGTGCAATATTTAACCACTTACACAATTATGATTGGAGGTAATACTCCTTATAATACAAATATTACACGCCACAAGGGTTAAGGGTGCATAGCCCCTTACGATGGTGTGAAGAGCGCCTGTAGGGTGTGATGAATCACATAGAATATATATTTTACACACGTGCCAGGGAGTGCTTGTGTATAACTTACTTTGCAAGGCTGACACTGGCTCCAGCGGTAGGGCTCCATACTCAGAGATCTGTGCTCCCAGCACTTCATCGGACCGTCCCTCCTCCCAGCACCAAGAACACGCGCTGATACAAGTCAGCATTGTAGAGGACCGCGGCACAGTGGTTAAACGCACGGGCTCCCGGGACCTTGCTGTCACACATCTACAGCAGCTGCAGGTACGCTACCGCTCGCTGGATATGTGCCCTGCTCCTCTGTGACCCTCCTCCCCTTCCCGTGGCTAATACCCGGTGGCAAAAGGCTCCACAGTTACGCCACTGGGTGTGCGCTCACTCACATGGGTCCAGGACACAGAAAATAGGCAGCCTCGGCCATTGTGCTTCATTCTAACGGAGCTCCGGTCTCTTCTGTCTCTTCCTGAATGGTCACATGACACATCCATGGTCTGCAATCATAGCTGAAGCCACTGTGAGGCATGCCTCAGAGGGCTCATTTTTAAGGGGTGTGATTGGCCTCTGGGTAGTCCCTCTACAGGCAGTGCAGCAGCAGTCCCCAACTATGAGAAGTCTCATTTCTCCCTGCAGTTCCAAAGAGGTCTGCAAAACTGGAGAGTTTTAACTATACAAATGATTTTTTTAATACAAAGAAGATGTTTCTAAGTTAAAAGTATCTTCTTTGTATTATTCTAATCATTATAGTCAAAACTCTGTAGTATTGACAGGGAGCATGACAGGTGAGGCTCTGCCTCCCCTCACTGCACGTCCCTGCTCTGTCAGAGCTACAGCATTCCTTTGTGGAGAGAGGAGAACCAGCCAGAAGTACAACCATCTCTGCAACAATTCACCAATTAGGCCTGTATGGTAGAGTGGCCAGACGGAAGCCACTCCTTAGTAAAAAGCACATGGCAGCCCACCTGGAGTTTTCCAAAATGCACCTGAAGGACTCTCAGACCATGGGAAACAAAATTCTCTGGTCTGATGAGACAAAGATTGACCTCTTTGGCGTGAATGCCAGGCATCATGTTTGGAGGAAACCAAGCACCGCTCATCACCAGGCCAATACCATCCCTACAGTGAAGCATGGCGGTGGCAGCATCATACTGTGGGGATGTTTTTCAGTGGCAGGAACTGGGAGACTAGTCAAGATAGAGGCAAAGATGAATGCAGCAATGTACAGAGACATCCTGGATGAAAACCTGCTCCAGAGCGTTTTCAGACTGGGGCGACGGTTCATCTTTCAGCAGGACAACGACCCAAAGCACACAGCCAAGAAATCAAAGGAGTGGCTTCAGGACAACTCTGTGAATGTCCTTGAGTGGCCCAGCCAGAACCCAGACTTGAATCCAATTAAACATCTCTGGAGAGATCTGAAAATGGCTGTGCACCGACGCTTCCCATCCAACCTGATGGAGGTGAGAGGTGCTGCAAAGAGGAATGGGCGAAACTGCCCAAAGATAGGTGTACCAAGCTTGTGGCATCATATTAAAAAAAAACTTGAGGCTGTAATTGCTGACATAGGTGCATCAACAAAGTATTGAGCAAAGGCTGTGAATACTTATGTACGTGTGATTTCTTAGTTTTTTATTTTTAATAAATTTGTAAAAATCTCAAAAAAAACTTTTTTTCACGTTGTCATTATGGGGTATTGTGTGTAGAATTTTGAGGGGAAAAAATAATTTATTCCATTTTAGAATAAGGCTGTAACATAACAAAATGTGGAAAAAGTTAAGCGCTGTGAATACTTTCTGGATGCACTGTAAGTACTCCAAATGTATTTAATATGACTTCTAATACACCTCTATACTGTTATCATGTGTTAGTTTGGCATTTTTGGGGGTACAGGTTGATTTCCCCATTTTCACCTACACTTTTCACAGTAAAAATCCTGTTTTTGCGGATTAAAGAGCAAAAAGAAAAATTTCCACAATAATCAAAAGGATACATTATCTTCTTTGTTGTGGTATGAAATATCTTCTTTAAAAAACAGGGTCTCCTGCTGTGTGTTATACACTGCTCAAAAAAATAAAGGGAACACTAGAATAACACATCCTAGATCAGAATTAATAAAATATTCTTATTAAATACTTTGTTCTTTACATAGTTGAATGTGCTGACAACAAAATCACACAAAAATTATCAATGAAAATCAAATTTATTAACCCATGGAGGTCTGGATTTGGAGTCACCCTCAAAATTAAAGTGGAAAAACACACTACAGGCTGATCCAACTTTGATGTAATGTCCTTAAAACAAGTCAAAATGAGGCTCAGTAGTGTGTGTGGCCTCTACGTGCCTGTATGACCTCCCTACAACCCACACAAGTGGCTCAGGTAGTGCAGCTCATCCAGGATGGCACATCAATGCCATCCGCCTTTGTGCAAGGAGGAACAGGAGGAGCACTGCCATAGCCCTGCAAAATTACCTCCAGCAAGCCACAAATGTGCATGTGTCTACTCAAATGATCAGAAACAGACTCCATGAGGGTGGTATGAGGACCCGACATCCACAGGTGGGGGTTGTGCTTACAGCCCAACACCGTGCAGGACGTTTGCCATTTGCCAGAGAACACCAAGATTGGCAAATTCGCCACTGGCGCCCTGTGCTCTTCACAGATGAAACAGGTTCTCACTGAGCACATGTGACAGAGTCTGGAGACGCCAAGGAGAACGTTCTGCTGCCTGCAGCATCCTCCAGCATGACCGGTTTGGCAGTGGGTCAGTAATGGTGTGGGGTGGCATTTCTTTGGGGGGGCCGCACAGCCCTCCATGTGCTCGCCAGAGGTAGCCTGACTGCCATTAGGTACCGAGATGAGTTCCTCAGAACCTTGTGAGACCATATGCTGGCGCGGTTGGCCCTGGGTTCCTCCTAATGCAAGACAATGCTAGACCTCATGTGGCTAGAGTGTGTCAGCAGTTCCTGCAAGATGAAGGCATTGATGCTATGGACTGGCCCGCCCGTTCCCCAGACTTGAATCCAATTGAGCACATCTGGGACATCATGTCTCGCTCCATCCACCAACGCTACGTTGCACCACAGACTGTCCAGGAGTTGGCGGATGCTTTATTCCCGGTCTGGGAGGAGATCCCTCAGGAGACCATCCACCACCTCATCAGGAGCATGCCCAGACGTTGTAGGGAGGTCATACAGGCATGTGGAGGCCACACACACTACTGAGCCTCATTTTGACTTGTTTTTTTTTTTAAACATAGGGGGTCATTCCGAGTTGTTCGCTCGGTAAAAATCTTCGCATCGCAGCGATTTTCCGCTTAATGCGCATACGCAATGTCCGCACTGCGACTGCGCCAAGTAAATTTGCTATGCACTTAGGAATTTTACTCACGGCATTTTCATCGTTCTGGCGATCGTAATGTGATTGACAGGAAATGGGTGTTTACTGGGCGGAAACAGGCCGTTTTATGGGCGTGTGGGAAAAAACGCTACCGTATCCGGAAAAAATGCAGGAGTGGCCGGAGAAACGGGGGAGTGTCTGGGCGAACGCTGGGTGTGTTTGTGACGTCAAACCAGGAACGACAAGCACTGAAATGATCGCAGATGCCGAGTAAGTCTGGAGCTACTCAGAAACTGCTATGAGGTGTGTAATCGCAATATTGTGAATACTTCGTTCGCAATTTTAAGATGCTAAGATTCACTCCCAGTAGGCGGCGGCTTAGCATGAGCAAATCTGCTAAAATCCGCTTGCGAGCGAACAACTCGGAATGACCCCCATAGTTTTTATTCATGGGATCACAGAATACAAACAGGAACCAACAAATGGCAATTATAGCATAGTACGTTACAAACATGACCTAACAGTTGGTACGTATAAAGATAATCAAGAAAAAATGATCCATTTTTGACCCAAAGAGCGGGTATAGTAAAACAGAGAGAATAGCAGTCGGCCGAAAGTCCGACCGACTAATATTAAGAAATAGTATAGGATAAGATGTGAGAAGGGAGAGAGAGAGAAAGCGAAGAGAGAGACGAAGAAACAGAGGGATAGAATACAGTAGGTTAGAGTCCCCGGGAGGGTTCCATCAAATAAAAATACAGGGCATTATTAGTTGAAAGGTGACGGGGCATGTTGTGTGGTCAACCAAGGACTCCATATTTTATCAAATGACTTGGGGGAGCAATTAATGATACTAGTCATAAATTCCATACGGTAAACGTACCAAATGTGGGCGATTATAGACTGCATGGAAGGTGGAATAGGGTTTTTCCAGTCTGCGCCAGTTGACAAGTCATTGCAGAAACTATATGACGCAGCAATTTATTTTGATGGTTTGTCAGCGTTGGCAGGTTTAAGGGGAGGAGAATGTATTTAGGATCATAAGGAATAGGAATCTGTAACAAATTAGTGATAAGATTAATCACATCCCTCCAAACACTTACAATTTTAGGGCACGACCACCATATATGCAGGAAAGAGCCCTCTGCGTCACATCCTCTCCAGCATCTATCCGATGTATCCGGATACATTCTGCTTAAGCGAGATGGTACATAATACCATCTATATAATAATTTGTAGATGTTCTCCTTGATTCTAACGCAGATAGAGCTAGATGCAGCGTTACCCCAGATCTCAGACCATTCCTCATCATCTAAGGCCGAGCCTAGATCCAATTCCCATGCCCTCTCGTGAGGAGCACGTTGAGAGGGTGGTTCTCCATCAAGAGTGGCATATAAAAGGGAAATTAAACCTTTGGTTGAATGACGTCTGAAACATACTGCCTCAAACGTAGTCAGGGGTCTGCTGGAGAGGACGTGGCTCATTGCGGAATGAAAGTGCCTAAGTTGTAAATATTGATAGAAATATTTGGATGGAATGTCGATACCTTCTTGAATCTGGGAAAACTGAGGAAAACTAGTGTCTCTAGTGATATCATTCAGGTATAATATACCTCTATCCTGCCAAGGGGCAAGTAATTCTTTGTGTGTACCAGGGAAAAATGCTGGGTTGTGCAATATAGGGATGATGGGGGAGGGGGCTGGGGCCAAGCTGTATTTCCTATTGACAAAGTCCCAAACCGTCAGTGAGCGGGACACCAGGGGATGAGAGGCCACATTTCTAGGGCGGCAGGGTTTCGGGAGCCAAAGAAGAGAAGAAAGAGTAGAGAGACCTAATTCGGCTGCTTCTATAGATACCCAGACCCTCTGAGACTCGGGATTACACCATTGCACACAATGTGAAAGCTGCGTGGCTAAATAATATCTTTTAAAGTCTGGGATGCCTAACCCGCCATTACCTGAGGGACGCCGCAATAGTTTCAGTCGGACTCGGGGACGCTTATTTGCCCATATAAATTGTGATGTGTGAAACTGTAAGAATTTGAAGGCAGACGGAGGGATAAATATCGGGAGAGTTTGGAAGAGGTATAGTACCCGAGGAAGCACATTTATTTTCACTGAATTCACTCTACCTATCCAAGAGATAAAAAGGCTAGACCAAGAAGACAAATCCGATTTAATGTGGTCTAAAAGTCTAGGGAAATTAGCATGGTATAGTTGGTGGTGGCTATGTGTTAGGAAAATGCCTAAATATTTAATCTTTTGTTTGTGCCATTGAAATGGAAATGAATTTTCTAAAGAGAGCTTAATCGGGCCAGGAATGTACAAATTCAGCACTTCGGTTTTACTCGCGTTGATTTTATAACCTGAGTGCTTAGATTAGAGGTCAATTTCAGAGAGGAGCGGCTGCAACGATTGAGTCGGGGATCCAAGGGACAAGAGGACGTCGTCTGCGTATAGTGCAATTTTATGCTCAGAAGGGCCTACCCGCACTCCGGCTATATCTGTATTAGCTCGCATCCTTGCTGCCAACGGTTCCATAACCAGAGCAAATAGTAGGGGGGAGAGCGGGCATCCCTGTCTAGTGCCATTAGTGATACCAAAAGCGACGGAGGTGAGGCAATTGACAGAAACCGTGGCAGTAGGGGATCTGTAAAGCGCCGAGACACCTTCCAGAAATTTGCCAGAGAAGCCCATCTTTCGGAGTACCGAGAAGGTGAAAGACCAAGATATCCTGTCAAAAGCCTTGAGGGTAACAATGAGGGTAGCTTTTGTTTATGAATACAACATATCAGATCTATAGCTCTCCTGGTATTATCGGAGGCTTGACAGCCAGAAATAAAGCCCACTTGGTCTGGGTGTATCAATTGCGTGAGCAGGGGAGCTAATCGGTTGGCCAAAATTTTTGCGTAGATCTTAAGATCAACATTTAGTAATGAGATCGGGC
The DNA here is from genome assembly GCF_028390025.1 of Pseudophryne corroboree. Lineage (NCBI taxonomy): Eukaryota > Metazoa > Chordata > Amphibia > Anura > Myobatrachidae > Pseudophryne > Pseudophryne corroboree. The sequence continues at coordinate 128,308,151 of NC_086445.1, forward strand.
GATAATTGGCACATTGTGTGGGGTCTCTCTCCGGTTTCGGGATCACAATAATGTCAGCGTGCACAGTTGCTGGCGCAAACGATGCCCCCTCCAAAACTTTATTAAAAAGCGAGGTAAGATGAGGGGCTAATTCTGTGTGGAAAGTTTTGTAATATTGAGCGGTGAAGCCATCTGGGCCAGTTACGGCTGACGATCGCATAGATTTGATAGCGGCAACCGTCTCTTCCAACGAGATAGACTCATTAAGAAGAGAGATCTGTCGCTCTGTCAGACATGGCAGGGGTGTGTCTAATAGGTACGAGCATATGCCCCCTGGCCCGTCAGAAGAGAGAGGAGGGGCAGGAAGATTATATAAGGAGCTATAAAACCCCCGAAATTCCTCTACCATCAGTTTAGGGTCATAAGTAAGCATATTCAATGTGTTGGAGTGTAGTTTTTCTATCATTCCCGTAGCTCGTTTGCTTCTCAGTTTGTTGGCCAAGAGACTATCAATTTTATCCGCTTTATCATAGAATTTTTGATGGAGCTTCTGTAGTATGGCAGCTGCGCGTCGCGATAAAAGAGCATTTAACTGACCTCTAAGGTTATCAATCTGGGAGCGTAGGGAATCGCTCGGGACATTTTTATGTTGGGCTAAGAGCGCAGCTATTTTTGATTCTAATGAGGAAACTTCCTGTGGTGCTGCCATACGTATAGTGGAGGCCTTGGACATAAAGTGACCACGGATAGTGGCTTTGTGCGCTTCACAAACAAGACTGGGAGAGACTTCAGGGAAGGCATTTTCCTTGAAAAAAAATTCCAAAGTTGATTTGGTGTATAAAAGAGTGGAGGGATGCGAAAGAAGGGTGTCATCGAGACGCCATTTACGTGTCTTATTAGGAGTTCTATAGATGTCTATGAGGATATAGACCCCCGCATGGTCCGTCCATGAGCAAGGAGTGATACCCGCATCAGAACTCAGTGTCGTGAGTGATTGAGACACATGGATCATATCGATCCGAGAATAATGTTGGTGAGGTGCAGAGAAGTGGGTGTAATCCCTAGCAGTGGAGTGTTTAAGACGCCATGTATCGCTCAGATTAAGCTGTACGAGGGAGGAAGTTAACGTGAGAGAGGCCTCAGTCGGGGATGCTTCCTTAGTTTTAGGAGGGTTAGATTTATCTAAAAGGGGATCGATCACAGTATTAAAGTCCCCCCCTAAAATGATGTGGCCCTGCGCTACTCTATTAAGATGCTGAAAGATCGTGCGGAAAAAACGTGACTGGTCTTGATTCGGGGCATATACAGACACAAGTGTTAGAGTTTCTGTACGAAGTGTACCCGTTACCATGATGTACTGGCCTGAGGGGTCAGTTATGGTTGCGGTATGTACAAATGGGATGTTACGATGAATCAGTATAGCCACCCCCCTTTTCTTACAATCGGCAGAAGCAAAAAAGGTTTGTGCAAACTGCTTACCTTGAAGTCGGGAGTGTGTACCAGTAAAGTGGGTCTCCTGAAGGAAGACTATGTCAGCCTTTTCTCTCCTGCAGGCGGACAACATCACTGACAAGCCTACCAAATTTCAGACCCACACACATAACCTTAACAGCTTCCCTATCAAGTTACATCCCCTCTGTACAGTCCACATAAACTCACATTTTGTCTTCCAACATTGCTGGGTGATCATATCATATACAACCCATTAAGAACCTAGCAACCTGGGGAACCATTATGTAACAGGTAGCATCTATCCTTGTGTATCAATGCCTATTTCCCTATAGATTGTAAGCTTGCGAGCAGGGCCTTCCTACCTCTGTCTGTCTGTCTTTGCCCAGTTTTGTTCAATAATTGTTGTTCTAATTGTAAAGCGCAACGGAATATGCTGCGCTATATAAGAAACTGCTAATAAATAAATCAATCACTGTACGTTTCTTGGGAGAATTAAGCCCGTTAACATTTACAGAGAACAACTTAAGTGCCATGTGATACCAAAGAATGGAAAAGGATCAATGGAGATCCATCCCGGGGAGGAAGAGAAAGAGAGAAAGAAAAGGAACAGCAGGAAACAAGGAGCAGAGATATTGAGAAAGAGAGAGTGATAGAAAACCCATACAGGAAAAAACCCTGAAACATAGGGTCCCAATCAAGGACCGCTACACATGTAATAAACATTATATACTAAATCACAAATAGAGGGAGCACGGGGGTAGTGGGAGCAGAAAACCAGGTCTCTCTGGACCGCAATAGTTAAGTCGGCAACAGCCAAAAATTCAGCTATATAACCCAGAACACACACACAAAAAAAAGAAAAACGTACTGTGTCGTAATAAAAAAAATAAAAAAAAGGGGGGGGGGGGGAAGAGGGAGGGGAACAAGGGCAAGGGGGGGGGGGGGAGATAGGGGAAAGAAAGGGAGACAAGGGAAAATCGGGGTAAGCAGAGCAAACCCAGCACAATAACACAAAGCCAGGCTTAACATATAACAAACATCAAAGCCCGGTGAGCCATATCAAAACCAATAACAGTTGAATGAAAAAAGTAAGACAGGGGCCGTAGCCCCCACCTGTCAACAAAGAACGTATAAGAGGGAGACATCTCTAGAATAGTGAAAACTATCTTATTGCAATCAAGAGTGTCTACCAAGATCAGGGAGGGTCCGTAGCGTCATTGCGATGACGGGTCACCCTTGTCCATTCAGGCAGTGGAATCCGAGGGCGTCTTGGACCAGAGGAAGAGGCAGTCTCGCTATCGGGCGACGGTACAGGGAGGAGATCTAGCTTAGCTCAGTCCTGACCCTGAGCTAAAGTTTTAACGGAGTGGGTGGAATTGTTCACTGTAACCTGTAGCATAAAAGGAAATCCCCATCTGTACCGTATTTGATGTTGCCGTAGTATCCTAGTAACGGGCTGGAGATCTCGTCGTTTCTGAATAGTAGACGGGGCTAGATCCTGGAAGACCTGCAGTTGCATATCCCGGAAGTCGATCACTGGGGAGTCTCGAACCGACATTAGGATCCGTTCCTTTGAGCGAAAATAGTGTAGACGCACTATGACATCCCTGGGTGGTTGTGAAGGAGCTGGTTTCGCTCGGAGCGCTCTGTGAGCCCTATCGCAAAGACAGTCGCCATCAGAGAGATCAGGCAATACGTGTTGAAAAAAATCTTTCAAAAAGGACGGTAGGGCGGAGCTAAGAATCTATTCCGCTACATTGTGGATACGCAAATTATTGCGACGGGAACGATTCTCTTGATCTTCCTGCCGTTCTTTGAGATCCTCTATCTCATTATGGAGTCTAGAGAGTTCCGAGTCTAGGCGTTGCTGAGAGCGGCAGAGGTCGTCCGTCTTAGATTCAAGAGCATCAGTACGATTGCCAAGGGCCGTGAGGTCAGACTTGAAGTCGGCAATAGCTGTGAAGAGTTCCTGCTTAAAGGCAGATTGGACCCCCTCAAGTAAACTTGTCATAACTGCTTGGATCTGTGGGTCTATACCCATCTCTGATGAACAGGGGGAGGAAGGAGAATCCGTGGGCAATGCAGGAGGTGGAGGGCCCTTAGCTTTTGGCCCAAAAAAGTTTGTGGGGGTCTGTGCATTTTTTTTATTTCTCTGCGCCATTGTGGGGGGCCAATAGGAAAGGCGGGATGTCACAATCGTAAAAGGGAGACACAGACGCAGCTTGACAGAGGTATGTTAAGTAGAAAAGTGTGACGGGTATTAAGAAAACTATCACGGTCCAGGCAGGACAAATTGTAGAATTAGGTCATCATCCTGGGTGATGTGCAAAGGACAGGTATTGCCTTAAAATATTGCGGTCCAGGGGCTTGACTCCCTGCAGGCTGAGGCGAGCACGGAATATGCTGTGGCAGGGGGGAGAGACAGGAGCTGGTGGCTCTATGACCGTACCTTTAGTGCAGCTGAGATCCGATCTGCGGCACCTAAGCCGGTGGCTACCACACGGTTTTGGAGCTCATTCTTGTGCAGGTCGAGAAAAGCAGGGCTCAGGCAGCAGCAGGAAGATGCTCTTCCAGGGCTGAGATCTACCACCCTCCCACCAGGTCCAACACAGGAGGCACCCCCGCAGGATGAGGTCCGGCCACTGTCCAGCCGGCAATCAGGACACCCCCAACACCAGATCAGCAGAGAAGGGGTGATGTCTTCCTAAACCCAGGTCCCAGGAGCAGGGAGGCCCCCTGGAGATACCACTACAGGTAAGAGCCGGGCCGGAGCTGCAGGAGGGGGGGGGGTGCGGAGGCCAGCGGGGACTAGGGTAAGGTATTCGGGCCCCAGACAGCCGCAGCCCGCGCCTCCCGGAAGTCCGCGGCGGGGAACCTCCGAACGCAAGGTCCCTGTCCCCGGAGGATGCGTAGGCCGCAGACCGCCGGAGGGCGTCACGGTCAGTGCGGCGCGGAGACAGCGGCCGGCAGGACGCCAGGGGGATCCCACTGAGGTGCGGAGGAAACAGGGAGGGCCGCGGCAGGTGGGGGAGACGTCTTCTTAATCCTCATAGAGGGTCGTTTACAGGCTGCTTCAGGCTTCCCCAGCTCCAGGAGAATATAGCTGCAGGTACAGCTGCATGAACAGGAGGCTCCTGCAGGCAAGCTCTCCTGCACTTCTCCACACACCGGAGGCAGGGTGGCTGAAGTCAGGTGGGGTGGAGGGCTACAGCACTCAACAACGGACCCAGCGGAAGGGAGCCGCGGTAGTGACAGGCGGCGCTGGTGGAGTCTGGAGCCGTGTCTGTGGCTGTGCACAGCGGTGCACACTGCGGGAGGAGACATTGACAGGTGGCAGGGTCGGAGCAGGGGGACAGTCTCCGTGGAGCCGCGTCTGTGGCTGTGCGCGGAGGTGCCCACTGCGGGAGGAGACGCTGGCAGGCGGCAGGGTCGGAGCGGGGGAACAGTCTCTGTGAGCCCAGCGGTAGAGGTAAGCCGTGGGGAGGGGATTGCGCGGCGGGTCAGGGACGGGAAAAGCACCCAGCCGCACCACGGATGTCACCAGCAGGATGGAGGGGGAAATGGAGTCCCCGGCTTCGGCAGAGGGGATAGGCCGCAACCCGCAGAGGGGTAGGAGACCCCTCCCGGCTCCGCGAACCCAAGTCCCGTAGCAAGGAAGGTGTCCTGGCGCTGAGGAGGTACACAGGGAGGCAATATAGCAGGATTAAGCCCCAGGGAGAACGTATTTTAGGGCCGTATAGCTGGAGCTCCCACAATTCCTGTCCTACTTCAATGACTGCCAAGCCACGCCCCCCATTTTGACTTGTTTTAAGGATATTACATCAAAGTTGGATCAGCCTGTAGTGTGTTTTTCCACTTTAATTTTGAGGGTGACTCCAAATCCAGACCTTCATGGGTTAATAAATTTGATTTCCATTGATAATGTTTGTGGGATTTTGTTGTCAGCACATTCAACTATGTACAGAACAAAGTATTTAATAAGAATATTTAATTCATTCAGATCTAGGATGTGTTATTTTAGTGTTTCCTTTATTTTTTTGAGCAGTGTATATTTATGTGATACACACTTTAAGTTCAAAGCTGTGACAATGGGGGTCATTCCGAGTTGATTGTAGCTGTGCTAAGTTTAGCACAGCTACGATCATTAACTCAGACATGCGGGAGGATGCCCAGCACAGGGGCTAGTTCGCCCCGCATGTCAGTGCCGGCCCCCCTGCACAAATACAAAAGCATCGCACAGAGGAGGAGTAACTCCCGGCTAGTGCAGCTCCTGCGGCTGGCCGGGAGTTGCTCGGCGCTTTCGCTGACGGCAGTGGATGCGTGACACGTCACACAGCCGCCGCGTCCCTCCCCCCCAACGGTCCGGCCACGCCTGCGTTGGCCGGACCGCTCCCCCTAAACGGCGGTGTTCAGCTCCCTCCCGCCTAGCGACCACCTCTGTCTCAGAGGCGATCGCTAGGTAACGAAAGATGCCATGCGCCAGCGCCGCAGTTCCGACCAGATCGCTGCGCTGCGATAAACTGCAGCAAGCGATCGGGTCGGAATGACCCCCATTGGGCGGCTAATATCAGGGAGAAAAAGGAGCAGTCCAAAAGATACACAGAAATCATATATACAAATGTAATAAATAATTAGTAGAAGAACTGATATACTGTTCTCCTGAATGCAGTGGTTACTTTGTAACATAACAGAGGAGAGATTCCCTTCAATATTTACTTGATATTATTGTTACCATTTAATTGCCAGCCCTGTCACCAATACATATTATAATTGAAGTGTGGATAATTGAAGTGGACATATAAATAATGTTACATGATTCATCCAGAGTGACCTTATAATCTGTTTTTGTTTTGTTAGATACGAGTATATGATTGCGCAGTATCTAAGCTCTTGTTCAAGGTCTTATGGATGCATTAATAAGTGCTTTCTTGGGAGATGCTCGGGCCAGGTCTGTTAGCAGCATAGTAATATTGCCATCCACATGCACTGGGGAAGTGTCTCTAATATGCCCAGGGTTCCCTGGAAGCATCCTTGGATAGCCCTAAGGAAATCTTCGGGCCTATACATAACTGGCTGATCAGAGGAAAACAGACAGGAAGGGGTTAAGTCCCCTGCATCTCATAAGCAAATGCGGGGGTGTTTCCGGTTGCCTGGAAACCCCCCTCTCTTGTACACACCATGACCACTATAGCAATTGTATATAATACAATTTTGCTAGAGCTGCATGTTTTAAAGATCTCCTCAGTATTCCAAATAAAATAATTAGCAACACCGGATCTTTTTAAATGTGTCTGCCAGTAATTAATACACGTGTGTGCACCAACTAGGATATCGGTAAACCATGCACTGTTAGGAGTGCTCGGCTGTAGCCCATCAATGGGGTATTTATTAATACTGTAATGTGTACATATATGTCCAGGGCAGTGGTGTCGAGAGAGGGGGGAGGGGGTACAGATTACCCGGGCCCAGGCATGCCAGGGGGTCCTGGCCAGAGCACACCAGTAGCCATTTATTTTGATGGGATATTTTTTTTTCTTTATTATAAATCAGTGGGCGGGCGGGCGGGCGGGCGTGTGAGCAGTGGATCGGGCTGCCGGGTGGGGGATGTATGTGTGCGTCACCTGGCTGTTTGTTCCTTGTCATGGACGTCCCTCACAGCCACTTCCACCTGCAGCACCGCTGCTAGGATCTCGCGAGCTGATATCATCATCTTTCGAGTCAATCTCCGCAGACGGCTCTGGATGGCCTCTTCAGAATCAGCAAGCTCTGGGAGGTGGGCAGGGACTAGGAGGGGCAGGCATAGCTGGCTGGGAGTGGCCCATTGGCGTAAGAAGTGGCACAGCTCATCTCAGTTGTAAGAATCAGCAGCATGGATGGTCATCTCGTTGGGAGCTAGTCTGTTAGGCTGCAACCAGTGGTGCAAGTAGAAAAAATGTCTTACAGGTACTGTGTGCGTGCGCCAAAAAATTAGTGTGGCCAAACACCACATGGGGCGTGGTCAATGAAAATGGGGGTGGGATATACATATGGGGGGGGCAGATACACATATGATCCCAATAGTGCCAGATACACGTTACCCCACAGAGCCAGATATACATTGCCCCACAGTGCCAGACACACATTGCCCCACAGTGCCAGATACACAAATGCCCCCAGAGTGCCAGATATACATTGCCTCACAGTGCCAGATACACAAATGCCCCCAGAGTGCCAGATACACAAATGCCCCCACTGTCACATATACATTGGCCCCCCCAGTGCCAGATACACAAATGCCCCCAGAGTGCCAGATACACAAATGTCCCCAGAGTGCCAGATATACATTGCCCCACAGTGCCAGATACAGAAATACCCCCACAGTACCAAATATGCCCCCAGTGCCAGATACAGAAATGCCCCAGTGCCAGATATGCCCCCAGTGCCAATAACAGAGATGCCCTCAGTGCCAAATACATAAATGTCCCCCCAGTGCCAGATACAGATATGCCCCCAGTGCCAGATACAGAGCTGCCTCCAGTGCCAGATACAGAAATGCCCCCCAGTGCCAAAGCTGCCCCTGTGCCAGATACAGAAATGCCCACCATGCCAGATATGCCCCCAGAGCCAGATACAGAGATGCCCCCAGTGCCAGATACATATGTCCTCGCAGTGCCAGATATACCCCCAGAGCCAGATACAGAGATGCCCCCAGTGCCAGATACATATGTCCTCGCAGTGCCAGATATGCTCCCAGTGCCAGATACAGAAATGCGCCCAGTGCCAGATACAGAAATGCCCCCCAGTGCCAGATATGCCCCCAGTGTCAGATACAGAGATGCTCCCAGTGCCAGATACATATGTCCCAGCAGTGCCAGGTATGTCCCCAGTGCCAGGTACACAAGCCCCCCTTCCCCTGCTGCTTGCCTCTCCTGCCCCTCAGTGTCTACCTTCAATTAGGTGCGGATTCGTGATCTCGGGCCGGCGCCAAATTCAAGGTAGCAGCAGTGGAGTAAGCAGCAGCAGGGGAGGGAGGGAGCGGCGGTGTGGGTACGGCGTACCCACAGCTAAATTCTTAAGGGTACGCCGTACCCACCCGTACCCGCACACTTGCAGCGCTGGCTGCAACACTGTGAGCTGAGAACTGTGAGTGACAGACACGGCACTGTGTTAGATTTCGTATTTTATATACTGTATATATATATATATATATATATATATATATATTATATATATATATATATATATACACACACACATACACCATATTACACGATTGCTCATTAAAACTCATGAGTTTAATTATTGAAGAGAAAAGGAGAGATTTGATTACACTGGAAGAAGACATAAGAAAGGAGGAACTGGCTATGGAACCTTATAAGGGGAAAGAAGATTATAAAGCTAATGAGGTTGTCTTAATAAAGAAACTAGAAAGGATAGAAGATGAAGTCATATCATTAAAAGAAAGAAAATACCAACGGGACAAAACTGATTATATGAACAACAGAGTGAAAAAAATGGAACGGCTCACGGGAACCTGATGAATACAGGAAATGTGACAATTCTAATCATAGAAACTACAATTGGCGAACCATCCCACAGAAACAAATAAATCTTAAGGAAAAGGAGCATTATAGAAAACCTAGGACACCAGGAAAAGTAAAGTTCGAGACCCAAAAATAAGATTTTAAACCTACCGGTAAATCTATTTCTCCTAGTCCGTAGAGGATGCTGTGGACTCCGTAAGGACCATGGGGTATAGACGGGCTCCGCAGGAGATAGGGCACCTAAAAGAACTTTGACTATGGGTGTGCACTGGCTCCTCCCTCTATGCCCCTCCTCCAGACCTCAGTTAGAGAACTGTGCCCAGAGGAGATGGACACTATAAGGCAGGATTTGGAAATCCAAGGGCAAGATTCATGCCAGCCCACACCAATCATACCATGTAACCTGGATCATACATAACCAGTTAACCGTATGAACAAAAAACAGCAACGGTCCAAGACCGATTCCAACTGTAACATAACCCTTATGTAATCAACAACTATATACAAGTCTTGCAGAGTTTCCGCACTGGGACGGGCGCCCAGCATCCTCTACGGACTAGGAGAAATAGATTTACCGGTAGGTTTAAAATCTTATTTTCTCTTACGTCCTAGAGGATGCTGGGGACTCCGTAAGGACCATGGAGTTTATACCAAAGCATCCAATCGGGCGGGAGAGTGCGTATGACTCTGCAGCACCGACTGAGCAAACGCTAGGTCCTCATCAGCCAGGGTATCAAACTTGTAGAATTTAGTAAAAGTGTTTGACCCCCGACCAAGTCGCCGCTCGGCAAAGTTGTAATGCCGAGACGCCTCGGGCAGCCGGCCGAGAAGAGCCCACCTTCCTAGTGGAATGGGCCTTAACCGAATTTGGTACCGGCAATCCAGCCGTAGAGTGAGCCTGCTGAATCGTATTACAGATCCAGCGAGCAATAGTCTGCTTCGAAGCAGGTGCACCAATCTTATTGGCCGCATACAGGACAAACAGGGCCTCTGTTTTCCTAATTCTAGCCGTCCTGGCTACATAAATCTTTAAGGCCCTGACTACGTCCAGGGATCTGGAATCCTCCAGGTCACTTGTAGCCACAGGCACCACAATAGGTTGATTCACATGGAATGAAGAAACCACCTTAGGCAAAAATTGCGGACGTGCCCTCAATTCAGCTCGATCCACATGAAAAATCAAGTAGGGGCTTTTGTGTGACAAAGCCGCCAATTCTGATACTCGCCTTGCCGATGCCAAGGCCAACAACATGACCACCTTCAAAGTAAGAAATTTCAACTCAACCTTGTTAAGCGGTTCAAACCAGTGTGATTTTAGGAACTGCAACACCACGTTGAGGTCCCATGGTGCCACTGGAGGCACAAAAGGGGGCTGGATGTGCAGCACTCCCTTTACAAACGTCTGGACTTCTGGAAGAGAAGCCAATTCCTTCTGAAAGAAAATCGAGAGGGCCGAAATCTGCACCTTAACAGAGCCTAATTTCAGGCCCATATCCACTCCTGTTTGTAGGAAGTGGAGAAAACGACCCAGATGAAAATCTTCCGTAGGTGCATTCTTGGTCTCACACCAAGACACATACTTTCGCCAGATACGGTGATAATGCTTAACCGTCACCTCCTTCCTAGCCTTTATTAAAGTAGGGATGACCTCTTCCGGAATTCCCTTTTTTGCTAGGATTCGGCGTTCAACCGCCATGCCGTCAAACGTAACCGCGGTAAGTCTTGAAATACACAGGGCCCCTGTTGCAACAGGTCTTCCCTCAGCGGAAGAGGCCAGGGATCTCCTGTGAGCAACTCTTGTAGATCTGAGTACCAGGCCCTTCGAGGCCAGTCTGGGACGAGTATCGTCTGTACTCTTCTTCGTCTTATGATCCTCAACACTTTTGTGATGAGAGGAAGAGGAGGAAACACGTAGACCAATTTAAACACCCACGGTGTTATCAGAGCGTCTACTGCTACTGCCTGAGGGTCCCGAGACCTGGCACAATACCTCCGAAGTTTTTTGTTGAGGCGTGACGCCATCATGTCTATTTGAGGAGTTCCCCAAAGACGTATTATGTCTGCAAAGACTTCTTGATGAAGTCCCCACTCTCCTGGATGGAGATCATGTCTGCTGAGGAAGTCTGCTTCCCAGTAGTCCACTCCCGGAATGAAGACAGCCGACAGAGCGCTCACGTGATTTTCCGCCCAGCGAAGAATCCTGGTGGCTTCCGCCATCGCGACTCTGCTTCTTGTCCCGCCTTGGCGGTTCACATGAGCCACTGCTGTGACATTGTCTGACTGAATCAGAACCAGAAGGTTTCGAAGAAGACTCTCCGCTTGTCGAAGGCCGTTGTATATGGCCCTGAGTTCCAACACATTGATGTGTAGACATGACTCCTGGTCTGACCAAAGTCCCTGAAAATTTCTTCCTTGTGTGACTGCTCCCCATCCTCGGAGGCTCGCGTCCGTGGTAACCAGGATCCAATCCTGAATTCCGAATCTGCAACCCTCCAGTAGGTGAGCACTTTGCAACCACCACAGGAGAGACACCCTGGCCCCTGGGGACAGAGTAATTTTTCGATGTAAGTGTAGATGGGACCCGGACCACTTGTCCAGAAGGTCCCATTGAAAAGTCCTTGCATGGAACCTTCCGAATGGAATGGCCTCGTAGGCTGCCACCATCTTTCCCAGAACTCGAGTGCACTGGTGAACAGACACCCTTTTCGGTTTCAGCAGGTCTCTGACCATGTTCTGGATGTCCTGGGCTTTCTCCATTGGAAGGAAGACCTTCATTTGTTCCGTATCCAGTATCATACCTAGGAACGGTAGTCGAGTTGTCGGAATCAACTGTGACTTCGGTAGATTTAGAATCCAACCGTGTTGCTGGAGCACTTTCAGAGAGAGCGCCACACTGCTCAGCAATTTCTCCCTTGATCTCGCTTTTATCAGGAGATCGTCCAAGTATGGGATAATTGTGACTCCATGCTTGCGCAGGACCACCATTATTTCCGCCATTATCTTTGTGAAAATCCTCGGGGCCGTGGAAAGCCCAAACGGCAACGTCTGAAATTGGTAATGACAATCCTGTACAGCGAATCTCAGGAATTCTTGATGGGGGGGATATATGGGGACACGAAGGTACGCATCCTTTATGTCCAGAGACACCATAAACTCCCCCTCCTCCATATTGGCTATTATCGCTCTGAGCGATTCCATTTTGAATTTGAATCTTTTTATGTACAGGTTTAGGGATTTCAGATTCAAGATAGGTCTGACCGAACCATCCGGTTTCGGGACCACAAAGAGGGTTGAGTAGTAACCTCTTCCCTGCTGGTTCATGGGAACCCTGATTATCACTTGCTGTATACACAGCGTTTGAATTGCAGCTAACACTACATCCCGTTCCGACGTGGAAACTGGTAGGGCCGACTTGAAAAATCGGCGCGGGGGCACCTCTTCGAATTCCAGTTTGTAACCCTGGGAAACTATTTCTAACACCCAGGGATTCAGGTCTGAGCTGACCCAGACCTGGCCGAAAAATCGAAGACGTGCGCCCACCGGTGCGGACTCCCTCAGGGGAGTCCCGGCGTCATGCTGTGGGTTTTGGAGTAGCCGGGGAGGACTTTTGTTCCTGGGCGCCTGCCGAAGCAGGTGCTCTTTTGCCTCTGCCCTTACCTCTGGCAAGGAAGGAGGATCCCCGACCTCTTCTGGACTTGTGCGACCGAAAGGACTGCATCTGATAGGGTGGCATTTTCTTTTGCTGTTGGTGAATATATGGTAAAAAATTTGATTTACCAGCTGTAGCTGTGGAAACCAGGTCCGTCAGCCCATCCCCAAACAATACATCACCCTTATAGGGTAGTACTTCCATATGCTTTTTTGAATCCGCATCACCCGTCCATTGGCGAGTCCATAAGGATCGTCTCGCTGAGATCGACATGGCATTGGCCCTAGAAGCCAGCAATCCAATGTCTCTTTGAGCATCCCTCATAAATAAGACTGCGTCTTTTATATGGCCTAGAGTTAAGAATATAGTATCCTTCTCCATATTTTCAAAATGATCTGTCAGCTCATCTGCCCAAGCTGCAACTGCGCTACACACCCATGCCGACACAATCGTCGGTCGTAATACAGCCCCCGTATGAGAATAAATACACTTTAAGGTAGTTTCTTGCCTGCGATCTGCAGGTTCCTTAAGGGCAGCTGTGTCAGGAGACGGTAGCGCCACCTTCTTGGACAAGCGCGTCAGTGCCTTGTCCACAGTGGGAGGTGATTCCCAAATCTCCCTGTCCTGTTTAGGGAAGGGGTATGCCATATAAATTCTTTTGGGAATCTGCGGCCTCTTCTCCGGAGTCTCCCAAGCTTTTATAAAGAATTCATTTAATTCATGAGATGTGGGAAAATTAATAATCTGTTTCTTTTCCTTAAACATGTGTACCCTTGTGTCGGGGACCGAGGGTTCATCCTCAATATGCAAGACATCCCTAATAGCCACAATCATACACTGAATGGTTTTAGTCACCCTAGGGTGCAATTTTACTTCGTCATAGTCGACACTGGAATCAGAGTCCGTGTCGGTAGTAGTGTCTTGTGTTAAGGGACGTTTTTGAGACCCCGACGGGCCCTGTGAATCGGTCCAATCCGAGGATTGACCCCCTGATGTTCCCCTTAATTCAGCCTTATCAAGCCTGTCATGTAAAGATGTCACACTTGCATTTAACCTATGCCACATGCTCATCCAATCCTGAGTTGGCACCAGCGACGGGGACACACCACTCATTTGCTCCACCTCCTCCTTGGAGAAGCCTTCCGCTTCAGACATGTCGACACACACTTACCGACACCCCACACACACAGGGGGTTACCTATAAGGGGATAAAACCCCAACCAGGCACTTACGGGAGACAGAGAGAGAGAATGCCAGCACACACCCAGCGCCCAAACACTGGAATATATGACCAGATAGCGCTTTTATATATTTATAATGTTAATCTCCACTCACTGCATCGCCAATGTGCCCCCCTCCTCTTTTTTTCCAGCCTGTGAAGCTCAGCAGGGGAGAGAACAGGGAGCCAGCGTTTTCTCATGCAGCCTCTGTGGAGAAAATGGTGCTGGTTAGTGCCAAGGATCAAGCCCCGCCCACCCAACGGCGGGCTTCGGTCCCCTCATGATATTGTAAGAAAATGGCGGGGGTCCGTGGATTTACTGTCCCACAGCCTAATCCAACATATTTATGCCCAAATAGAGTTTTATTGCTGCCCAGGGTGCCCCCCCCCCCTGCGCCCTGCACCCTACAGTGCCTCTTGTGTGTGTGTGTCTGGGAGCAATGGCGCGCAGCTTACCGCTGCGCGCTTACCTCATGAAGATCTGATGTCTTCTGCCGCCTGAAGTCTTTTCCTCAATACTCACCCGGCTTCTATCTTCGACATCTGTGAGGAGGACGGCGGCGCGGCTCCGGGACGAACCCCAGGTGAGACCTGTGTTCCGACTCCCTCTGGAGCTAATGGTGTCCAGTAGCCTAGAAGCAGTGCCCAACCTTACAAGCCAGCTCTGCTTCTCTCTCCTCAGTCCCACGATGCAGGGAGCCTGTTGCCAACAGGACTCCCTGAAAATAAAAAACCTAACAAAATTCTTTAAAACAGCAAACTCTTGAGAGCTCACTGCTTTGTACCCTTTCTCCTCTGGGCACAGAATCTAACTGAGGTCTGGAGGAGGGGCATAGAGGGAGGAGCCAGTGCACACCCATAGTCAAAGTTCTTTTAGGTGCCCTATCTCCTGCGGAGCCCGTCTATACCCCATGGTCCTTACAGAGTCCCCAGCATCCTCTAGGACGTAAGAGAAATAGATATTCAGCCCTCAACAGATTGAATTCGGAAACAGATGTGGAGGATTATTTATCCCAAGTACAGTAGCGTCAGACCAGAGAACTCGGAGGGACCCGTATGTCAAAGAAACAGTACAAAGGGCATCACCTCTAAAAAGAAGATTCGAAGAGGACGAAGGGGGGGCCTTAAGCGAATACAAGAAAAGAAGAAACCTAAGACAGTAGACACCCCTAAAATGGGGGACAAGGGGATATTTAATTTATCAAATCATAACCTAACCTCTGCCGAAACGGCATTACTATCCAAAGGACTTTCTTTTGCCCCCACCTCTCGGATAACTTTGAAGCTTTTACGGATTTAAATAAGTATATAAGGAAACTTACCTTGAAAAGACACTTTCAAAAGAAGGCCATAGGCCAAAAGGAAAATCCTGAAATAGGATCCAAATCAGGCCTCAAACTACAATCTAAGTACTACCCACTTGAATCAAGAAGTAACCAAATTGAGGTATTTTACGAATTAGTAAAAAAGGATTTTGAGTTACTCAAACCCGGCACTAAAACCAATTTATCAAACTTCGAAAAGAAAGCTTTGAAAGACTTGAAGAATAATAAAGATGTAGTCATACGTCAAGCTGACAAAGTGGGGGTTTGGTAGTTCTAAATCGCACTGAATATGAAAAGGAAGCAATCGTCTATTAGGGGACACTGATTCATATCAAAGACTATTTAAAGACCCCACTGAGTACTTTGTGGAAGAACTTACATCAATTTTTATTGTAGCTCTACATGAGGAAGTTTTAACGAAAGATGAGTATCAATTTTTAATTATACCGATTTTTTATTTTTTACCCAAAATACATAAACGATTGAAAGATCCTCCAGGTAGGCCAATTCTGGCTGGCATCAATTCATTAACAGCCAACCTATCAGAGTATGTAGAATTTTTTTTGAAGAAATACGTTCCAGAGCTGAGATCATATGTCAAAGACACTACTTCATTATTACAGTTTCTGGAAAATTTCAAATGGAAACAGGAATACCTATGGGTAACAATTGACATCCAATACCTGTATACTTCTATATCACATGATAAAGGGATTGATTCATGTAGGGAATTTTTGAATAATGATGATTCTTTGGATGAAAAACACAGAGAGCTGATATGCACATTTATCAATTTTATCCTTAAACACATCTATTTAAAATTTTTAGAGAATTTTTATTTACAAGTCTGCGGAACAGCAATGGGCACTGTTTTCGCACCCAGCTTCGCCAATTTGCATATGGGAAGCTGGGAACAGAAAAATGTGTATAACAATAACCCCTACTTTGAACACATTGTCATCTATAAGCGCTATATTGATGACATACTTTTAATCTGGGATGGTACTATGGAATGTTTTAACGATTTTATGACTCATCTAGAAAAGAATGACTACAATTTATCCTTTTTTTAACCAATAATGGCACTGAGGTAATCACTAGAAACTTTATCAAGGAAGTCGATACTAATTCATATGTACACTATAAAAGAGTGGACATGCGATGAAATGGAAAATGAACATTCCTTATTCACAATTTTGCAGAATCAAAAGGAACTGTACCAAGTCAGAAGATACAGAAGAACAGTTGAATCTGTATGGGGAACGTTTCCGGAAAAGAGGTTATCCAAAAGAACTAGTAGATGAGGCACAAAAGAGAACACTTGCCACTAATCGTCAAGATCTACTGAAATATAAGAATAAAGTCAAAGAAAATCAAGGGCTGAATTTTATTACAACTTTTAATTGTCAAGATAAGAAAATTCGGGGGATTTTAAATAAACACTGGGGAGTTTTAAAAATGGACCCCATTCTGAGCACCATTTTACCGGACAGACCACGAGTAATTTTCAAGAAAGTGAAAAATTTGAAAGATCGCCTCGCACCCAGTATGTTGTTTCCCATCCAACAAGAAGAATCCATGGGACATGAAGGGACTTTTCAAATGTCAGCATTGTAACATTTGTCAGTATGTAAATCCCAACGCCAAATCCTTCACTAATTCTGAAGGTTCGAAAACTTATTTTATGAAAGAACGAGCAACATGCAACACGAACTGGGTGGTTTATATGCTTGAATGCCCCTGCAGACTAAGGTACATAGGGAAGACTAAACGACAACTAAAATTACGTGTCCAAGAACATGTCAAGAGCATCAAAAATAGACAGGAACATCACTCAGTACCACAGCTTTTTTTTAACTTTTTCATAATTCGGACCCAAAAGGCTTGACAATCAGTATCCTTGAGATTATCCCAGTGGGGCACAGAGGAGGCGACAGAGAAAAGAGACTCTCACAGCGAGAGATGTATTGGATATATGAACTAAAAACTTTGGCGCCGAGGGGCCTTAATGATAACTATGAAGTTGCACCATTCCTTTAAAATACTCATTTTACAAAAATGTACTCCTTTTCCTATATACTTTTAATTGTTCATAATAAGCAGCACTGTCTCTTTAAAAATATGTCTTTACAGTCCTCACATCGTTCTTGTCAAGAACACATTTATGCACTTAATGTGGTATGTTTTATGAAACATTGGCACTTTTAGCACTTTGTAACTTATATTTATATATGAGCACTGTCACTTTAAATCAGATCAATCACAGTGCTGATGAAAATGGATGTCAATCCACATGTGATATATATTTTCACACGTGGTGATTATGTAATTAATCTTATTACATATGAGCACCTTGTAATGTCACTTAAATTAATTATATTTTAATGCAGATCGGCACTTTATTTTAAGGGTTAATATCCTAATATTCACACCTCTTTAGAGTAATCTTTCTATATATAAACAAACATTCCTAAATAATTCTTATGTTTTATCTCTCTATACATTCATTATACACAGAGAAATATCCCTTTTTTCTCATTACTATTAAGTCTATTTGAAATCACTTGGTCTTCTTAAAAATGGCGCCACAGTCATGGACATGGGCAGGACTGCTTCAGAGGCTGGTGACGTACGGGCGTGGCGGCGGCATTGTGACCAGCCAGGCCGGCGCATGCGCCTTAGACGCCACGAGGCTGAGTGAAGTAAGGGCGGCTGTGATGCCCTGTCCGTCCGTGACTTGCGGCGGACTGGAGCGGATCGGCCTCCCTAGCCTGCATCATGTTGTTATGTCCAGTGGTACACATTTAGTGAGGCCACTGGGACACTGCCCTAATACATATTAGTAATTATTCTAGTTTAAAAATAGGGTTTTAAACTTTTGGATTCTGGGCGGAAGTGACGTCACTTCCGGGGACCGGGTACAGCCATCAATTTCCTGCTCAATTGAATGATTGATATGGGTATAAATATATGTTTATGCAGCTTGTACCATTACACTCCTGAGGAAGTCCAAGCCGTGGGCATCAGACGAAACGCGTTGAGTGTTTACTCGTATGGACGTCTACTAACAGATAAGCTGTTTTTTTACCTTTACATTGTACGGGCAACTATTTTATTATTAGGACCAGTTTTTGAATGTGTTTATTTTTTATAAAACGTATTGCACTATTGGTCCTTTCTGCTTTTATCCTATATATGTGAGGTTAAAACCGGGGAGAAGTACCACCAGGATTACTTTGATGAAAAATATCCCTATTACACATTGAAAACGTGGTATTATGCGATTCAATTAGGTGGTTGGAATTCCACCATCCAAGGTACACCTTGAATTCACTGGGGTGATACTAAAGGTGGAGGTCATAATATATGTGAGATACTGCACTAGGAGGCACCTATTCTCATTTTTTTGTCTTTTATATATATATATATATATATATATATTTACCTACATATAGAAATAGATAAATATACATACTGGGGCCACACCCACTCCGTGGGGCCCCAGGAAGTTGTACCGGGGCCCAGTATTTCTCTTGGCAGCCCTGGTCCAGGGCAGTTTCTAGGATCTTATGCTGCTCCCCCAGCCTTGCTCCAATGCTCTGGCTTGGTGCCCGCATCTGATAAAAAGCATTCAGCTCAGAAAGGATGTCCTTACTGCTACATCTAATGGCTCACTGTGTTCGCTAACGCAGTATATGGCGGAATTATGACATACAGTACAGTACATTACACTTTGTATGATGTATGTTATCGATGCTTCATAATAATTATGCCCTCTTCATGGACTGGCCACATGCACTCTAAAATCAAGCAGTGGGAAACCCCCGTCTAGACATCCTGCATTTGCCACTGCATCTATCCTCCTCCTCTCTGGGCGACTGGTGTCCTAATATTAGGATGGACTGTGGACTTTCTGCAGGACAATAGGGCATTCTTGTGTGTGCTCCCTTCCTGATGCAGCCGGACTACTACATTTTGGAGCAATTCTCTCCACAGGTCCTGCACTGGTCTTCACGGAGGTCACTAGTCAGCACATATATACCTGCTCCTGTTAACTTTACCGATATCTGACGTGTGGTTGCTGCCCATTATGTTGCCTCCAACCATGTATGTTTTACACCTGTTTCCAGGACCTCTAGGGGCAATAACAAGAAGAGGCTGTCAATAACTTTTGCTCTCCTGCTGTTTTCCTGCCTACCAAAGATGTGGCTATCTGGTAGTAAGGTTTATGAGGGCCCAGGGCAACAAACTCGTGGGTGCCGATA
The DNA here is from genome assembly GCF_028390025.1 of Pseudophryne corroboree. Classification (NCBI taxonomy): domain Eukaryota; kingdom Metazoa; phylum Chordata; class Amphibia; order Anura; family Myobatrachidae; genus Pseudophryne; species Pseudophryne corroboree. Next base: position 128,327,563 of record NC_086445.1, read on the forward strand.
CCAACTAGAGCACATGTCCACCACCACTCAAGCAAAACAGATACACGGGAAAAAGTGTCAGGGACGGACAACAATGCTGCAGGTAGAGCACTGGGGTGCAGGGATTGAGGGGTAAATTTCCTAAAATGGGAGTTCTATTTAAGATGGGATGTTGCCCATAGCAACCAATCAGATTCCAGGTATTATCTTCTAGAAGGCGTTAGATAAATGAGAAGTAACATTTTGTTGCTATGGGCAACATCTCATCTTAAATAGAACTCCCATCTTCATAAATTTATCCCTCAGTCAGCATGCCAACAGGATACCGAACGCTAGAAATGCCGACCAACAGCCTATATTCCCACTCGTGGGTGTCGACACCCATAGAGTGGGAATAGAACCTGTGGCGAGCGCAGTGAGCCACCGAGCCCGCAAGGGTCTTAGTTGTGCTCCCGCCACCGTCGGCATTCTGCTGGTAATGCCTAAATTCTCTCCTCTTTTGTCAAAGCCATCTTCAGTTACCTGCAACAAAAAAAATTATTGTAACTTTTGAACTATAACTGCTATTTCAAATCTGTTTGCAGCAATAAACTTTTCATCAAATTCCGATGTTGTTTGACATGTTAGACGACCCCCTTTCCATTTGAAAAAAATGGACATATTTAAGATGGCCAATTTCAAGATGGCGCTCATGTTCGATACATACCCTAAAAGATAGCCCACCTCACCCATACCTTACTGGAGTATTCAGCTTTTTCATTTCCTGCACAGTTTTTGAAACAAAAATGGTGTACTGCGACTTTTGAATCACTATATATATATATATATATATACATATACATATGCAAACACAAACAAATAGAAAACCACAGCATTCGCCACCCCAGAAGTGGGGTTCAGTGTCCGCACTCGCCACTAGTGGGGTGGGGTGCATGTAGCCCATGGCCACCTACTCAAAAATATAGAAACAGAAAGTTCAGCACTCACCAAAATAAACTCACTTATCCTCACAACATCTAGGAATATGTTGTGACTTGTGAGGATAAGCGAGTTTATTTTGGTGAGTGCTGAACTTTCTGTTTCTATATATATATATATATATATATATATACATACATACACACTGCTCAAAAATATAAAGGGAACACTAAAATAACACATCCTAGATCTGAATGAATGAAATATTCTTATTAAATACTTTGTTCTTTTCATAGTTGAATGTGCTGACAACAAAATCCCACAAAAATTATCAATGGAAATCAAATTTATTAACCCATGGAGGTCTGGATTTGGAGTCACCCTCAAAATTAAAGTGGAAAAACACACTACAGGCTGATCCAACTTTGATGTAATGTCCTTATAACAAGTCAAAATGAGGCTCAGTAGTGTGTGTGGCCTCCAACGTGCCTGTATGACCTCCCTACAATGCCTGGGCATGCTCCTGATGAGGTGGCGGATGGTCTCCTGAGGGATCTCCTCCCAGACCTGGACTAAAGCATCCGCCAACTCCTGGACAGTATGTGATGCAACGTGGCGTTGGTGGATGGAGCGAGACATGATGTCCCAGATGTGCTCAATTGGATTCAGGTCTGGGGAACGGGCGGACAAGTCCATAGCATCAATGCCTTCATCTTGCAGGAACTGCTGACACACTCCAGCCACATGAGGTCTAGCAGTGTCTTTCATTAGGAGGAACCCAGGGCCAACCGCACCAGCATATTGGTCTCACAAGGGGTCTGAGGATCTCATCTCCGTACCTAATGGCAGTCAGGCTACCTCTGGCGAGCACATGGAGGGCTGTGCGGCCCCCCAAAGAAATGCCACTTCACACCATTACTGACCCACTGCCAAACCGGTCATGCTGGAAGATGTTGCAGGCAGCAGAACGTTCCCCTTGGCGTCTCCAGACTCTGTCACATGTGCTCAGTGAGAACCTGCTTTCACCTGTGAAGAGTACAGGGCGCCAGTGGCGAATTTGCCAATCTTGGTGTTCTCTGGCAAATGCCAAACGTCCTGCACAGTGTTGGGCTGTAAGCACAACCCCCACCTGTGGATGTAGGGCCCTCATTCCACCCTCATGGAGTCTGTTTCTGATAGTTTGAGTAGACACATGCACATTTGTGGCTTACTGAAGGTCATTTTGCAGGGCTCTGGCAGTGCTCCTCCTGTTCCTCCTTGCACAAAGGTGGAGGTAGTGGTCCTGCTGCTGGGTTGTTGCCCTCCTACGGCCTCCTCCATGTCTCCTGATGTACTGGCCTGTCTCCTGGTAGCGCCTCCATGCTCTGGACACTATGCTGACAGACACAGCAAACCTTCTTGCCACAGCTCGCATTGATGTGCCATCCTAGATGAGCTGCACTACCTCAGCCACTTGTGTGGGTTGTAGACTCCGTCTCATGCTACCACTAGAGTGAAAGCACCGCCAGCTTTCAAAAGTGACCAAAACATCAGCCAGAAAGCATAGGAGCTGAGTAGTGGTCTGTGGTCACCACCTGCAGAACAACTCCTTTATTGGGGGTGTCTTGCTAATTGCCTATAATTCCCACCTGTTGTCTATTCCATTTGCACAACAGCATGTGAAATTGATTGTCAATCAGTGTTGCTTCCTAAGGGGACAGTTTGAGTTCACAGAAGTGTGATTGACTTGGAGTTACATTGTGTTGTTTAAGTGTTCCCTTTATTTTTTTGAGCAGTGTATATGTATGTATGTATATATATATATATATATATCCCCATCAGAGGGAGAAAACTAGCGCTGATGGAAGATAAAGGCAGCTGTCGAGAGAGGAGCGGGGTCGGCTTTTCCCGGTGACAGAGAATGCTGTGCTACGCTGTTGCTGCCATGTCGGGGATAAGGATGGAGATACTGCTGAGCTGACTGAGGTCTGTCTTCAGTCTGTGGAGGAGTGCTTGCCGGCATTAGCTAAAGTACTGCTGTGAGGAGAGCTGGGAGGACCCCTGTACTGGAGTAAGGTCTTCCTCGACGAGCAGGACCCTGGTGCTGGAGGAGATCCGCTGAGGATGCGGCGCAGAGGATCCAGCATGGACTAGAGGAGCCCTGAGTGAGTGTAACCACACCTACCCATCTGCGGAAGTCTTGCCAGAAGATCCGAAGTGAAGAATGGGGAGAGTATAGGTATCAACTAGGACAACCCAGCCTGAAGAAGACCAAAAAGAGGACCCGACCCTGGGCTAGTGCTGTGGAGAGAGACAGCCACCCAGTGAGGGGATTACCAAGGAGAGGATCGGAGAAGGCGCTGCCTGATGTGGACAGACCCCGGGGAACTGCGGCAGTGTGTGGGGGCCCCTAATGTGTGGGTACCCCAGGACAACTGTCCCTGTTCCCCTCCTATAATCCGGCCCTGCTGGTAGGTAACCCATATACTGGGTGTGGGTCCATTCATGCTGTTGGCTATGGGCTGAGACATTCTGCCAGGAGTGTTTTGCTTGCTTTGAGCTCTATCACGTTTGCTCACTTTTATCTTGCATTTTTTATTTTTTTATTTTGTGCCTGCGAGCTACCTGAATAGGAAGCTGGCTTGCCAATTTTCTTCCTCATGATCTGAGGAGTGAGATACGTCAAAGTGCCTGACTGGAAATACTTTTCTCCTCTTAAAAGAAATATCCTTAGAAGATGGAGGATGTTTCCCTTTTATGGGCTCTTTTCCCAGTCAGCTATGCAGAACAGTTGGAGAGAGTCAGTGCTGATAGAAAAATCTAACAAGCAGCTCAGCCGTGTGCACATGACCAGCATGCGACCATGCATTGCTCCGTTTCTAAAGGCAGAGGCAGTGAAACTCCTTTCACACTCCTCTACCCCAGCAAATTCCCGAAGAACAAAAATGAAAGCTGTTTCTAGATCCATGCACTGATATGCAGGATGTAAGTACACAGTATCTACTCAAAAATATTGATGTGATGCAAAAAGGGATTGTGAGGGTCATTCAGACGGTATCCGGTCTTTAGGTCAAACACACTTAGGTCGACACTGTCTAGGTCGACCACTATTGGTCGACAGTAAGTAGGTCGACATGGTTTCTATGTCGACAGGGACACTCATGTTCTAGGTCGACATGAGTTTTTCCCATTTTTTAAAATTTCTTTGAACTTTTTCATACTTTACGATCCACGTGGACTACAATTGGGAACGGTAACCTATGCCGAACCCAGCGGTAGCGGAGCGAGGCACCTTGCCCGAAGCATGGCGAGCAAAGCGAGACACGCGAGGGGACATGGTGCACTAATTGGGGTTCCTGTCACTGTATGGAGAAAACGACACCAAAAAAAGTGAAAAAACTCATGTTGACCTAGAATCCCTGTTGACCTAGAATCCTTGTCGACCTATTTACTGTCGACCAATAGTGGTCGACCTTACATACCACATCCCATTCAGACCCTGGCACATTGCGGCTGCGCGGACCCACACATTGCGGTCACATGCAGCAGCTCCAAAAAAAAAAATGCCAGCTGACACACACACACACACACACACACACACACACACACACACACACACACACACACACACACACACACACACACACACACACACACACTGCTCAAAAAAATAAAGGGAACACTTAAACAACACAATGTAACTCCAAGTCAATCACACTTCTGTGCCATAGGAGGGCAACAGCCCAGCAGCAGGACCGATACCTCCGCCTTTGTGCAAGGAGGAACCGGAGGAGCACTGCCAGAGCCCTGCAAAATGACCTCTAGCAAGCCACAAATGTGCATGTGTCTACTCAAACGATCAGAAACAGACTCCATGAGGGTGGTATGAGGGCCCAACGTCCACAGGTGGGGGTTGTGCTTACAGCCCAACACCGTGCAGGACGTTTGGCATTTGCCAGAGAACACCAAGATTGGCAAATTCGCCACTGGCGCCCTGTACTCTTCACAGATGAAAGCAGGTTCTCACTGAGCACATGTGACAGACGTGACAGAGTCTGGAGACGCCAAGGAGAACGTTCTGCTGCCTGCAACATCCTCCAGCATGACCGGTTTGGCAGTGGGTCAGTAATGGTGTGGGGTGGCATTTCTTTGGGGGGCCGCACAGCCCTCCATGTGCTCGCAAGAGGTAGCCTGACTGCCATTAGGTACCGAGATGAGATCCTCAGACCCCTTGTGAGACCATATGCTGGTGCGGTTGGCCCTGGGTTCCTCCTAATGCAAGACAATGCTAGACCTCATGTGGCTGGAGTGTGTCAGCAGTTCCTGCAAGACGAAGGCATTGATGCTATGGACTGGCCCGCCCGTTTCCCAGACCTGAATCCAATTGAGCACATCTGGGACATCATGTCTCGCTCCATCCACCAACGCCACGTTGCACCACAGACTGTCCAGGAGTTGGCAGATGCTTTAGTCCAGGTCTGGGAGGAGATCCCTCAGGAGACCATCCGCCAGCTCATCAGGAGCATGCCCAGGCGTTGTAGGGAGGTCATACAGGCACATGGAGGCCACACACACTACTGAGCCTCATTTTGACTTGTTTTAAGGACATTGGGGGTCATTCCGAGTTGTTCGCTCGTTGCCGATTTTAGCAACGGAGCGATTAAGGCAAAAATGCGCATGCGCATGGTACGCAGTGTGCATGCGCTAAGTATTTTAGCTCAAAACTTAGTAGATTTACTCACGTCCGAACGAAGGTTTTTCATCGTTGAAGTGATCGGAGTGTGATTGACAGGAAGTGGGTGTTTCTGGGCGGAAACTGACCATTTTCTGGGAGTGTGCGGAAAAACGCAGGCGTGCCAGCATAAAACGCGGGAGTGTCTGGAGAAACGGGGGAGTGGCTGGCTGAACGCAGGGCATGTTTGTGACGTCAAACGAAACGGGCTGATCTGATAGCAATGTAAGAGTAAGTCTAGAGCTACTCAGAAACTGCTAAGAAATTTCTATTCGCAATTCTGCTACTCTTTAGTTCGCAATTCTGCTAAGCTAAAATACACTCCCAGACGGCGGCGGCCTAGCATGTGCAATGCTGCTAAAATCTGCTAGCGAGCGAACAACTCGGAATGACCCCCATTACATCAAAGTTGGATCAGCTTGTAGTGTGTTTTTCCACTTTAATTTTGAGTGTGATAATTTTTGTGTGATTTTGTTGTCAGCACATTCAACTATGTAAAGAACAAAGTATTTAATAAGAATATCACATTCATTCAGATCTAGGATGTGTTATTTTAGTGTTCCCTTTATTTTTTTGAGCAGTGTGTGTATATATATATATATATATATATATCTCCTATATAATAGCCCAGATCTGTGACTTTGTGACTCATTTGCTAATGCTGGGCGGAGTCACAACACTGGGCGGAGTTAGTCAAATGAGTCACAGATCTGGGCAAATCTACAGGAGACTAGGAGCAGAAGCAGATGGTATGGGCATGGCACAGGCAGGGGTGCATACCTACCAGCTTTCTTCAGGCAGGAGGGACACACATGCTGCGAAAATGGGCGTGACCAACTAAAAGGGGCGTGGCTTCACTGGAGGGCCCCCGTTTTCGTCAGTGAGGGGGCATGCCCAGCGCTCTGTGAACTGCTGGCATGCCCCCAGGGGCGGATTATGAGTCCGGGGGGCCCAGGGCACTTGAGACAGGGGGACCCTATCTCATTGCTGTGCCTGCTGTGGGTTTGGGGCCGTGGCTAAATTGTGACTGCGTGGCCCGCCCCCTTATGCAAATTCCGGATATTTTTTTTCCATGGGATTTTGGCCCCTCAGCTAGGGGTAAATCCAGAGGAGGTGGTCGCTGGGGAGGCCCCTAAAACTGTGGGGCCCAATGTACGTACCCCCTGGCCCTCCCCCCTTAATCCGGCTCTGCTGCCGGAACCCCCCCTTAATCCGTACCCCCTGATGCCCCCTCTCCTCCTGTCTCCACTAAATAGACGCTGTGCGCATCTATTCACCGCTGTTCTGCTAAGCAGAACAGCTAGTTCAGGAGCTTCCCAACTGACACCCCCTTCACCGCGGGACACTGCGAGCCACGGGTGGGACAGCGGGACAGACCCAAACAAATGGGACTGTCCCGCGAAACAGTGGGGAGGTATGGGGTTGTGTGAGGGGGTATGCCGTACAGACAGACAGGCACCGGCTCACTGTGTGCTTGACCCCCCACATCAGCAAACTCAGCAGGGGCTCTCTGGCGCAGAGGAGCGTCACTTTCTGGCACACTCCACGCTTCTTAGCTGCAGTTTTGTGGGGCACCTGCCGCTGTGCAGGTTCCGTAGTGCCTCTGTTATCTCCAGCCCCGGCAACCCCACCGCTAGCTGCAGCGCTGCCACCTGCAGTGAGGTGCGCCCAGCTCCTTCACACACTTTAGCCGGCGGGTAGCGCTGCAGAAGTCTGCGCTGATTGCAGGCTCCGACCCCCTCCTCCCTCCAGCCGCAGCATCTCCTGGGAGCTAACCAGTCACTCCCAGTCTCCCCGTGTCATAGTGCCCGGCAGCCGCGAGGCCCGCGCCGCGTGCACGCTACGACCCCCTCCTCCCTCCAGCCGCAGCGTCTCCTGGGGGCTAACCAGTCACTCCCAGTCTCCCCTTACCACAGTGCCTGGCAGCCGCGAGGTCTGCGCCGCGTGCATGCTATGACCCCCTCCTCCCTCCAGCCGCAGCATCTCCCGGGGACTAACCAGTCACTCCCAGTCTCCCCTTACCACAGTGCCTGGCAGCTGTGTGAGGTCTGCGGTGTGTGACTGAGGAGGGGGAGAGGGATGCGGGCGGGCAGAGGAAGCAGGACTCCAGCCTGAGAGAGACAGCCATGCCAAGTCTCCACCAGCAGCAGATCCCAACAGGTTGGAGTGGAACAGCAGCAGCCAGCAGCAGTGACTCCGGTAAGACACATCTGTTTGTCACCACTGTTCTGTCCCTAATACCAATCTCTCCCGTGCCCTGTGTTCTGTCATGTCCCTGTCACCCCTGGCCTTGCCCTGTCACCCCTGGCCTTGCCCTGTCACCCTTATCCTGGCCCTTTCACCCGTATCCTGGCCATTTCACCCTTATCCTGGCCCTTATCCTGGCCATTTCACCCTTATCCTGGCCCTGTCACCCTTATGCTGGCCCTGTCACCCCTGTGCTTGCCCTGTCAACCCTATAATGGTCCTGTCACCCCTGTCCTGGTCCTGCCGCCCCTACCCTGGGCATGTCACCCCTATCCTGTCCCTGTCATTTCTGTCCTGGCCCCTGTCCTGGCCCCATCACCCCTGTCCTGGCCCCGTCACCCCTGTCCTGGCCCCGTCACCCCTGTCCTGGCCCCGTCACCCCTGTCCTGGCCCCGTCTCCCCTGTCCTGGCCCCGTCTCCCCTGTCCTGGCCCTGTCACCCCTGTCCTGGCCCCGTCACCCCTGTCCTGGCCCTGCTACTGCATACCCTCCAACTACCTTTTTGGCAGGTACAGTCCCCGCAGCGCCTCCAGACCCCTCCCCAATGCACCACACCTCCGCACCTTTCCCTACACCACATGCGGCACCCCTCCCCTCCCCTACACGCTGTGCCTCCAGACCCCCTACACCACCCACGGCACCCACTCCACCGCCCCTCCACCACCCACAGCACCTCCAGGCCCCCTCCACCATCCACCCCCCATATATGTCACACCCCACACCTGCCCCCCCCTCCACCCACAGCATCTGCAGACACCCTCCTCAATCCGTGGTTCCCCCCCCCACTCCTCCCCCACCCACGGCACCCCTACACCTGCCCCTCCACCACCTGCAGCGCTTCGAGACCCCCTTCCCCATCTGCCGCACCACCTGTACCTGCTCCTCCCCCACCCATGGTGCCTCCGGACCCCCTACCCCACCCCCGGCACCCCCGCCCCTTCCCATCCCACAGCACCTCTGGAACCCTTCACCCATCCGCAACATTCCCGCACCTGCCCCTCTCCCACCCATGGCACCCCTGCCCCTCCCCCACCTGCAGTGCCTCTGGACCCCTCCCCCATCTGCAGCTCCCACTCCTCTGCCCCTCCCCCATCCGTAGCACCTCCCGACCCTTCCCCATCCGGGCCCCCCCACGCATCCACCCCCTCCTCCACCCGCAGCATCTACAGACACCCTCCCCCATCCGCAGTCCCCCCCGCACCCGCTACATTCTGTACATCATGCCCTGCAGGTGCTGTTCACGCTGTCGCAAGGGGCTGCACCTCCTTCACCAACGCACGCCCTTTCATTGTGCAATATTTAACCACTAACAAAGGAATGCAGGTAATACTCCATATAATACAAATATTGAACCCCAGAAAGGCATGCAAGGGTTAAGGGGGCGTAGCCCCTTGCGACGATGTGAAGAGCGCCCGTAGGGCGCGATGAAGCACCTAGTATATATATATATACATATATATACACACACACACACACACACACACACACACACACACACACACACACACACACACACACACACACACACACATATAGGCACACATGCAAATTTTTCCATCACAGTTTTTTTCACTTTTTTTTGTAGAATGCTGGGGCCACTTGCTTGTGTTGCCCCCCGGGCTTAAAGTTGCCAGCCAGCCCCTGGGCTCCAGGGACTGCAGAGAGGATCTGATGCCGGGAAACTGAAGTCGCGATGTTTTGACCATCGATGGCAGAGATGTTCCAGCCATCGATGTTTCCACTGATGTTTTAGCAAAATATATATATTTGTTTTACTTTTTTTTTTGTATTTTGTAAGAAAATTGTATTGGACATACATTAAATAACTGTTCTTAACCTAATTCAATCATTAAAAACACAACAATTTCTGAGTGGTTTTTGGAAACACTATTGTCAGTTAAGTGGTTCAGAGCCAAAGTAAATGGATCTATAAAACCCTCCCAAAGTAAAAAAAAAAAAAAAAGAGTCTGTTTTAGTCTCCTTATGCAAGGTAGTCTCAATCTAATCCATTTGGAAGGCAAAAAATAGTTGAGCCTGGAATAAAGAAATCGAGGGGGGATCTGCATGGGTCCATAGCTGCAATATGCAGTTACGGGCCACTGTTGAGATAATCCAGTACCATTTTTTGCTAACCCCTTTACTGGAGACCGATGGTGGCAGAATACCCAGAATCGCCCATTCCGCTGATAGCGGAAGGTACGTAGAAGCAAATCTATTAATCCGAAACCCTCTTACAGTACATACAGTGTATAAAAGTTGCAGCACAGGCTCCACATTTAGGGCAAACACCAGTGTCTGATGATTCCATCAAGAACCTGTGGTGGGAGAAGAAATGGTATCCGGTCTCTAGGTCAACAGTATCTAGGTCGACAGGGTTTCTAGGTTGACAGCATCTCTAGGTCAACATGTTCTAGGTCAACAGGTCGACATGAGTTTTAAAAAAAAATAAAAAATCTTTTTTTGAACTTTTTCATACTTTACTATCCACGTGAACTACGATTGGGAATAATAACCTGTGCCAAGCGCAGCGAGGCACCTTGCCCGAAGCATGGCAAACAAAGCGAGTCATGCGAGGGGACATGTGCACTAATTGGGGTTCCCGGTCACTGTACGGAGAAAACGACATAAAAAAAACATAAAAAACTCATGTCAACCCTTTGACCTGTCGACCTAGAACACGTCAACCTAGAAACCCTGTCGATCTAGTTACTGTCGACCTAGTTACTGTTGACCCCTCATATCACACCCAGAAGAAATATCCATGTGATACATGTTATAGAACATTTCTCTATACATTATAGATGAAAGCACCGACAGGGAGTAAAGAAATGATCATAAGAGCTTTTTCATGGTAATATGAGGGAATACATTACACCATGAGGTTAATCCCGTAGTAATGTTAGCATGCTCCAAAGGGATTTGGAGAATCTTAAAATGTAGGGAGATCTGGTTTTGCTTTGTCAATTATGTCTGCATTAAATCTACAGGCTTAATTGGCGAGATGGTGCCAGTTAATATAAATTTCACCTTATTACATATACCTCAGTCCCAATGTGTTAGATCTCCCATGCTAGCATACCTCCCAACATAACCCTCTCCAGGAGGGACGTCCATCTTAATTTGTGATTGCCGTCACCTGTGGTGAAACACCTTTCTTATCCATTAACCTGTTCAACACAGGTGCCGGTAATCATAAATTAAGAGAAAAGTCCAGAAGCAAAGCATTGTGTCCCTCCTGGAGAGGGTCATGTTGGGAGGTATGTGCTAAGTGGACACGGTACTGAAGTAGAGATGTGCACCGGAAATTTTTCGGGTTTTGTGTTTTGGTTTTGGGTTCGGTTCCGTGGCCGTGTTTTGGGTTCGAACGCGTTTTGGCAAAACCTCACCGAATTTTTTTTTGTCGGATTCGGGTGTGTTTTGGATTCGGGTGTTTTTTTCAAAAAACCCTAAAAAACAGCTTAAATCATAGAATTTGGGGGTCATTTTGATCCCAAAGTATTATTAACCTCAATAACCATAATTTCCACTCATTTTCAGTCTATTCTGAACACCTCACACCTCACAATATTATTTTTAGTCCTAAAATTTGCACCGAGGTCGCTGGATGACTAAGCTCAGCGACCCAAGTGGCCGACACAAACACCTGGCCCATCTAGGAGTGGCACTGCAGTGTCACGCAGGATGGCCCTTCCAAAAAACACTCCCCAAACAGCACATGACGCAAAGAAAAAAAGAGGCGCAATGAGGTAGCTGTGTGACTAAGCTCAGTGACCCTAGTGGCCGACACAAACACCTGGCCCATCTAGGAGTGGCACTGCAGTGTCACGCAGGATGGCCCTTCCAAAAAACACTCCCCAAACAGCACATGACGCAAAGAAAAAAAGAGGCGCAATGAGGTAGCTGTGTGAGTAAGCTAAGCGACCCTAGTGGCCGACACAAACACCTGGCCCATCTAGGAGTGGCACTGCAGTGTCAGGCCGGATGGCCCTTCCAAAAAATACTCCCCAAACAGCACATGACGCAAAGAAGAAGAAAAAAGAGGCGCAATGAGGTAGCTGTGTGACTAAGATAAGTGACCCTAGTGGCCGACACAAACACCTGGCCCATCTAGGAGTGGCACTGCAGTGTCACGCAGGATGGCCCTTCCAAAAAATACTCCCCAAACAGCACATGACGCAAAGAAAAAAAAAAAAAAAAGAGGCGCAATGAGGTAGCTGTGTGACCAAGATAAGCGACCCTAGTGGCCGACACAAACACCTGGCCCATCTAGGAGTGGCACTGCAGTGTCACGCAGGATGGCCCTTCCAAAAAACACTCCCCAAACAGCACATGACGCAAAGAAAAATGAAAGAAAAAAGAGGTGCAAGATGGAATTGTCCTTGGGCCCTCCCACCCACCCTTATGTTGTATAAACAGGACATGCACACTTTAACCAACCCATCATTTCAGTGACAGGGTCTGCCACACGACTGTGACTGAAATGACGGGTTGGTTTGGACCCCCACCAAAAAAGAAGCAATTAATCTCTCCTTGCACAAACTGGCTCTACAGAGGCAAGATGTCCACCTCATCATCATCCTCCGATTCATCACCGTGTACATCCCCCCTCCTCACAGATTATCAATTCGTCCCCACTGGAATCCACCATCACAGCTCCCTGTGTACTTTGTGGAGGCAATTGCTGCTGGTGAATGTCTCCATGGAGGAATTGATTATAATTCATTTTAATGAACATCATCTTCTCCACATTTTCTGGAAGTAACCTCGTACGCCGATTGCTGACAAGGTGAGCGGCGGCACTAAACACTCTTTCGGAGTACACACTTGTGGGAGGGCAACTTAGGTAGAATAAAGCCAGTTTGTGCAAGGGCCTCCAAATTGCCTCTTTTTCCTGCCAGTATACGTACGGACTGTCTGACGTGCCTACTTGGAAGCGGTCACTCATATAATCCTCCACCATTCTTTCAATGGAGAGAGTATCATATGCAGTGCCAGTAGACGACATGTCCGTAATCGTTGTCAGGTCCTTTAGTCCGGACCAGATGTCAGCATCAGCAGTCGCTCCAGACTGCCCTGCATCACCGCCAGCGGGTGGGCTCGGAATTCTGAGCCTTTTCCTCGCACCCCCAGTTGCGGGAGAATGTGAAGGAGGAGATGTTGACAGGTCGCGTTCCGCTTGACTTGACAATTTTCTCACCAGCAGGTCTTTGAACCCCTGCAGACTTGTGTCTGCCGGAAAGAGAGATACAACGTAGGTTTTAAATCTAGGATCGAGCACGGTGGCCAAAATGTAGTGCTCTGATTTCAACAGATTGACCACCCGTGAATCCTTGTTAAGCGAATTAAGGGCTCCATCCACAAGTCCCACATGCCTAGCGGAATCGCTCAGTGTTAGCTCCTCCTTCAATGTCTCCAGCTTCTTCTGCAAAAGCCTGATGAGGGGAATGACCTGACTCAGGCTGGCAGTGTCTGAACTGACTTCACGTGTGGCAAGTTCAAAAGGTTGCAGAACCTTGCACAACGTTGAAATCATTCTCCACTGCGCTTGAGACAGGTGCATTCCACCTCCTATATCGTGGTCAGTTGTATAGGCTTGAATGGCCTTTTGCTGCTCCTCCAACCTCTGAAGCATATAGAGGGTTGAATTCCACCTCGTTACCACTTCTTGCTTCAGATGATGGCAGGGCAGGTTCAGGCGTTTTTGGTGTTGCTCCAGTCTTCTGTACGTGGTGCCTGTACGCCGAAAGTGTCCCGCAATTCTTCTGGCCACCGACAGCATCTCTTGCACGCCCCTCTCGTTTTTTAAATAATTCTGCACCACCAAATTCAAGGTATGTGCAAAACATGGGACGTGCTGGAATTTGCCCATATTTAATGCACACACACTATTGCTGGCGTTGTCCGATGCCACAAATCCACAGGAGAGTCTAATTGGGGTAAGCCATTCTGCGATGATCTTCCTCAGTTGCCGTAAGAGGTTTTTAGCTGTGTGCGTATTCTGGAAAGCGGTGATAGAAAGCGTAGCCTGCCTAGGAAAGAGTTGGCGTTTGCGAGATGCTGCTACTGGTGCCGCCGCTGCTGTTCTTGCGGCGGGAGTCAATACATCTACCCAGTGGGCTGTCACAGTCATATAGTCCTGAGTCTGCCCTGCTCCACTTGTCCACATGTCCGTGGTTAAGTGGACATTGGGTACAACTGCATTTTTTAGGACACTGGTGAGTCTTTTTCTGAGGTCTGTGTACATTTTCGGTATCGCCTGCCTAGAGAAATGGAACCTAGATGGTATTTGGTACCGGGGACACAGTACCTCAATCAAGTCTATAGTTGGCTCTGCAGTAATGATGGATACCGGAACCACGTTTCTCACCGCCCAGGATGCCAAGGCCTCAGTTATCCGCTTTGCAGCAGGATGACTGCTGTGATATTTCATCTTCCTCGCAAAGGACTGTTGGACAGTCAATTGCTTGGTGGAAGTAGTAAAAGTGGTCTTACGACTTCCCCTCTGGGATGACCATCGACTCCCAGCAGCAACAACAGCAGCGCCAGCAGCAGTAGGCGTTACACGCAAGGATGCATCGGAGGAATCCCAGGCAGGAGAGGACTCGTCAGAATTGCCAGTGACATGGCCTGCAGGACTATTGGCATTCCTGGGGAAGGAGGAAATTGACACTGAGGGAGTTGGTGGGGTGGTTTGCGTGAGCTTGGTTACAAGAGGAAGGGATTTACTGGTCAGTGGACTGCTTCCGCTGTCGCCCAAAGTTTTTGAACTTGTCACTGACTTATGATGAATGCGCTGCAGGTGACGTATAAGGGAGGATGTTCCGAGGTGGTTAACGTCCTTACCCCTACTTATTACAGCTTGACAAAGGCAACACACGGCTTGACACCTGTTGTCCGCATTTCTGTTGAAATACTTCCACACCGAAGAGCTGATTTTTTGGTATTTTCACCAGGCATGTCAATGGCCATATTCCTCCCACGGACAACAGGTGTCTCCCCGGGTGCCTGACTTAAACAAACCACCTCACCATCAGAATCCTCCTTGTCAATTTCCTCCCCAGCGCCAGCAACACCCATATCCTCCTCATCCTGGTGTACTTCAACACTGACATCTTCAATCTGACTATCAGGAACTGGACTGCGGGTGCTCCTTCCAGCACTTGCAGGGGGCGTGCAAATGGTGGAAGGCGCATGCTCTTCACGTCCAGTGTTGGGAAGGTCAGGCATCGCAACCAACACAATTGGACTCTCCTTGTGGATTTGTGATTTCGAAGAACGCACAGTTCTTTGCTGTGCTTTTGCCAGCTTAAGTCTTTTCATTTTTCTAGCGAGAGGCTGAGTGCTTCCATCCTCATGTGAAGCTGAACCACTAGCCATGAACATAGGCCAGGGCCTCAGCCGTTCCTTGCCACTCCGTGTGGTAAATGGCATATTGGCAAGTTTACGCTTCTCCTCCGACACGATTTTATTTTAGATTTTTGAGTCCTTTTTTTACTGATATTTTGTGTTTTGGATTTTACATGCTCTGTACTATGACATTGGGCATCGGCCTTGGCAGACGACGTTGATGGAATTTCATCGTCTCGGCCATGACTAGTGGCAGCAGCTTCAGCACGAGGTGGAAGTGGATCTTGATCTTTCCCTATTTTTGGAACCTCAACATTTTTGTTCTCCATATTTTAATAGGCACAACTAAAAGGCACCTCAGGTAAACAATGGAGATGGATGGATACTAGTATACTTATGGATGACGAGTGACTGACGACACAGAGGTAGCTACAGCCGTGGACTACCGTACTGCGTCTGCTAGTATAGAGATGATAATGATATAAAAAATATATATATATCACTACTGCAGGTATATATAATATAATGACGGACCTGCTGGACACTGTCAGCAGACTCCTAAACTACTAGTATGAAGAAGATAGAAAAAAAACCCCCACCACAGGTAGGTATACAATTATGGACAAGCACTGACGACACAGAGGTAGCTACAGCCGTGGACTACCGTACTGCGTCTGCTAGTATAGAGATGATAATGATATAAAAAATATATATATATCACTACTGCAGGTATATATAATATAATGACGGACCTGCTGGACACTGTCAGCAGACTCCTAAACTACTAGTATGAAGAAGATAGAAAAAAAACCCCCACCACAGGTAGGTATACAATTATGGACGAGCACTGACGACACAGAGGTAGCTACAGCCGTGGACTACCGTACTGCGTCTGCTAGTATAGAGATGATAATGATATAAAAAATATATATATATCACTACTGCAGGTATATATAATATAATGACGGACCTGCTGGACACTGTCAGCAGACTCCTAAACTACTAGTATGAAGAAGATAGAAAAAAAAACCCCACCACAGGTAAGTATACAATTATGGACGAGCACTGACGACACAGAGGTAGCCACAGCCGTGGACTACCGTACTGCGTCTGCTAGTATAGAGATGATAATGATATAAAAAATATATATATATCACTACTGCAGGTATATATAATATAATGACGGACCTGCTGGACACTGTCAGCAGACTCCTAAACTACTAGTATGAAGAAGATAGAAAAAAAAACCCCACCACAGGTAGGTATACAATTATGGACGAGCACTGACGACACAGAGGTAGCTACAGCCGTGGACTACCGTACTGCGTCTGCTAGTATAGAGATGATAATGATATAAAAAATAAATATATATCACTACTGCAGGTATATATAATATAATGACGGACCTGCTGGACACTGTCAGCAGACTCCTAAACTACTAGTATGAAGAAGATAGGAAAAAAAAACCCACCACAGGTAGGTATACAATTATGGACGAGCACTGACGACACAGAGGTAGCCACAGCCGTGGACTACCGTACTTGTGTGGGTTGTAGACTCCGTCTCATGCTACCACTAGAGTGAAAGCACCGCCAGCTTTCAAAAGTGACCAAAACATCAGCCAGAAAGCATAGGAGCTGAGTAGTGGTCTGTGGTCACCACCTGCAGAACAACTCCTTTATTGGGGGTGTCTTGCTAATTGCCTATAATTCCCACCTGTTGTCTATTCCATTTGCACAACAGCATGTGAAATTGATTGTCAATCAGTGTTGCTTCCTAAGGGGACAGTTTGAGTTCACAGAAGTGTGATTGACTTGGAGTTACATTGTGTTGTTTAAGTGTTCCCTTTATTTTTTTGAGCAGTGTATATGTATGTATGTATATATATATATATATATATATATATATCCCCATCAGAGGGAGAAAACTAGCGCTGATGGAAGATAAAGGCAGCTGTCGAGAGAGGAGCGGGGTCGGCTTTTCCCGGTGACAGAGAATGCTGTGCTACGCTGTTGCTGCCATGTCGGGGATAAGGATGGAGATACTGCTGAGCTGACTGAGGTCTGTCTTCAGTCTGTGGAGGAGTGCTTGCCGGCATTAGCTAAAGTACTGCTGTGAGGAGAGCTGGGAGGACCCCTGTACTGGAGTAAGGTCTTCCTCGACGAGCAGGACCCTGGTGCTGGAGGAGATCCGCTGAGGATGCGGCGCAGAGGATCCAGCATGGACTAGAGGAGCCCTGAGTGAGTGTAACCACACCTACCCATCTGCGGAAGTCTTGCCAGAAGATCCGAAGTGAAGAATGGGGAGAGTATAGGTATCAACTAGGACAACCCAGCCTGAAGAAGACCAAAAAGAGGACCCGACCCTGGGCTAGTGCTGTGGAGAGAGACAGCCACCCAGTGAGGGGATTACCAAGGAGAGGATCGGAGAAGGCGCTGCCTGATGTGGACAGACCCCAGGGAACTGCGGCAGTGTGTGGGGGCCCCTAATGTGTGGGTACCCCAGGACAACTGTCCCTGTTCCCCTCCTATAATCCGGCCCTGCTGGTAGGTGACCCATATACTGGGTGTGGGTCCATTCATGCTGTTGGCTATGGGCTGAGACATTCTGCCAGGAGTGTTTTGCTTGCTTTGAGCTCTATCACGTTTGCTCACTTTTATCTTGCATTTTTTATTTTTTTATTTTGTGCCTGCGAGCTACCTGAATAGGAAGCTGGCTTGCCAATTTTCTTCCTCATGATCTGAGGAGTGAGATACGTCAAAGTGCCTGACTGGAAATACTTTTCTCCTCTTAAAAGAAATATCCTTAGAAGATGGAGGATGTTTCCCTTTTATGGGCTCTTTTCCCAGTCAGCTATGCAGAACAGTTGGAGAGAGTCAGTGCTGATAGAAAAATCTAACAAGCAGCTCAGCCGTGTGCACATGACCAGCATGCGACCATGCATTGCTCCGTTTCTAAAGGCAGAGGCACTGAAACTCCTTTCACACTCCTCTACCCCAGCAAATTCCCGAAGAACAAAAATGAAAGCTGTTTCTAGATCCATGCACTGATAGCAATGTAAGAGTAAGTCTAGAGTACACAGTATCTACTCAAAAATATTGATGTGATGCAAAAAGGGATTGTGAGGGTCATTCAGACGGTATCCGGTCTTTAGGTCAAACACACTTAGGTCGACACTGTCTAGGTCGACCACTATTGGTCGACAGTAAGTAGGTCGACATGGTTTCTATGTCGACAGGGACACTCATGTTCTAGGTCGACATGAGTTTTTCCCATTTTTTAAAATTTCTTTGAACTTTTTCATACTTTACGATCCACGTGGACTACAATTGGGAACGGTAACCTATGCCGAACCCAGCGGTAGCGGAGCGAGGCACCTTGCCCGAAGCATGGCGAGCAAAGCGAGACACGCGAGGGGACATGGTGCACTAATTGGGGTTCCTGTCACTGTATGGAGAAAACGACACCAAAAAAAGTGAAAAAACTCATGTTGACCTAGAATCCCTGTTGACCTAGAATCCTTGTCGACCTATTTACTGTCGACCAATAGTGGTCGACCTTACATACCACATCCCATTCAGACCCTGGCACATTGCGGCTGCGCGGACCCACACATTGCGGTCACATGCAGCAGCTCCCAAAAAAAAAATGCCAGCTGACTGCCTGGTGTCACACACACACACACACACACACACACACACACACACACACACACACACACACACACACTGCTCAAAAAAATAAAGGGAACACTTAAACAACACAATGTAACTCCAAGTCAATCACACTTCTGTGCCATAGGAGGGCAACAGCCCAGCAGCAGGACCGATACCTCCGCCTTTGTGCAAGGAGGAACCGGAGGAGCACTGCCAGAGCCCTGCAAAATGACCTCTAGCAAGCCACAAATGTGCATGTGTCTACTCAAACGATCAGAAACAGACTCCATGAGGGTGGTATGAGGGCCCAACGTCCACAGGTGGGGGTTGTGCTTACAGCCCAACACCGTGCAGGACGTTTGGCATTTGCCAGAGAACACCAAGATTGGCAAATTCGCCACTGGCGCCCTGTACTCTTCACAGATGAAAGCAGGTTCTCACTGAGCACATGTGACAGACGTGACAGAGTCTGGAGACGCCAAGGAGAACGTTCTGCTGCCTGCAACATCCTCCAGCATGACCGGTTTGGCAGTGGGTCAGTAATGGTGTGGGGTGGCATTTCTTTGGGGGGCCGCACAGCCCTCCATGTGCTCGCAAGAGGTAGCCTGACTGCCATTAGGTACCGAGATGAGATCCTCAGACCCCTTGTGAGACCATATGCTGGTGCGGTTGGCCCTGGGATTCTCCTAATGCAAGACAATGCTAGACCTCATGTGGCTGGAGTGTGTCAGCAGTTCCTGCAAGACGAAGGCATTGATGCTATGGACTGGCCCGCCCGTTTCCCAGACCTGAATCCAATTGAGCACATCTGGGACATCATGTCTCGCTCCATCCACCAACGCCACGTTGCACCACATACTGTCCAGGAGTTGGCAGATGCTTTAGTCCAGGTCTGGGAGGAGATCCCTCAGGAGACCATCCGCCAGCTCATCAGGAGCATGCCCAGGCGTTGTAGGGAGGTCATACAGGCACATGGAGGCCACACACACTACTGAGCCTCATTTTGACTTGTTTTAAGGACATTGGGGGTCATTCCGAGTTGTTCGCTCGTTGCCGATTTTAGCAACGGAGCGATTAAGGCAAAAATGCGCATGCGCATGGTACGCAGTGTGCATGCGCTAAGTATTTTAGCTCAAAACTTAGTAGATTTACTCACGTCCGAACGAAGGTTTTTCATCGTTGAAGTGATCGGAGTGTGATTGACAGGAAGTGGGTGTTTCTGGGCGGAAACTGACCATTTTCTGGGAGTGTGCGGAAAAACGCAGGCGTGCCAGCATAAAACGCGGGAGTGTCTGGAGAAACGGGGGAGTGGCTGGCTGAACGCAGGGCATGTTTGTGACGTCAAACGAAACGGGCTGATCTGATAGCAATGTAAGAGTAAGTCTAGAGCTACTCAGAAACTGCTAAGAAATTTCTATTCGCAATTCTGCTACTCTTTAGTTCGCAATTCTGCTAAGCTAAAATACACTCCCAGACGGCGGCGGCCTAGCATGTGCAATGCTGCTAAAATCTGCTAGCGAGCGAACAACTCGGAATGACCCCCATTACATCAAAGTTGGATCAGCTTGTAGTGTGTTTTTCCACTTTAATTTTGAGTGTGATAATTTTTGTGTGATTTTGTTGTCAGCACATTCAACTATGTAAAGAACAAAGTATTTAATAAGAATATCACATTCATTCAGATCTAGGATGTGTTATTTTAGTGTTCCCTTTATTTTTTTGAGCAGTGTGTGTATATATATATATATATATATCTCCTATATAATAGCCCAGATCTGTGACTTTGTGACTCATTTGCTAATGCTGGGCGGAGTCACAACACTGGGCGGAGTTAGTCAAATGAGTCACAGATCTGGGCAAATCTACAGGAGACTAGGAGCAGAAGCAGATGGTATGGGCATGGCACAGGCAGGGGTGCATACCTACCAGCTTTCTTCAGGCAGGAGGGACACACATGCTGCGAAAATGGGCGTGACCAACTAAAAGGGGCGTGGCTTCACTGGAGGGCCCCCGTTTTCGTCAGTGAGGGGGCATGCCCAGCGCTCTGTGAACTGCTGGCATGCCCCCAGGGGCGGATTATGAGTCCGGGGGGCCCAGGGCACTTGAGACAGGGGGACCCTATCTCATTGCTGTGCCTGCTGTGGGTTTGGGGGCGTGGCTAAATTGCGACTGCGTGGCCCGCCCCCTTATGCAAATTCCGGAGATTTTTTTTCCATGGGATTTTGGCCCCTCAGCTAGGGGTAAATCCAGAGGAGGTGGTCGCTGGGGAGGCCCCTAAAACTGTGGGGCCCAATGTACGTACCCCCTGGCCCTCCCCCCTTAATCCGGCTCTGCTGCCGGAACCCCCCCTTAATCCGTACCCCCTGATGCCCCCTCTCCTCCTGTCTCCACTAAATAGACGCTGTGCGCATCTATTCACCGCTGTTCTGCTAAGCAGAACAGCTAGTTCAGGAGCTTCCCAACTGACACCCCCTTCACCGCGGGACACTGCGAGCCACGGGTGGGACAGCGGGACAGACCCAAACAAATGGGACTGTCCCGCGAAACAGTGGGGAGGTATGGGGTTGTGTGAGGGGGTATGCCGTACAGACAGACAGGCACCGGCTCACTGTGTGCTTGACCCCCCACATCAGCAAACTCAGCAGGGGCTCTCTGGCGCAGAGGAGCGTCACTTTCTGGCACACTCCACGCTTCTTAGCTGCAGTTTTGTGGGGCACCTGCCGCTGTGCAGGTTCCGTAGTGCCTCTGTTATCTCCAGCCCCGGCAACCCCACCGCTAGCTGCAGCGCTGCCACCTGCAGTGAGGTGCGCCCAGCTCCTTCACACACTTTAGCCGGCGGGTAGCGCTGCAGAAGTCTGCGCTGATTGCAGGCTCCGACCCCCTCCTCCCTCCAGCCGCAGCATCTCCTGGGAGCTAACCAGTCACTCCCAGTCTCCCCTTTCCATAGTGCCCGGCAGCCGCGAGGCCCGCGCCGCGTGCACGCTACGACCCCCTCCTCCCTCCAGCCGCAGCGTCTCCTGGGGGCTAACCAGTCACTCCCAGTCTCCCCTTACCACAGTGCCTGGCAGCCGCGAGGTCCGCGCCGCGTGCATGCTATGACCCCCTCCTCCCTCCAGCCGCAGCATCTCCCGGGGACTAACCAGTCACTCCCAGTCTCCCCTTACCACAGTGCCTGGCAGCTGTGTGAGGTCTGCGGTGTGTGACTGAGGAGGGGGAGAGGGATGCGGACGGGCAGAGGAAGCAGGACTCCAGCCTGAGAGAGACAGCCATGCCAAGTCTCCACCAGCAGCAGATCCCAACAGGTTGGAGTGGAACAGCAGCAGCCAGCAGCAGTGACTCCGGTAAGACACATCTGTCTGTCACCACTGTTCTGTCCCTAATACCAATCTCTCCCGTGCCCTGTGTTCTGTCATGTCCCTGTCACCCCTGGCCTTGCCCTGTCACCCCTGGCCTTGGCCTGTCACCCTTATCCTGGCCCTTTCACCCGTATCCTGGCCATTTCACCCTTATCCTGGCCCTTATCCTGGCCATTTCACCCTTATCCTGGCCCTGTCACCCTTATGCTGGCCCTGTCACCCCTGTGCTTGCCCTGTCAACCCTATAATGGTCCTGTCACCCCTGTCCTGGTCCTGCCGCCCCTACCCTGGGCATGTCACCCCTATCCTGTCCCTGTCATTTCTGTCCTGGCCCCTGTCCTGGCCCCATCACCCCTGTCCTGGCCCCGTCACCCCTGTCCTGGCCCCGTCACCCCTGTCCTGGCCCCGTCTCCCCTGTCCTGGCCCCGTCTCCCCTGTCCTGGCCCTGTCACCCCTGTCCTGGCCCCGTCACCCCTGTCCTGGCCCTGTTACTGCATACCCTCCAACTACCTTTTTGGCAGGTACAGTCCCCGCAGCGCCTCCAGACCCCTCCCCAATGCACCACACCTCCGCACCTTTCCCTACACCACATGCGGCACCCCTCCCCTCCCCTACACGCTGTGCCTCCAGACCCCCTACACCACCCACGGCTCCCACTCCACCGCCCCTCCACCACCCACAGCACCTCAAGGCCCCCTCCACCATCCACCCCCCATATATGTCACACCCCACACCTGCCCCCCCCTCCACCCACAGCATCTGCAGACACCCTCCTCAATCCGTGGTTCCCCCCCCACTCCTCCCCCACCCACGGCACCCCTACACCTGCCCCTCCACCACCTGCAGCGCTTCGAGACCCCCTTCCCCATCTGCCGCACCACCTGTACCTGCTCCTCCCCCACCCATGGTGCCTCCAGACCCCCTACCCCACCCCCGGCACCCCGCCCCTTCCCATCCCACAGCACCTCTGGAACCCTTCACCCATCCGCAACATTCCCGCACCTGCCCCTCTCCCACCCATGGCACCCCTGCCCCTCCCCCACCTGCAGTGCCTCTGGACCCCTCCCCCATCTGCAGCCCCCACTCCTCTGCCCCTCCCCCATCCGTAGCACCTCCCGACCCTTCCCCATCCGGGCCCCCCCACGCATCCGCCCCCTCCTCCACCCGCAGCATCTACAGACACCCTCCCCCATCCGCAGTCCCCCCCGCACCCGCTACATTCTGTACATCATGCCCTGCAGGTGCTGTTCACGCTGTCGCAAGGGGCTGCACCTCCTTCACCATCGCACGCCCTTTCATTGTGCAATATTTAACCACTAACAAAGGAATGCAGGTAATACGCCATATAATACAAATATTGAACCCCAGAAAGGCATGCAAGGGTTAAGGGGGCGTAGCCCCTTGCGACGATGTGAAGAGCGCCCGTAGGGCGCGATGAAGCACCTAGTATATATATATATATATATACATATATATATATACACACACATACATACATACATACACACACACACACACACACACACACACACACACACACACACACACACACATATAGGCACACATGCACATTTTTCCATCACAGTTTTTTTCACTTTTTTTTGTAGAATGCTGGGGCCACTTGCTTGTGTTGCCCCCCGGGCTTAAAGTTGCCAGCCAGCCCCTGGGCTCCAGGGACTGCAGAGAGGATCTGATGCCGGGAAACTGAAGTCGCGATGTTTTGACCATCGATGGCAGAGATGTTCCAGCCATCGATGTTTCCACTGATGTTTTAGCAAAATATATATATTTGTTTTACTTTTTTTTTTGTATTTTGTAAGAAAATTGTATTGGACATACATTAAATAACTGTTCTTAACCTAATTCAATCATTAAAAACACAACAATTTCTGAGTGGTTTTTGGAAACACTATTGTCAGTTAAGTGGTTCAGAGCCAAAGTAAATGGATCTATAAAACCCTCCCAAAGTAAAAAAAAAAAAAAAAAAAAAAGAGTCTGTTTTAGTCTCCTTATGCAAGGTAGTCTCAATCTAATCCATTTGGAAGGCAAAAAATAGTTGAGCCTGGAATAAAGAAATCGAGGGGGGATCTGCATGGGTCCATAGCTGCAATATGCAGTTACGGGCCACTGTTGAGATAATCCAGTACCATTTTTTGCTAACCCCTTTACAGGAGACCGATGGTGGCAGAATACCCAGAATCGCCCATTCCGCTGATAGCGGAAGGTACGTAGAAGCAAATCTATTAATCCGAAACCCTCTTACAGTACATACAGTGTATAAAAGTTGCAGCACAGGCTCCACATTTAGGGCAAACACCAGTGTCTGATGATTCCATCAAGAACCTGTGGTGGGAGAAGAAATGGTATCCGGTCTCTAGGTCAACAGTATCTAGGTCGACAGGGTTTCTAGGTTGACAGCATCTCTAGGTCAACATGTTCTAGGTCAACAGGTCGACATGAGTTTTAAAAAAAAATAAAAAATCTTTTTTTGAACTTTTTCATACTTTACTATCCACGTGAACTACGATTGGGAATAATAACCTGTGCCAAGCGCAGCGAGGCACCTTGCCCGAAGCATGGCAAACAAAGCGAGTCATGCGAGGGGACATGTGCACTAATTGGGGTTCCCGGTCACTGTACGGAGAAAACGACATAAAAAAAACATAAAAAACTCATGTCAACCCTTTGACCTGTCGACCTAGAACACGTCAACCTAGAAACCCTGTCGATCTAGTTACTGTCGACCTAGTTACTGTTGACCCCTCATATCACACCCAGAAGAAATATCCATGTGATACATGTTATAGAACATTTCTCTATACATTATAGATGAAAGCACCGACAGGGAGTAAAGAAATGATCATAAGAGCTTTTTCATGGTAATATGAGGGAATACATTACACCATGAGGTTAATCCCGTAGTAATGTTAGCATGCTCCAAAGGGATTTGGAGAATCTTAAAATGTAGGGAGATCTGGTTTTGCTTTGTCAATTATGTCTGCATTAAATCTACAGGCTTAATTGGCGAGATGGTGCCAGTTAATATAAATTTCACCTTATTACATATACCTCAGTCCCAATGTGTTAGATCTCCCATGCTAGCATACCTCCCAACATGACCCTCTCCAGGAGGGACGTCCATCTTAATTTGTGATTGCCGTCACCTGTGGTGAAACACCTTTCTTATCCATTAACCTGTTCAACACAGGTGCCGGTAATCATAAATTAAGAGAAAAGTCCAGAAGCAAAGCATTGTGTCCCTCCTGGAGAGGGTCATGTTGGGAGGTATGTGCTAAGTGGACACGGTACTGAAGTAGAGATGTGCACCGGAAATTTTTCGGGTTTTGTGTTTTGGTTTTGGGTTCGGTTCCGTGGCCGTGTTTTGGGTTCGAACGCGTTTTGGCAAAACCTCACCGAATTTTTTTTTGTCGGATTCGGGTGTGTTTTGGATTCGGGTGTTTTTTTCAAAAAACCCTAAAAAACAGCTTAAATCATAGAATTTGGGGGTCATTTTGATCCCAAAGTATTATTAACCTCAATAACCATAATTTCCACTCATTTTCAGTCTATTCTGAACACCTCACACCTCACAATATTATTTTTAGTCCTAAAATTTGCACCGAGGTCGCTGGATGACTAAGCTCAGCAACCCAAGTGGCCGACACAAACACCTGGCCCATCTAGGAGTGGCACTGCAGTGTCACGCAGGATGGCCCTTCCAAAAAACACTCCCCAAACAGCACATGACGCAAAGAAAAAAAGAGGCGCAATGAGGTAGCTGTGTGACTAAGCTCAGTGACCCTAGTGGCCGACACAAACACCTGGCCCATCTAGGAGTGGCACTGCAGTGTCACGCAGGATGGCCCTTCCAAAAAACACTCCCCAAACAGCACATGACGCAAAGAAAAAAAGAGGCGCAATGAGGTAGCTGTGTGAGTAAGCTAAGCGACCCTAGTGGCCGACACAAACACCTGGCCCATCTAGGAGTGGCACTGCAGTGTCAGGCCGGATGGCCCTTCCAAAAAATACTCCCCAAACAGCACATGACGCAAAGAAGAAGAAAAAAGAGGCGCAATGAGGTAGCTGTGTGACTAAGATAAGTGACCCTAGTGGCCGACACAAACACCTGGCCCATCTAGGAGTGGCACTGCAGTGTCACGCAGGATGGCCCTTCCAAAAAATACTCCCCAAACAGCACATGACGCAAAGAAAAAAAAAAAAAAGAGGCGCAATGAGGTAGCTGTGTGACCAAGATAAGCGACCCTAGTGGCCGACACAAACACCTAGCCCATCTAGGAGTGGCACTGCAGTGTCACGCAGGATGGCCCTTCCAAAAAACACTCCCCAAACAGCACATGACGCAAAGAAAAATGAAAGAAAACAGAGGTGCAAGATGGAATTGTCCTTGGGCCCTCCCACCCACCCTTATGTTGTATAAACAGGACATGCACACTTTAACCAACCCATCATTTCAGTGACAGGGTCTGCCACACGACTGTGACTGAAATGACGGGTTGGTTTGGACCCCCACCAAAAAAGAAGCAATTAATCTCTCCTTGCACAAACTGGCTCTACAGAGGCAAGATGTCCACCTCATCATCATCCTCCGATTCATCACCGTGTACATCCCCCCTCCTCACAGATTATCAATTCGTCCCCACTGGAATCCACCATCACAGCTCCCTGTGTACTTTGTGGAGGCAATTGCTGCTGGTGAATGTCTCCATGGAGGAATTGATTATAATTCATTTTAATGAACATCATCTTCTCCACATTTTCTGGAAGTAACCTCGTACGCCGATTGCTGACAAGGTGAGCGGCGGCACTAAACACTCTTTCGGAGTACACACTTGTGGGAGGGCAACTTAGGTAGAATAAAGCCAGTTTGTGCAAGGGCCTCCAAATTGCCTCTTTTTCCTGCCAGTATACGTACGGACTGTCTGACGTGCCTACTTGGAAGCGGTCACTCATATTATCCTCCACCATTCCTTCAATGGAGAGAGAATCATATGCAGTGCCAGTAGACGACATGTCCGTAATCATTGTCAGGTCCTTTAGTCCGGACCAGATGTCAGCATCAGCAGTCGCTCCAGACTGCCCTGCATCACCGCCAGCGGGTGGGCTCGGAATTCTGAGCCTTTTCCTCGCACCCCCAGTTGCGGGAGAATGTGAAGGAGGAGATGTTGACAGGTCGCGTTCCGCTTGACTTGACAATTTTCTCACCAGCAGGTCTTTGAACCCCTGCAGACTTGTGTCTGCCGGAAAGAGAGATACAACGTAGGTTTTAAATCTAGGATCGAGCACGGTGGCCAAAATGTAGTGCTCTGATTTCAACAGATTGACCACCCGTGAATCCTTGTTAAGCGAATTAAGGGCTCCATCCACAAGTCCCACATGCCTAGCGGAATCGCTCAGTGTTAGCTCCTCCTTCAATGTCTCCAGCTTCTTCTGCAAAAGCCTGATGAGGGGAATGACCTGACTCAGGCTGGCAGTGTCTGAACTGACTTCACGTGTGGCAAGTTCAAAAGGTTGCAGAACCTTGCACAACGTTGAAATCATTCTCCACTGCGCTTGAGACAGGTGCATTCCACCTCCTATATCGTGGTCAGTTGTATAGGCTTGAATGGCCTTTTGCTGCTCCTCCAACCTCTGAAGCATATAGAGGGTTGAATTCCATCTCGTTACCACTTCTTGCTTCAGATGATGGCAGGGCAGGTTCAGGCGTTTTTGGTGTTGCTCCAGTCTTCTGTACGTGGTGCCTGTACGCCGAAAGTGTCCCGCAATTCTTCTGGCCACCGACAGCATCTCTTGCACGCCCCTCTCGTTTTTTAAATAATTCTGCACCACCAAATTCAAGGTATGTGCAAAACATGGGACGTGCTGGAATTTGCCCATATTTAATGCACACACAATATTGCTGGCGTTGTCCGATGCCACAAATCCACAGGAGAATCTAATTGGGGTAAGCCATTCTGCGATGATCTTCCTCAGTTGCCGTAAGAGGTTTTTAGCTGTGTGCGTATTCTGGAAAGCGGTGATAGAAAGCGTAGCCTGCCTAGGAAAGAGTTGGCGTTTGCGAGATGCTGCTACTGGTGCCGCCGCTGCTGTTCTTGCGGCGGGAGTCAATACATCTACCCAGTGGGCTGTCACAGTCATATAGTCCTGAGTCTGCCCTGCTCCACTTGTCCACATGTCCGTGGTTAAGTGGACATTGGGTACAACTGCATTTTTTAGGACACTGGTGAGTCTTTTTCTGAGGTCTGTGTACATTTTCGGTATCGCCTGCCTAGAGAAATGGAACCTAGATGGTATTTGGTACCGGGGACACAGTACCTCAATCAAGTCTATAGTTGGCTCTGCAGTAATGATGGATACCGGAACCACGTTTCTCACCGCCCAGGATGCCAAGGCCTCAGTTATCCGCTTTGCAGCAGGATGACTGCTGTGATATTTCATCTTCCTCGCAAAGGACTGTTGGACAGTCAATTGCTTGGTGGAAGTAGTAAAAGTGGTCTTACGACTTCCCCTCTGGGATGACCATCGACTCCCAGCAGCAACAACAGCAGCGCCAGCAGCAGTAGGCGTTACACGCAAGGATGCATCGGAGGAATCCCAGGCAGGAGAGGACTCGTCAGAATTGCCAGTGACATGGCCTGCAGGACTATTGGCATTCCTGGGGAAGGAGGAAATTGACACTGAGGGAGTTGGTGGGGTGGTTTGCGTGAGCTTGGTTACAAGAGGAAGGGATTTACTGGTCAGTGGACTGCTTCCGCTGTCGCCCAAAGTTTTTGAACTTGTCACTGACTTATGATGAATGCGCTGCAGGTGACGTATAAGGGAGGATGTTCCGAGGTGGTTAACGTCCTTACCCCTACTTATTACAGCTTGACAAAGGCAACACACGGCTTGACACCTGTTGTCCGCATTTCTGTTGAAATACTTCCACACTGAAGAGCTGATTTTTTGGTATTTTCACCAGGCATGTCAATGGCCATATTCCTCCCACGGACAACAGGTGTCTCCCCGGGTGCCTGACTTAAACAAACCACCTCACCATCAGAATCCTCCTTGTCAATTTCCTCCCCAGCGCCAGCAACACCCATATCCTCCTCATCCTGGTGTACTTCAACACTGACATCTTCAATCTGACTATCAGGAACTGGACTGCGGGTGCTCCTTCCAGCACTTGCAGGGGGCGTGCAAATGGTGGAAGGCGCATGCTCTTCACGTCCAGTGTTGGGAAGGTCAGGCATCGCAACCAACACAATTGGACTCTCCTTGTGGATTTGTGATTTCGAAGAACGCACAGTTCTTTGCTGTGCTTTTGCCAGCTTAAGTCTTTTCATTTTTCTAGCGAGAGGCTGAGTGCTTCCATCCTCATGTGAAGCTGAACTACTAGCCATGAACATAGGCCAGGGCCTCAGCCGTTCCTTGCCACTCCGTGTGGTAAATGGCATATTGGCAAGTTTACGCTTCTCCTCCGACGATTTTATTTTAGATTTTTGAGTCCTTTTTTTACTGATATTTTGTGTTTTGGATTTTACATGCTCTGTACTATGACATTGGGCATCGGCCTTGGCAGACGACGTTGATGGAATTTCATCGTCTCGGCCATGACTAGTGGCAGCAGCTTCAGCACGAGGTGGAAGTGGATCTTGATCTTTCCCTATTTTTGGAACCTCAACATTTTTGTTCTCCATATTTTAATAGGCACAACTAAAAGGCACCTCAGGTAAACAATGGAGATGGATGGATACTAGTATACTTATGGATGACGAGTGACTGACGACACAGAGGTAGCTACAGCCGTGGACTACCGTACTGCGTCTGCTAGTATAGAGATGATAATGATATAAAAAATATATATATATCACTACTGCAGGTATATATAATATAATGACGGACCTGCTGGACACTGTCAGCAGACTCCTAAACTACTACCTGTAGTATGAAGAAGATAGAAAAAAAAACCCCACCACAGGTAGGTATACAATTATGGACGAGCACTGACGACACAGAGGTAGCTACAGCCGTGGACTACCGTACTGCGTCTGCTAGTATAGAGATGATAATGATATAAAAAATATATATATATCACTACTGCAGGTATATATAATATAATGACGGACCTGCTGGACACTGTCAGCAGACTCCTAAACTACTAGTATGAAGAAGATAGAAAAAAAACCCCCACCACAGGTAGGTATACAATTATGGACGAGCACTGACGACACAGAGCTAGCTACAGCCGTGGACTACCGTACTGCGTCTGCTAGTATAGAGATGATAATGATATAAAAAATATATATATATCACTACTGCAGGTATATATAATATAATGACGGACCTGCTGGACACTGTCAGCAGACTCCTAAACTACTAGTATGAAGAAGATAGAAAAAAAAACCCCACCACAGGTAGGTATACAATTATGGACGAGCACTGACGACACAGAGGTAGCCACAGCCGTGGACTACCGTACTGCGTCTGCTAGTATAGAGATGATAATGATATAAAAAATATATATATATCACTACTGCAGGTATATATAATATAATGACGGACCTGCTGGACACTGTCAGCAGACTCCTAAACTACTAGTATGAAGAAGATAGAAAAAAAAACCCCACCACAGGTAGGTATACAATTATGGACGAGCACTGACGACACAGAGGTAGCTACAGCCGTGGACTACCGTACTGCGTCTGCTAGTATAGAGATGATAATGATATAAAAAATATATATATATCACTACTGCAGGTATATATAATATAATGACGGACCTGCTGGACACTGTCAGCAGACTCCTAAACTACTAGTATGAAGAAGATAGAAAAAAAAACCCCACCACAGGTAGGTATACAATTATGGACGAGCACTGACGACACAGAGGTAGCCACAGCCGTGGACTACCGTACTGCGTCTGCTAGTATAGAGATAATAATGATTAAAAAAAAATATATATATCACTACTGCAGGTATATATAATATAATGACGGACCTGCTGGACACTGTCAGCAGACTCCTAAACTACTAGTATGAAGAAGATAGAAAAAAAAACCCCACCACAGGTAGGTATACAATTATGGACGAGCACTGACGACACAGTGGTAGCTACAGCCGTGGACTACCGTACTGCGTCTGCTAGTGTAGAGATGATAATGATATAAAAAATATATATATATCACTACTGCAGGTATATATAATATAATGACGGACCTGCTGGACACTGTCAGCAGACTCCTAAACTACTAGTATGAAGAAGATAGAAAAAAAAAACCCACCACAGGTAGGTATACAATTATGGACGAGCACTGACGACACAGAGGTAGCCACAGCCGTGGACTACCGTACTGCGTCTGCTAGTATAGAGATAATAATGATAAAAAAAAATATATATATATCACTACTGCAGGTATATATAATATAATGACGGACCTGCTGGACACTGTCAGCAGACTCCTAAACTACTAGTATGAAGAAGATAGAAAAAAAAACCCACCACAGGTAGGTATACAATTATGGACGAGCACTGACGACACAGAGGTAGCTACAGCCGTGGACTACCGTACTGCGTCTGCTAGTATAGAGATGATAATGATATAAAAAATATATATATATCACTACTGCAGGTATATATAATATAATGACGGACCTGCTGGACACTGTCAGCAGACTCCTAAACTACTAGTATGAAGAAGATAGAAAAAAAAAACCCACCACAGGTAGGTATACAATTATGGACGAGCACTGACGACACAGAGGTAGCCACAGCCGTGGACTACCGTACTGCGTCTGCTAATATAGAGATGATAAAGATGATAGAGATGAACAAAAAAAATATAACACTACTGCAGGTAAATATTTATATAATATAATGAATGACGGACCTGCTGGACACTGTCAGCAGAATGCGTTTATAGAATTAAAAAAAAAAACACCACAGGAGTGTTTAACTTTTTCAGGCAGACAATATACTGGTGGTCACTGGTCAGTCACACTGGCAGCAAAAGTGTGCACTGTACTCCTGCTATAACTGCACCCCAGTCTCCCCCACAATTCAGCTGTGTGAGCAGTGAGCACTCAGCACAGTCAGATATACATAGATGATATCATGCAGCACACTGAGGCTGAGCACAGATATGGTATGTGACTGTGTATAGTTTTTTTTCAGGCAGAGAACGGATTATATTAAATAATAAAGTGGTCAGTCACTAGTAACTAACTATCAGCAAAACTCTGCACTCTGAGTACTCCTAATGCTCCCCAAAATTACTAAGTAATCAACTCAAGTGTCTCTATCTACTAACGGAGAGGACGCCAGCCACGTCCTCTCCCTATCAATCTCAATGCACGTGTGAAAATGGCGGCGACGCGCGGCTCCTTATATAGAATCCGAGTCTCGCGATAGAATACGAGCCTCGCGAGAATCCGACAGCGGGATGATGACGTTCGGGCGCGCTCGGGTTAGCCGAGCAAGGCGGAAAGATCCGAGTCTGCCTCGGACCCGTGTAAAAAGGCTGAAGTTCGGGGGGGTACGGATTCCGAGGAACCGAACCCGCTCATCTCTATACTGAAGGTGATTGCAGTGGATTTATCTTTATAGAGCAAATGAGTCCTAGGGCCAACTGTTATAGAGTGAGAGTTTCAGAAAGTGAGAGATTTGGTAAGGTTTTTCAGGTTTTTTTTTTAAGTGGAAATCATTTACACTGCAAAACCAGGTTGATCTTGCTGTGTAAATGATTGCCACTTTAAAAAAGACTGCAAAACCTTACCAAATCTCTCACTTTCTGAAACGCTCACTCTATTACATTTGACATCAAAGGTAGGGAACTCTACTAATGAGTATTCTTGGGAAGAGAGGTTAGGTTACATAAATAAGATTAATCAGATAGAAAACATTTTTAATTAATTAGATGGATTTTTCAAACATCAATGAGTTCATCCCAGGTTACTTCACTAGAAGAAAAAAATACTTTTGTACTTGGTGAAACAGCTCATGTTGTAAGTTTAGTTCATAGGTCTGCAAACTCGGTCCTCATTACCCCACACAGTGCATGTTTTGCAGGTAACCCAGCAGGTGCACAGGTGTATTAATTACTCACAGACACATTTTAAAAGGTCCGCAGGTGGCGTTACAGTAATTATTTCACCTGTGATTCTGTGAGGAGACCTGCAAAACATGCACTGTGTGGGGTAATGAGGACCGAGTTTGCAGACCTATGGTTTATAGCTTCCATTAACGTGTGTTGTGCGCCTAAGATATTAGATCCTGACATCTATGGTCTGTGGTTATTTAGTGACATCTAGTGGACAAACATAACAATAACCAGGCCCTATATAATTTACAGCATTTGTAAATGTACAGTGTCCCCGCTTTCCACTGGCTGGTTTGAACCTGAGCCAATAGATGCATTAATTGGAGAGTGCTGATATAATTAGAGAGGGGATCATTCTGCAGCAATAATGACTGTGACAGGAAGAGCGTATTGACTGGAAGAAGAAAAACAATAAAGAAAAATAAACGTTATATATTTTGGGGTACATAGGAATACAATATAAACATAAGAGAACGATGAAGCAATATGTATGGAATATAGGGGGTGATTCAGACCTGATCGCTGCTGTGCATTTTAGCACAGCGGGTAATCAGCAATAGACTGCGCATGCACCGCATTGCGCACGCGCGTCAGCAAACAAGAGGCACTGCCAGACAGCGACAGGTTGGTGCGAAAATTTAGATTGCGCGGTCGCTCGCAAGGTGATTGACAGAAATAGGCTGTTTGTGGGTAGTAACTGACCGTTTACTGGACGTGTCAGAGAAAACGCAGGCGTGCCCAAGAGTTTTCAGGGAGGGTGTGTGATGTCAGTCCTGGCCCCGATCAGCCTGTTCTCATAGCACTGTAAAAGTAAGTCTCCACATGGTGGAAAAATCATGCAATGGTGAGTGTGGTGCGAACGGATTTGCAGCTGCCCACTGACTGAGGTTTTTTTGCAGCTCGGCTACACATGCGATCGCACACTTGCACTGGCGAATATACACTCCCCTTGGGCGGTGACTATCTGATTGCAGCACAACAAATATAGCAGCCCAGCAATCAGGTCTGAATCACCCCCATAGACGCCATTACTGGACAAAGGGCCCTGGCAGAAAGTAGAGATGAGCGGGTTCGGTTTCTCTGAATCCGAACCCGCCAGAACTTCATGTTTTTTTTCACGGGTCCGAGCGACTCGGATCTTCCCGCCTTGCTCGGTTAACCCGAGCGCGCCCGAACGTCATCATGACGCTGTCGGATTCTCGCGAGGCTCGGATTCTATCGCGAGACTCGGATTCTATATAAGGAGCCGCGCGTCGCCGCCATTTTCACACGTGCATTGAGATTGATAGGGAGAGGACGTGGCTGGCGTCCTCTCCGTTTAGAATAGATTAGAGAGACACTTGATTTACTAATTTTGGGGAGCATTAGGAGTACTCAGTACAGTGCAGAGTTTTGCTGATAGTGACCAGTGACCACCAGTTTTATTTATAATCCGTTCTCTGCCTGAAAAAAGCGATACACAGCACACAGTGACTCAGTCACATACCATATCTGTGTGCACTGCTCAGGCTCAGGCCAGTGTGCTGCATCATCTATTATCTATATATAATATTATATATATCTGTCTGACTGCTCAGCTCACACAGCTTATAATTGTGGGGGAGACTGGGGAGCACTACTGCAGTGCCAGTTATAGGTTATAGCAGGAGCCAGGAGTACATAATATATTATATAGTGAGTGACCACCAGACACACAGTGCAGTTTATTTAATATATCCGTTCTCTGCCTGAAAAAAGCGATACACACAGTGACTCAGTCAGTCACATACCATATCTGTGTGCACTGCTCAGGCTCAGGCCAGTGTGCTGCATCATCTATATATATTATATATCTGTCTGACTGCTCAGCTCACACAGCTTATAATTGTGGGGGAGACTGGGGAGCACTACTGCAGTGCCAGTTATAGGTTATAGCAGGAGCCAGGAGTACATAATATTATATTAAAATTAAACAGTGCACACTTTTGCTGCAGGAGTGCCACTGCCAGTGTGACTAGTGACCAGTGACCTGACCACCAGTATATATAATATTAGTAGTATACTATCTCTTTATCAACCAGTCTATATATTAGCAGCAGACACAGTACAGTGCGGTAGTTCACGGCTGTGGCTACCTCTGTGTCGGCACTCGGCAGCCCGTCCATAATTGTATATACCACCTAACCGTGGTTTTTTTTTCTTTCTTTATACATACATACTAGTTACGAGTATACTATCTCTTTATCAACCAGTCTATATTAGCAGCAGACACAGTACAGTGCGGTAGTTCACGGCTGTGGCTACCTCTGTGTCGGCACTCGGCAGCCCGTCCATAATTGTATATACCACCTAACCGTGTTTTTTTTTTCTTTCTTTATACATACATACTAGTTACGAGTATACTATCTCTTTATCAACCAGTCTATATATTAGCAGCAGACACAGTACAGTGCGGTAGTTCACGGCTGTGGCTACCTCTGTGTCGGCACTCGGCAGCCCGTCCATAATTGTATATACCACCTAACCGTGTTTTTTTTTTCTTTCTTTATACATGCATACTAGTTACGAGTATACTATCTCTTTATCAACCAGTCTATATTAGCAGCAGACACAGTACAGTGCGGTAGTTCACGGCTGTGGCTACCTCTGTGTCGGCACTCGGCAGCCCGTCCATAATTGTATATACCACCTAACCGTGGTTTTTTTTTCTTTCTTTATACATACATACTAGTTACGAGTATACTATCTCTTTATCAACCAGTCTATATTAGCAGCAGACACAGTACAGTGCGGTAGTTCACGGCTGTGGCTACCTCTGTGTCGGCACTCGGCAGCCCGTCCATAATTGTATATACCACCTAACCGTGGTTTTTTTTTCTTTCTTTATACATACATACTAGTTACGAGTATACTATCTCTTTATCAACCAGTCTATATATTAGCAGCAGACACAGTACAGTGCGGTAGTTCACGGCTGTGGCTACCTCTGTGTCGGCACTCGGCAGCCCGTCCATAATTGTATATACCACCTAACCGTGGTTTTTTTTTCTTTCTTTATACATACATACTAGTTACGAGTATACTATCTCTTTATCAACCAGTCTATATTAGCAGCAGACACAGTACAGTGCGGTAGTTCACGGCTGTGGCTACCTCTGTGTCGGCACTCGGCAGCCTGTCCATAATTGTATATACCACCTAACCGTGGTTTTTTTTTCTTTCTTTATACATACATACTAGTTACGAGTATACTATCTCTTTATCAACCAGTCTATATATTAGCAGCAGACACAGTACAGTGCGGTAGTTCACGGCTGTGGCTACCTCTGTGTCGGCACTCGGCAGCCCGTCCATAATTGTATATACCACCTAACCGTGGTTTTTTTTTCTTTCTTTATACATACATACTAGTTACGAGTATACTATCTCTTTATCAACCAGTCTATATTAGCAGCAGACACAGTACAGTGCGGTAGTTCACGGCTGTGGCTACCTCTGTGTCGGCACTCGGCAGCCCGTCCATAATTGTATATACCACCTAACCGTGGTTTTTTTTTCTTTCTTTATACATACATACTAGTTACGAGTATACTATCTCTTTATCAACCAGTCTATATATTAGCAGCAGACACAGTACAGTGCGGTAGTTCACGGCTGTGGCTACCTCTGTGTCGGCACTCGGCAGCCCGTCCATAATTGTATATACCACCTAACCGTGGTTTTTTTTTCTTTCTTTATACATACATACTAGTTACGAGTATACTATCTCTTTATCAACCAGTCTATATATTAGCAGCAGACACAGTACAGTGCGGTAGTTCACGGCTGTGGCTACCTCTGTGTCGGCACTCGGCAGCCCGTCCATAATTGTATATACCACCTAACCGTGGTTTTTTTTTCTTTCTTTATACATACATACTAGTTACGAGTATACTATCTCTTTATCAACCAGTCTATATTAGCAGCAGACACAGTACAGTGCGGTAGTTCACGGCTGTGGCTACCTCTGTGTCGGCACTCGGCAGCCCGTCCATAATTGTATATACCACCTAACCGTGTTTTTTTTTTCTTTCTTTATACATACATACTAGTTACGAGTATACTATCTCTTTATCAACCAGTCTATATATTAGCAGCAGACACAGTACAGTGCGGTAGTTCACGGCTGTGGCTACCTCTGTGTCGGCACTCGGCAGCCCGTCCATAATTGTATATACCACCTAACCGTGGTTTTTTTTTCTTTCTTTATACATACATACTAGTTACGAGTATACTATCTCTTTATCAACCAGTCTATATTAGCAGCAGACACAGTACAGTGCGGTAGTTCACGGCTGTGGCTACCTCTGTGTCGGCACTCGGCAGCCCGTCCATAATTGTATATACCACCTAACCGTGGTTTTTTTTTCTTTCTTTATACATACATACTAGTTACGAGTATACTATCTCTTTATCAACCAGTCTATATATTAGCAGCAGACACAGTACAGTGCGGTAGTTCACGGCTGTGGCTACCTCTGTGTCGGCACTCGGCAGCCCGTCCATAATTGTATATACCACCTAACCGTGGTTTTTTTTTCTTTCTTTATACATACATACTAGTTACGAGTATACTATCTCTTTATCAACCAGTCTATATATTAGCAGCAGACACAGTACAGTGCGGTAGTTCACGGCTGTGGCTACCTCTGTGTCGGCACTCGGCAGCCCGTCCATAATTGTATACTAGTATCCAATCCATCCATCTCCATTGTTTACCTGAGGTGCCTTTTAGTTGTGCCTATTAAAATATGGAGAACAAAAATGTTGAGGTTCCAAAATTAGGGAAAGATCAAGATCCACTTCCACCTCGTGCTGAAGCTGCTGCCACTAGTCATGGCCGAGACGATGAAATGCCAGCAACGTCGTCTGCCAAGGCCGATGCCCAATGTCATAGTACAGAGCATGTCAAATCCAAAACACCAAATATCAGTAAAAAAAGGACTCCAAAACCTAAAATAAAATTGTCGGAGGAGAAGCGTAAACTTGCCAATATGCCATTTACCACACGGAGTGGCAAGGAACGGCTGAGGCCCTGGCCTATGTTCATGGCTAGTGGTTCAGCTTCACATGAGGATGGAAGCACTCAGCCTCTCGCTAGAAAAATGAAAAGACTCAAGCTGGCAAAAGCAGCACAGCAAAGAACTGTGCATTCTTCGAAATCCCAAATCCACAAGGAGAGTCCAATTGTGTCGGTTGCGATGCCTGACCTTCCCAACACTGGACGTGAAGAGCATGCGCCTTCCACCATTTGCACGCCCCCTGCAAGTGCTGGAAGGAGCACCCGCAGTCCAGTTCCTGATAGTCAGATTGAAGATGTCAGTGTTGAAGTACACCAGGATGAGGAGGATATGGGTGTTGCTGGCGCTGGGGAGGAAATTGACCAGGAGGATTCTGATGGTGAGGTGGTTTGTTTAAGTCAGGCACCCGGGGAGACACCTGTTGTCCGTGGGAGGAATATGGCCGTTGACATGCCAGGTGAAAATACCAAAAAAATCAGCTCTTCGGTGTGGAGGTATTTCACCAGAAATGCGGACAACAGGTGTCAAGCCGTGTGTTCCCTTTGTCAAGCTGTAATAAGTAGGGGTAAGGACGTTAACCACCTCGGAACATCCTCCCTTATACGTCACCTGCAGCGCATTCATAATAAGTCAGTGACAAGTTCAAAAACTTTGGGTGACAGCGGAAGCAGTCCACTGACCAGTAAATCCCTTCCTCTTGTAACCAAGCTCACGCAAACCACCCCACCAACTCCCTCAGTGTCAATTTCCTCCTTCCCCAGGAATGCCAATAGTCCTGCAGGCCATGTCACTGGCAATTCTGACGAGTCCTCTCCTGCCTGGGATTCCTCCGATGCATCCTTGCGTGTAACGCCTACTGCTGCTGGCGCTGCTGTTGTTGCCGCTGGGAGTCGATGGTCATCCCAGAGAGGAAGTCGTAAGCCCACTTGTACTACTTCCAGTAAGCAATTGACTGTTCAACAGTCCTTTGCGAGGAAGATGAAATATCACAGCAGTCATCCTACTGCAAAGCGGATAACTGAGTCCTTGACAACTATGTTGGTGTTAGACGTGCGTCCGGTATCCGCCGTTAGTTCACAGGGAACTAGACAATTTATTGAGGCAGTGTGCCCCCGTTACCAAATACCATCTAGGTTCCACTTCTCTAGGCAGGCGATACCGAGAATGTACACGGACGTCAGAAAAAGACTCACCAGTGTCCTAAAAAATGCAGTTGTACCCAATGTCCACTTAACCACGGACATGTGGACAAGTGGAGCAGGGCAGGGTCAGGACTATATGACTGTGACAGCCCACTGGGTAGATGTATGGACTCCCGCCGCAAGAACAGCAGCGGCGGCACCAGTAGCAGCATCTCGCAAACGCCAACTCTTTCCTAGGCAGGCTACGCTTTGTATCACCGCTTTCCAGAATACGCACACAGCTGAAAACCTCTTACGGCAACTGAGGAAGATCATCGCGGAATGGCTTACCCCAATTGGACTCTCCTGTGGATTTGTGGCATCGGACAACGCCAGCAATATTGTGTGTGCATTAAATATGGGCAAATTCCAGCACGTCCCATGTTTTGCACATACCTTGAATTTGGTGGTGCAGAATTTTTTAAAAAACGACAGGGGCGTGCAAGAGATGCTGTCGGTGGCCAGAAAAATTGCGGGACACTTTCGGCGTACAGGCACCACGTACAGAAGACTGGAGCACCACCAAAAACTACTGAACCTGCCCTGCCATCATCTGAAGCAAGAAGTGGTAACGAGGTGGAATTCAACCCTCTATATGCTTCAGAGGTTGGAGGAGCAGCAAAAGGCCATTCAAGCCTATACAATTGAGCACGATATAGGAGGTGGAATGCACCTGTCTCAAGTGCAGTGGAGAATGATTTCAACGTTGTGCAAGGTTCTGATGCCCTTTGAACTTGCCACACGTGAAGTCAGTTCAGACACTGCCAGCCTGAGTCAGGTCATTCCCCTCATCAGGCTTTTGCAGAAGAAGCTGGAGGCATTGAAGAAGGAGCTAAAAGGGAGCGATTCCGCTAGGCATGTGGGACTTGTGGATGCAGCCCTTAATTCGCTTAACAAGGATTCACGGGTGGTCAATCTGTTGAAATCAGAGCACTACATTTTGGCCACCGTGCTCGATCCTAGATTTAAAGCCTACCTTGGATCTCTCTTTCCGGCAGACACAGGTCTGCTGGGGTTGAAAGACCTGCTGGTGACAAAATTGTCAAGTCAAGCGGAACGCGACCTGTCAACATCTCCTCCTTCACATTCTCCCGCAACTGGGGGTGCGAGGAAAAGGCTCAGAATTCCGAGCCCACCCGCTGGCGGTGATGCAGGGCAGTCTGGAGCGACTGCTGATGCTGACATCTGGTCCGGACTGAAGGACCTGACAACGATTACGGACATGTCGTCTACTGTCACTGCATATGATTCTCTCAACATTGATAGAATGGTGGAGGATTATATGAGTGACCGCATCCAAGTAGGCACGTCACACAGTCCGTACTTATACTGGCAGGAAAAAGAGGCAATTTGGAGGCCCTTGCACAAACTGGCTTTATTCTACCTAAGTTGCCCTCCCACAAGTGTGTACTCCGAAAGAGTGTTTAGTGCCGCCGCTCACCTTGTCAGCAATCGGCGTACGAGGTTACATCCAGAAAATGTGGAGAAGATGATGTTCATTAAAATGAATTATAATCAATTCCTCTGCGGAGACATTGACCAGCAGCAATTGCCTCCACAAAGTACACAGGGAGCTGAGATGGTGGATTCCAGTGGGGACGAATTGATAATCTGTGAGGAGGGGGATGTACACGGTGATATATCGGAGGGTGAAGATGAGGTGGACATCTTGCCTCTGTAGAGCCAGTTTGTGCAAGGAGAGATTAATTGCTTCTTTTTTGGGGGGGGTCCAAACCAACCCGTCATATCAGTCACAGTCGTGTGGCAGACCCTGTCACTGAAATGATGGGTTGGTTAAAGTGTGCATGTCCTGTTTTGTTTATACAACATAAGGGTGGGTGGGAGGGCCCAAGGACAATTCCATCTTGCACCTCTTTTTTCTTTTCTTTTTCTTTGCATCATGTGCTGATTGGGGAGGGTTTTTTGGAAGGGACATCCTGTGTGACACTGCAGTGCCACTCCTAGATGGGCCCGGTGTTTGTGTCGGCCACTAGGGTCGCTAATCTTACTCACACAGCTACCTCATTGCGCCTCTTTTTTTCTTTGCGTCATGTGCTGTTTGGGGAGGGTTTTTTGGAAGGGACATCCTGCGTGACACTGCAGTGCCACTCCTAGATGGGCCCGGTGTTTGTGTCGGCCACTAGGGTCGCTAATCTTACTCACACAGCTACCTCATTGCGCCTCTTTTTTTCTTTGCGTCATGTGCTGTTTGGGGAGGGTTTTTTGGAAGGGCCATCCTGCGTGACACTGCAGTGCCACTCCTAGATGGGCCCGGTGTTTGTGTCGGCCACTAGGGTCGCTAATCTTACTCACACAGCTACCTCATTGCGCCTCTTTTTTTCTTTGCGTCATGT
Source organism: Pseudophryne corroboree (assembly GCF_028390025.1). Lineage (NCBI taxonomy): Eukaryota > Metazoa > Chordata > Amphibia > Anura > Myobatrachidae > Pseudophryne > Pseudophryne corroboree. The sequence goes on from NC_086445.1 coordinate 128,369,449, forward strand.
GCTGTTTGGGGAGGGTTTTTTGGAAGGGACATCCTGCGTGACACTGCAGTGCCACTCCTAGATGGGCCCGGTGTTTGTGTCGGCCACTAGGGTCGCTTATCTTACTCACACAGCGACCTCGGTGCAAATTTTAGGACTAAAAATAATATTGTGAGGTGTGAGGTATTCAGAATAGACTGAAAATGAGTGTAAATTATGGTTTTTGAGGTTAATAATACTTTGGGATCAAAATGACCCCCAAATTCTATGATTTAAGCTGTTTTTTAGTGTTTTTTGAAAAAAACACCCGAATCCAAAACACACCCGAATCCGACAAAAAAAATTCGGTGAGGTTTTGCCAGAACGCGTTCGAACCCAAAACACGGCCGCGGAACCGAACCCAAAACCAAAACACAAAACCCGAAAAATTTCAGGCGCTCATCTCTAGCAGAAAGCTACCCGTTGCTCTCCGGGTCGCAGTGGCTGCATGTGATGTCATGCAGCCACCGCGGCCCGCCCCCCCCCCCCCTTCCCGCACGGTCCGGGCACACCTGCGTTGCCCGGACTGCGCCCTCAAAGCGGCGGCCTAACACCGCCGGCCCGCTCAGCGAACGCCTCTGCCTATCAATCAGGCAGAGGTAACCACTGGGCAGATGCAGATCGTATCTCTGGCATGCGCCTGCTCAGTTCAGACCTGATCATCCGCTGCGCGAAAACGCACATCAGCGATCAGGTGTGAATTAGCCCCAAAATACTGTAGTTACATTGTACACAAGAATTACACATAGTTTTAAACCTCTTTATGGTATGGGAACATACATTTGTAATTGATCAAATATTATTATATATATCAACATGTATGCTTCATTTCCTTTTAATTTACCCCACTCACAGAAAAGCTTTGCTGCAGCACAACGGGAACACATTTTAGTTTGGACACACCTTGTTGCAGAACCCTTTTTTTATTTTTAGGTAACCTGGTTTAAATTATATAACTGCTGGAAAAATACACCATAAGTCATTATTAAATTCAGTCTAGGGGAGAGATCCAATTACCTGCGGTACATTACCGTGGTAATGGTATCACCCAGGGCTATCCTATAAGCCCCAATAAGCCGGTACGAGCTGCGTCACATGACCGCTCCCCTGTCATGTGGCTGGGGGCAGGGGAAGACGGGGGATGCCGGTCATGGCACTGCTCTGGCTACCCTGCCGGTGATCCCAGCGCTGAATGCCTGCTTGCGGGCCGCGGTGCCCTCCCTGCAGTCCCAGCCTGCTGCTGCGGAGGGCATAGTACACTGCAGGTCGCCCGCGGTTATTGGGGATTTTGTTTCACTGGCAAGCGAAGCGACATCCTTGAAAACAGGGCTGTTTCTCACAAAAACACACAGGTTTCACTTGACCTGTGTGTTTTTGGGAGGAAAGCTGTTTTTTTATGGATAATTCTAATTGGATAGCCTGTAAAAAATAAAATCAATGAAACATCGGAAAAAAGTGCGACCCAATGTTTTATCTCCTGCAATAGGATACTGCCCTAAGTGTGAGAGGTTCTCATCTCCAGGCCTCAAGAACCACCAACAGGCCATGTTTTGTGGATTTCGTTAATCCTGCACAGGTGATTTAGATTCCGGTTTATTATTACTAATGGGCTTGTTACACATGCAGATACACTAGTTTGCGTATGTTTTAAGTAATGGGCCCATTCAATATTAGGGGCCTAAAATTCAGCAAACTCTGAAAACTGAACATTTTTGGAGTTTGCTTGCGAGAACCAACGCCATCTTCAGATGGTGCTGATTCCCGGCGGCCCGCCCTGGTGCACAGCGCGACCTTTGGCTGTGCGTCTGCTTGATCTCAATTTCTAGTCCCGACACCTCATTATGTTTTGACATCACAAGGGCAGAGAGCCTGTTCAGTGCATATTTGTGTCCAACTATAGCATTGTGTGTCATATACCACTGAGCTTGCTGGTGGCCTCATGGTGGCTGTACTCCTGGATGCACTCCTTTCCTCCATGAGCTCGTGGCACAGTGGGCCCACTCCAGTGACGTGCGGTGAGTTAAATGGCAGGGGAGGCACTGGCTAATTAACGCCCCCCCCCACCCCCCCCATATGAAGGTTGAAAAAAAAAAAAAAGCATGGGACTCCCCCTATCTTCTGAAAACCAGCACCAGGCTCAACCAGTAAGGGGGGACACTCACTGGTCAGCCCAGGGCTGGAATTCCTCAGAAAGTGGGAACACCCAAAAAATAGAATGGACTCTCCCCTCCCAAGCAACAACCAGCACTGGGCTGGTAGCTCAGTGTGATGCCCCGCACTCCTGGTGGGGGTAGGTGCAGGGTTCGTGGCAAGACAATATTCTTTACAGGCGGCCTACAGGTCCCAGCAAGCCTGCCCAAGCATGCCGGCACTTGGAGAACCACAAGTGCCAGCATGCACGGACATTAAGGGACCCACTGGTACCAGTAGTCCGCCTTTAAAGAAAACATTGAAATAGAAACACCACACCATCTGTTTTAATAGTTTATTGTACTGCATATTCACCTGGGGGTGGCGGACTTTTAGCTCTTTTTCATGGCCGCCACTTTCCCAGGGCTTCCAGAGCTTTCCTCCTGCATCTACACCTGGGGGCGGCGGCCTTTCAGCTTTTTCATGGCCGCCCCTCCCCAGGGCTTCCAGTGTCTTCTCCAGTGCTTCCTCCCCGCCGACAGACTGCCCAGCCGCTGCCTCGCACTAGCTTATATAAGCCAGTCAAGGGGCCAAGGTGATGACATGGTGAGCCGTGATTGGCTCGCGGAGGCCATCTTGAATTTCGAAAATGACGCTGTGGTGCCATTTTTTAAATGGGTACCCCACTGCCGAACTCTGCAAAATGGCTAGCAGGCACTGGATCCACCTATATCCAGGCCTGCCGCCATCCACACTATGTCCGCCGGGTTCCGTCGTCACAAACCCGTCGTGTCCCGCCGCATATGCCCGCTACCCAGTGGGTCCAGCACTGGATCCGCTGTGCCAGTCACATCTCCTGGACTGACAGGGTTGTGCTTTTATGTGAATGAATGCACGCCCCTGTCATTGAGACACCTGTACTGGTGCTGCTCTTGCATACATTTTCAATAGTCTTTTGCACCCCGTAGCTTGGCCTCGCCCCCGCCCGCCCCCCGCTTGCTGAACTTTGCTATTGTCACTGGGAGGCACTTTTCCCGCTGCCTCCCACCCCTCTATACTGCATCACCACCACAGGGGAAATGATTAGAGTAAAACAAAGATGATAACTGTAACACAGACTCTGTTACAAATATCTTCTTTGTATTATTTTAATCATTATGACAGAGGAGGCACTGCCTCCCCTGACTGCACGTCCCTGGCCCACTCTCACAGTCTGTGGTATTGTCTCTTTATCATTTTGAAACAATGAAGAGTAGGGAAATTGTGCTGAAGAGACATGATGGCCTGTTGCAGAGGAAAATGTGATGATCTTCTTGCATAAGTGAATGAAAAACCACAGAGTGACAAACTGTATTAGAAAATAGGGGGTAATTCCAAGTTGATCGCAGCAGGATTTTTTTTTAGCAGTTGGGCAAAACCATGTGCACTGCAGGGGAGGCAGATATAACATGTGCACAGAGAGTTAGATTTGGGTGTGGTGTGTTCAATCTGCAATCTAATTTGCAGTGTAAAAATAAAGCAGCCAGTATTTACCCTGCACAGAAATAAAATAACCCACCCCCATAGTGACAGCCAGTGGTTTGGAAAGTAGTAGGATTCCTGATTGCAAAATTTGTGTCAGACACAGGGACTGGTGATTGCCTTGGAATTATAACACATCTGAGTAGAGCAGGATGCAAAGAAAACTGCAGGGATTCAATTTGCAGCTGAGTAATGTTATGTGCGAGATACCCAGAGACATTTTAATAAGGAAAAAAAAAATTTGTCCTGATCATAAAAAGAAGCCCACTATTATAATAATTACTAATAGATCCTGGCCAAGATAATAGTTTTCACTGACAACCGATATTCCCAGCCTTAAGTATTGATCATGATCACGCCACGGTCTGCAGGCTCCAGGACTCCTTGCTGCTAGGCCCTTAAAAAATTATTTATTTTTTGCAAATAGGAAAAACACTGGCTGCTCTGCATGCAGCACAGTGAGCACACACATACTGGGCAGCTTTGCTTTGAAACTGCGACTTTGAATTAACCTAAGAAAGATTCCCCTCCCAACTCTAAATCTGTCTGAACATTTTACATTTGCACCCTCCTTTGCTCCTTCAAAGGAACATGGTTGCACTGGTGTGTAAAGCTGGGTACACACTGTACAGTTGTTTCTTAAAATCGACAAACTATCGATTTGTACTTGCAAGAAATCACTCCTATAAAGAAACATACACACTATACACAGTGGCGTAACTAGAAATTTTTCTCCCCCAAGCCAAAAAATTCTTCGGCCCCCGTCCCCATACTTGGCACTAGTAAAGTGAGAAATATGCGCGCGCCACAGGCGCGCGCTGCCAAAAAGGGGTGTGGCTTCGTTTGAATGGGTGTGGCTTCGCGTAAAGGGGGCGTGGCATTGCAGGAAAAGACTACCTTATACCCCAGTTTTGCAACCTGCGCGCCCAGACGTTAGCCACCACAGGAAAGAAAAATAATCCTGATTCATGCCCCTTACATTATTTGTCATTTTTCCTCCTTATAGTAATGCCCAGTATACATTATTCCACATACTGCAATGGCCTTAGCCATTATGCCACACACAACAATGCACATGACACAATATGCACACACTGTAATGCCCCCGACACATTATGCCACACACCGTAATGCCCTGACACATTATGACAGGAATCGCAATGCCCGTTATACATTATGCTACACACCGTATCTGTGACACGGTATGACACATACCGCAATGCCCGTTATACATTATGCCACACCGCAATGACCCCGAGACATTATACCACAATGCCCGTGATATAGTATACAACACACCGTAATGCCTGACACATTATGACACACACCGCAATGTCCGTGATACATTATGCCACACACCGTAATGCCCATTACACATTAAGTTCTACAGTAAGGCTTCTAATTACTTTTAAATTACCTGCTCGTTGCCAGGGGTTTCATGCTCTTTGTTCCATGCACGGTGCCAGGGGTTTTCATGCTCAGGGTGTCATGCTCGTTGCCAGGGGTTTCATGCACTGGGTGTCATGCTCGTTGCCAGGGGTTTCATGCACTGGGTGTCATGCTCGTTGCTAGGTGGTAGTGCTTGTTGCTAGGGCTGTGCTCCCAGTGCCACATATGCCCCCAGTGCCAGATATTCCCCCACAGTGCCAGGTATATGCCCCCAGTGTCAGATATTCCCCCACAGTGCCACATATGCCCCCTCAGTGCCTGCTCCCCCAGTGCCAGATATTCCCCCACAGTGCCAGGTATATGCCCCCAGTGCCAGATATTCCCCCACAGTGCCAGGTATATGCCCCCAGTGCCAGATAGTCCCCCACAGTGCCAGGTATATGCCCTCAGTGCCAGATAGTCCCCCACAGTGCCAGGTATATGCCCCCAGTGCCAGATAGTCCCCCACAGTGCCAGGTATATGCCCCCAGTGCCAGATAGTCCCCCACAGTGCCAGGTATATGCCCCCAGTGCCAGATAGTCCCCCACAGTGCCAGGTATATGCCCCCAGTGCCAGATATTCCCCCACAGTGCCAGGTATAAGCCCCCAGTGCCAGATATTCCCCCACAGTGCCAGGTATATGCCCCCAGTGCCAGATATTCCCCCACAGTGCCAGGTATATGCCCCCAGTGCCAGATATTCCCCCACAGTGCCAGGTATATGCCCCCCAGTGCCAGATAGTCCCCCACAGTGCCAGGTATATGCCCCCAGTGCCAGATAGTCCCCCACAGTGCCAGGTATATGCCCCCAGTGCCAGATAGTCCCCCACAGTGCCTGCTCCCCTCCCCCTCCTTTGTGTTGGAGGGACACGGAGCGCACAGCGCGCGCCCCCCTGTGTCCCTCCTGGCTTTCCGGCTGTCTAATAAAGGAAGTGCCGGTTCGTGAGCCAATCAGAGCTCACGAACGGCACTTCCTGTATTAGACAGCCGGAGAGCCAGGGAGGGACACGGGGGCGCGCTCTGTGCGCTCCGTGTCCCTCCTTACAGCGGCAGAGGGAAGGAGACCTGCAGATTGACATGCGGACGCTCGTCTGCATGTCAATCTGTTCTAAGTCAGTGGCGCCCCCGCAGCCCCTCGCCCCCAAGCCACCGCGAGGACTGCGGGGGCAGTAGTTACGCCACTGACTATACAACTGTTTATACCAATCCTCAGATTTATCTCTCCATCGGTCTGATGAAAATACTGTATTGTGTCTCTGTACAAACTGCCGAGATTCTCTATATAAAGGCAGTCTAATCAAAATAAAATCTGTAAGCAGATCAGATATCAACACATACACACTGCAAAATGCTTGCTATCCCATGAGCAAATGTATTCAATGAAAATGAGTAGGTGAGGTGGGTTCCTGCGCACTCTCTATGCTGCCTAGCGTGAGGTCCTATCCTGATGTGTCACCACACACCTGTACCAGATTGAATACAAAAAGAAAAATTGGATAGAACCTGCTGTGGGCGCAACGTGTGGATAACGATCGTGTTACACCGTGGGGTCAAAGTACAAAGTTATTTGGGTGAGAGAATTTCTTCGCTGTTCTCCAAAAAGTCCTTCATCCGGTAAGTTCTTCTCCCTCAAACGATGTTGTATGTGGAGAAAACACAAATTGTACACAAGAGTTCAAAAAAAGGGGGAATTTCTCCCAATGCAGATAGTTCAGAGTGATGGTGACTTCTCCCCGGACTCTATGGACTACGATGTGGTGGGAAAGTGTGGAGATATCCGTATGGGTTCATCCTGGTGCTTCAAAGTAAACTTGGCCTCTCACATGTGTGCTTACTTTCATGCAAATGAAAAAGGCCTATAAAGGTTTCTTTATAGCCCCCTAAGGGTATTCTTGGTACCGAAAGTGGGTACGCTCCAAACATTCACATGCAAACACTTCTGAAAGGATGCTCACATCTAGGCTTACTTCAGAAGGCGCCGTACTTACTTCAGAAGGTCACCTTGAAAAAGACTTAATAGTCGAAACGCGTTGGAGCATGTGAGGATCTGAGGTACCACTCCAATCATCCCTATCAGCAAGAATACGGTGAGACATCCCGGGTTAACATCTTTTTTCCCACCTTTTGACCTTGCTGATATAACATCAATGAGATTGCTTGTTGTGGTATACCATTCAGAATTTGTTTTTATTGATCCACGTTGATTTTTATAAAATAAATGTATTGAAACCTCATACATCCCTCCGTTTCTGTGCTTTACATCGAGCCTAAATACGAAACAAAGGAGGTGAATGAGGACGGCCATCCAGCCTGCTGGGATAAAGATACCTTTACATGAAAGTACGGCGCCTTCTGAAGTAAGCCTAGATGTGAGCATCCTTTCAGAAGTGTTTGCATGTGAATGTTTGGAGCGTACCCACTTTCGGTATTAAGAATACCCTTAGGGGGCTATAAAGAAACCTTTATAGGCCTTTTTCATTTGCATGAAAGTAAGCACACATGTGAGAGGCCAAGTTTACTTTGAAGCACCAGGGTGAACCCATACGGATATCTCCACACTTTCCCACCACATCGTAGTCCATAGAGTCCGGGGAGAAGTCACCATCACTCTGAACTATCTGCATTGGGAGAAATTCCCCCTTTTTTTGAACTCTTGTGTACAATTTGTGCTTTCTCCACATACAACATCGTTTGAGGGAGAAGAACTTACCGGATGAAGGACTTTTTGGAGAACAGCGAAGAAATTCTCTCACCCAAATAACTTTGTACTTTGACCCCACGGTGTAACACCATCGTTATCCACACGTTGCGCCCACAGCAGGTTCTATCCAATTTTTCTTTTTGTATTCAAATGTATTCAATGAGACCGATTTATCAGGAGAAAAAACGAGATTTATGGTAAGAACTTACCGTTGTTAAATCTCTTTCTGCGAGGTACACTGGGCTCCACAAGGATTAACATCGGGGTGCAGAGTAGGATCTTGATTTGAGGCACCAACAGGCTCAAAGCTTTGACTGTTCCCAAGATGCACAGCGCCGCCTCCTCTATAACCCCACCTCCGTGCACAGGAGCTCAGTTTCGTTAACCAGTCCAATGCAGTAGCAGGTACCAGAGCCGACAATCGTGAGTAGCCACATACACCACACACTCACTACAGGAGAGGGTGTCAGCGGCTAATGCCATATCAACCAAAAGAAGCCAAGTGCGTCAGGGTGGGCGCCTTGTGGAGCCCAGTGTACCTCACAGAAAGATATTTAACAATGGTAAGTTCTTACCATAAATCTCGTTTTCTGCTGCGGGGTACACTGGGCCCCACAAGGATTAACATCGGGGATGTCCTAAAGCAGTTCCTTATGGGAGGGGACGCACTGTAGCGGGCACAAGAACCCGGCGTCCAAAGGAAGTATCCTGGGAGGCGGAAGTATTGAAGGCATAGAACCTTATGAATGTGTTCACTGAGGACCACGTAGCCGCCTTGCACAATTGTTCAAGGGTCGCACCACAGCGGGCCGCCCAAGAAGGTCCAACAGACCGAGTAGAATGGGCTTTGATGGTAGCAGGAGCTGGCAGACCAGCCTGTACATAAACATGTGCAATCACCATTCTAATCTATCTGGCCAAGGTCTGCTTGTTAGCAGGCCAGACACGTTTGTGAAATCCAAACAGCACAAAGAGAGAATCAGACTTCCTAATGGAGGCAGTTCTCTTCACATAGATACGAAGAGCCCGTACCACATCCAAAGACCGTTCTTTGGAAGACAACTCAGGAGAACTAAAGGCTAGAACCACAATCTCCTGATTAAGGTGGAAGGAAGACACCACCTTGGGTAGATACAATGGGGCAAAAAAGTATTTGGACAGCCACCGATTGTGCAAGTTGACCCACTTAAAAAAGATGAGAGTGGTCTGTAATTTCCATCATAGATACACTTCAACTGTGAGAGACAGAATCTGAAAAAAATAAACAGGAAATCACATTGTGTGATTTTTAAACAATTTACTTGTATATTCTTGTGGAAAAGAAATATTTGGACACCTACCAAGCAGCAAGATTTCTGGCTCTCACAGACCTGTTACTTCTTCTTTGAAGCTCTTCTATCCTCCACTCGTTACCTGTATTAATGGCACCTGTTTGAACTGGTTATCTGTATAAAAGACACCTGTCCACACCCTCAAACAATCAGACTGCTACCTCTCCACCATGGCCAAGACCAGAGAGCTGTCTAAGGACACCAGGGACAAAATTGTAGAGCTGCAAAAGGCTGGGATGAGCTACTCGATGTCAAAGTCAGAAAAATGTCTCAATGCACGTTGCCATATTTGCACCGCACACTGGTCCGCGCTGCGCGTGCGTGCGCTCTCCCGTGGATGCGCATACCCGCAATAACGTGCACTCGCAGGCGCGGTATGCGTATTTACGGTAGAGTTTATGTAGTCGTAGCGTGCGACTCATTCGTTACAAATGTTCACAATTAATGTAGTTTATAGATCATGGTCCCTTCGATGGATTCTGAAAGTTTGGTTAAAATACAATGTCCCAGAGCTGAGGAATCCCTCTTTATATCGTACAAAGGGTCTAACAGGAATCATACAGCAGTGTTTGGTACCCATCGGAAGAGTATTTAATTAGCAATATTCCGGTGTTGGTTTGGAGCGTATTAATCGCTCGTGCGAATAGTTATGGACATAAGAAGTTTATGTCCATTTCTATTATTTACACATACTCAGGTATGCGGCGGGAAACCCAGTTTCCCACCCACCTGAGCTGTTGGAAATCGTCACAGCCCACCTGTATGAATCACCCTATGACCTTTTGTTATGATGCAGGGCCGAATTCCTTCGGCCAATGGACAATGGGATTGTAGGACCAGGAGATTGCATTGTGTGTGGGGCATAAATAGGCAGGCCGACCACATCCAGCTCTCACTCTCTCATCAACGGTTATCTGCTGATAGCCGGGAGCTGGATATCGAGGCGCAGGCGATCATACCCTTTGTGCGTAAGTTTCTCTCCGTTATCATTGTCTTTCTGTGAGCCAATTTCTCTCATCTCATCTCTCTCTCTCTCTCTCTCTCTCTCTCTCTCTCTCTCTCTGTTCTGTTCTCTCATATCTCCCCTAGACTAGGCTAGTATTGTATTGTATAAGATAGTATTGTATTGTATTGCATTTAGGTCAGTGTAGTATTGTCTTTTTGTATTTATTGTTTAGTTCTGTGGTTAGGAAGTCTCTGTTATATTGTAGTGTATCATTTGTACTGTTATCCCCTTTTACAAGTATATTAGATATAATACAGTTAATAGGCCTTGGAACCTAAACCAGTATCTGTGTATTTTCTATAGTGTTAAGTGTTCACTTGAGCGTCGGTGACGCTCAAGCAGCTTTGTAGTTAGTCAGGTTACACAAGGTTGCACTTACACCCTGTACTCACATTAAGGTATTCAGTGTATTTCATTGGTATAAGGTTTTATCATAAAGGTATAGTGTTGTGAGCGTCTGCATCGCTGGTGACCTCCTCGTGGTCTCGAGCGTAAGCTACGCCATAGCGAATCATTACCCTAGACATAACCAATAACGTGTCCTGTGATCCCTGGGCCGTGAGCGAACGTGACGCTTGAGCGTCTCGCCTACGGCTGAGCGATCGTTACGCAACTAGCGTACCATTACGGTACTTCTTAAGTAAACAGCGTACAGTGTTCTTAGCTTCATAAAGGGTTGTTTATACGACAAAGGAATTTAGCATTGTCAATTGGGGACTCGTCCTATCCTTCTCATATCTGCACTAGGTAGATCAGCAGACATTATCCCTCCAGCAAAGGGTGGGAGGTTGTCTCACAGTGCTGACGGGATAAGCGTCTGCTTCGCTTAGATAAAGAATGCTGAAGGAATCCGGGAACCGGAAGTAAGAACAAAACGCTTGTGTCTTTTAAAACTTTTATTTCTCTTCTGTCTTGCGTATACACGCACGCATACATATATCTGCATTTCTGTTTCATTTTTCGTATATCACTATTCCTGTTTGCCAATTTTATAGTTGATAGAAAGTGCTAAAAAGAGATTTGCTGTTATTTAATAGTAGAGGTGATAGTTAAAGTATAGAACAAACACACGGTTTGTCTGAGATACAAGGCAGTCAGTGTGGATTGCGGTAGATGATCAGGGATCATTTACATTGATAAAAATATATTGTGTTACGGTGGATCCTTTGCATTGCATACACGTGTCGCTAACAAAGACTAGCGTACGCAATCCAAAAGGCAGACGCACGCAGCGTTCATTACGCAACGTAGCGTCCGGTTACGCCCACGTAGCTCAAGTTGTGATAAAGTGAAGTAACGCAAAGGCGATAATTAACGCACAGCGGTAGATAACGCGAAGCGGTAAATAACGCAAATCTATTTTTGGAAAATCTGAAATTTAGTTTAACAGATCCTGCTCCTAATTGGTAACACTTTTGGCCTAAAGACAATTTCTGCGCAGAAATAGATATAGAAACAAAAGTGTGCTTGTGTTGAGTGAGTGTGTTTTGTATACAAAAGTTTATATAACTTTAAGGTGGAACCAAAAGGAAAGCCGGGTACTCGTCAAGGGACATACGTGTAAGTGACATATACGGTGGCTAGGGAGGCATCCCTGGTTAAATAATATTTGAGCATTAGAGTATAGCGGACCATAAGGTAACAAGACCAGGAGGTCATAAGGTAACAAGACCAGGAGGTCGTAAGGTAAAAGGTCCGCTATAAAAGTCCAGTGGCACAACGCCTGGGGTGTTGGTGCAGAACCCATATAGGCCATACAAGCTCTGGCTGAAGGAATCGCAGCCGGAAACATAGATTCCATTGATCTTTCAGTACATGACAAGTAGTGCTCGTATACTGAACGATTGGACCGCACGTAATTGTGTGCAGTAGTTAGTAATCTGACCTAATACCATTAGAGAAGAGTGGTCACAAACGCTATCTGTACATTCTGACGTGATTTGTGTAATTTTTTATTTTTGGAAGGGAAGTTCGCTGGTCACTCAGGAACTATCTAACAACCCCAACTTTACTGGAAAGAGTAAGTGTCCTGCGGGTAACCCTCATATGTTCCAGTAAACTGAAGGTTCCATAGGGGCCCTGTATCGAGTACGCCAGCACCATATCGGTGTGATCAGGTCGTATTGGTCGAGGTGGGCGAGTGAGTGGGGTACTCGGTAAACCGCCACCGCCGGCCTACTGTGGAGTAATTTGGTTGTCTGTAAAGGCTTGCCGAAAACCTTGATACAGAGATTCAAGGAGGAATAAGCAACGCCTGCAGATTATGGGGGCCATTTGTTCAGGTAGGGGGCGATCAACCCTGGTTCAGGTTGATTCTGTGAACCGACCAGTTGGGTCGGCACGATATGTAATGTGTGAAAAATATGGAATTCACACCGAATCTTTATGTGATGAATGGGAGAGAATGACTGTACAAGACAGGGACAAATTCCCAAGAATAGGTAGCTTTAGTCCAGAAGTGTTACAAAATTTAAGGAGGAGGATATGTCTCGTAAAATCAACAAAGAGACGAATTCAACATCATGATTGTTTACAGTTATGGCACCAGGAAGGTGAGATACAGAGAGGTTTGGCTCTGGCGGCAGGATCTGGAGCAGTCAGGAAGTTGATTGCCACAGCTCCTCCTCCACCATACATTGCAGGAGAGAAGTTGATTGCGGAGAGAAACGCACTGGGTTGTAAAACACAAACTCTTAGTAACCCTGTAAATGTTAATGATGTTAACCAAATAACTCATGCAAGTATTAACCCGTGCAAGATGTACCCTGTTTTGAACCTTCCTCAGGAGTGTGATCAAGAAGACGATTCAGCAACAATTTCAGCTCTCTCTCTTGCAGCCACCATAGCAGAGACCACAGTAGGCACAGCGACACCCACGAGATTAGTGAAAGCCCCTAGCGGAGGGATAGGTGAGGTCGTGTCAACGGGTAAGTACGGCACCATGCACTACACTGAAACAATTGTACCACAACAAGCTGTAGAATCTACACAGGAAGAGGCTGTTAGAATTGCTCCTGTAAGGGTAATAGCAGTTCCCAATGGAAAAACAGATGTGTCTGGAGCCACTCCCATAAGGAACATTGCCATGTACACTCCATTTTCCAGAATGGAATTAAGAACAATAGTGTCCGAATTTCCTGACCCCAGGAAGGATTTAGTTGCTAGCCAAAAATACATCAGGGATCTAGGTAACACTGTAGAACCCAACAACAAGGATTGGCAGATACTGCTAAGAGCTTGTTTACCTTCCAATGTTGACGCAACTCAATTTTTAGCTGACTGTGCATTGGATAAAGACGTACCGCTTACAGACGTGTACAACAAGGATAATGTAAAAAGGATAAATTTACAGCTAAAGGAGTATTTCCCAGCCGTTGTTAAATGGAATAAAATATTTTCCATTAAGCAAAAGGAGTCCGAAACGGCAACAGAATATTTTCACCGGGCACTATTAGAAATGGCAAAGTACACTGGTATAGAAGACATTAAGACCAACCCAAACCATCGAGAAGTAGCAGTATCTGTACTGATGGATGGTTTAAAGGAAACATTAAAGACTAGGGTTCAGACCACGCAACCATGCTGGCGAGGTCTGTCAGTGTCCGGCTTGAGAGAGGCTGCTATTGATCACGACAGAAACATCACTAGGCACAGAGAGTCGCAAAGTGATAAGTTGATGTCCGTAAGTATACAGGCGCTGACCACAAGGCAGCCTGCGTATGTACCACCGAATCCTGTGGGTAAGGCAAGTGTAATAACATGTTTTTCTTGTAACAGACCAGGACACTTTGCACGAGAATGTAGAACAAAGAATGTACAAAGATCTTTTCAACCCCCTAGACAACAACACAACACACGACATTGGGAGCAGGGTCCACAGAGGCGGAGTTTTGAGCCACATACAGGGGAAACAAAAAGATATCCCCCGAACAGAGATTGGCATGCCTCTGGTAGTTCCCAGCTAACTCCCTCACAAGTAGTTGCTGCCAGCGGGATTCAGGGAGGTCAGCATACCCAATAGGGGTGTGGCCATACCTGTAATCTGCACCCAGTTAAGTTGATTGCCAGTCTTGGAAGCGAACCAGAAATTGCAATCAATGTAGCTGGTAAAACTTTAAACTTTCTTGTAGACACAGGGGCGGCCAAGTCAGTGATAAATTCGACAGTGGGCATGAGAACCACTGGTAGGACAATTCCAGCCATGGGAGTAACAGGAGTAGTCCAGCACTACCCTGTTAGCAAACCAGCCGAGATTACAATAGGGCCTTTGCATACCAAGCATTCCTTTTTGCTGGCTGCATCTGCACCAACTAATCTCCTGGGAAGAGACTTACTATGTAAAATGGGTTGCGTCATTTATTGTACTCCTGAAGGTGTATTCTTGGACATTCCTGAGAATCACGCTCAGGAAGTACGAGACATGTTAGACTCCCCATCAAAATTAATGTCACATTCCATTATGACAAATAAGAATCCATCCCAAGTAGAAGAGATGATATCTCAGATACCAGAGTCACTTTGGACAAAAGATGGACAGGACACTGGATTAATGGCAAACGTAGCTCCAGTAGTTGTACAAGTAAAAGATGGTAGGATAGCTCCAAAAATCCCACAGTATCCTCTGAAGCCAGAGGTGGAGCTAGGAGTTTTTCCCGTAATAGAGCGCTTGCTACAACAGGGCATTCTAGTAAGAACGTCCAGCACCGCAAATAGTCCCATCTTCCCTGTTAAAAAGAGTGGGGGGAGGGGTTACAGGCTAGTGCAGGATCTAAGGGGGATTAACAAAATAGTTGAGAGTCAGTTCCCCGTAGTGCCTAATCCAGCTGTCATCCTAATGCAAATTCCTCCCACTGCCAAATTTTTCACTGTTATTGACCTCTGCTCCGCTTTCTTTTCGGTACCTCTGCACCCTGACAGCCAATATTTGTTTGCATTCACATACAGAGGAGTCCAATACACGTGGACTCGGTTACCCCAAGGTTTCATAGATAGTCCAAGTATATTTTCTCAGGCTTTGCATGATTGTTTACAGTCTTTCCAACCAGACAGTGGATCAGTATTGATACAGTATGTGGACGATTTATTACTGTGTTCAGATTCACTGGAAGCATCTCTGAAGGATACGAAACAGCTCCTGTTTCATCTTTCAGACACAGGTCACAAGGTTTCCAAAGACAAGTTACAATTATGCCAAACTAAGGTAAAATATTTGGGACACTGTCTAACACAAGGACTGAGACACCTGACCGCTGATAGAATCCAAGCCATTAGAGACATGACACTGCCACAAACCCAGCAACAGATCAGGACGTTTTTAGGAATGTGTGGGTATTGCCGTAATTGGATCCCAGGGTTTTCCATATTGGCGCTACCTTTGCAGGAAATGGTCTCTTCAAACAAACCTGATCGGATTTCGCATACAGACGAATCTGAAACAGCATTTGAGAGACTCAAACAGTGCCTAACGCAGGCACCAGCACTAGGTATGCCAGACTATGGGAAACCCTTTGAACTATACGGAACAGAAAGTGCTGGGTGCGCAGCAGGTGTACTAACACAAAAACACGGTGATGCCAGCAGGCCAATTGCATACTACAGCGCCCAGCTAGATACGGTAGCGCGATCCCTCCCCACATGCTTGCGTAGCGTTGCGGCGATAGCATTGCTAGTGACAAAAAGCGAAGATGTCGTGCTAGGCCACAACCTCACAATCCATACACCGCATGCGGTATCTGCCTTATTGAATTCTGCCCAAACCAGACATGTCTCATCAGCAAGGTTTACAAGATGGGAATTGGCATTAATGGCCCCCGTAAACATCACCATAAGGAGATGCAGCGCATTAAATCCTGCAACATTTCTCCCAGGTGTGCCTGGTCAGACACAAAGGGTGGAAGGTGAGAGTGATGGGGAAGGAGGATTTAATGCAAAGGAAGATACACATGATTGTATGGAATATTTGACCCAAAATTTTACCGCAAGGCCTGACATCAGTGACAATCCACTGAAAGATGCAGAACTCACGTTCTACACGGACGGTAGTTGTCACAGACAGTCAGACTCGGGAGACTTGTGTACTGGATACGCAGTCGTAGATGACCAAGACACCATAGAAGCGGAACCGCTAGGCCCACCTCACTCAGCCCAGGTTGCTGAACTGGTCGCCCTAACCAGAGCATGTGAATTGGCTAAGGGTAAGTCAGCCAATATCTACACCGATTCCAGATACGCGTTCGGGGTAGTCCATGATTTCGGAGCCCTATGGCGGCTCAGAAATTTCATGACGGCAGCTGGTACACCGATAGCGCATGCAGCTCACATAAAAAGGCTTCTAACAGCGATACAGGAACCCGACAGAGTGGCTGTTATCAAATGTAAAGCACATACATATAGCCAAGACCCAGTATCCCTTGGTAACAGCCGAGCAGACGAAGCCGCAAAGCTTGCAGCTGCTACCCCCACACGGACAAACACCACACAGTTGATGGTATTTAATACCATCAACACACAGAAGTTGTGTGAGATGCAGAATTTGTGTTCCACACAGGAAAGAGCAGTCTGGAAGGCAAAGGGATATGGCCAGGAGTCCTCAGGGCTCTGGACGGATGGACATGGTAAACCAGTGGCCCCCAGGGCATACCTTCCATGTCTGGCTGAAGCAGCTCACGGGCTGACTCATCTAGGCAAGGAGGGGATGTGCAAATTGGTAAGAGCATACTGGTGCGCCCCAGGATTCTCCTCTCATGCGGGTAAAAGAGCAATGTCATGCCTTACCTGTCTGAGAAAGAATATTGGAAAAGCAATACCTACAGAACCATCCCATATCCCACCTGCCGGCGGCCCTTTCCAGGTAATACAAATTGACTTCATTCAATTACCCCCATGTAGAAATTTGAAATATGTACTTGTCTGTATAGATGTTTTCTCGAATTGGGTCGAAGCTTTCCCAGCAGCTACAAATACCGCTATGTTTACA
This sequence comes from Pseudophryne corroboree, assembly GCF_028390025.1. Taxonomy (NCBI): domain Eukaryota; kingdom Metazoa; phylum Chordata; class Amphibia; order Anura; family Myobatrachidae; genus Pseudophryne; species Pseudophryne corroboree. The sequence continues at coordinate 128,386,560 of NC_086445.1, forward strand.
GCTAAGAAAATTGTGCAGGAATTTGTATGTAGATATGGTATCCCTAGAATCATTGAAAGTGATAGGGGTACCCATTTTACAGGTGATGTCTTTCAAGGAATGTGTAAATTGATGGGTATTGATAGCAAGCTGCACACTCCGTACCGTCCACAGGCGAGCGCGAAGGTCGAAAGAGTGAACAGCACTATTAAAAATAAATTGAGTAAAGTAATGGCAGAGACAGGATTGACGTGGCCAGAAGCTTTACCCATTGTTTTGTATAGCATCAGAACCACTCCCAGGTCCCCTCTTAATCTGTCTCCTTTTGAAATCTTGTTTGGTCGACAACCGCATGTCATGATTAACCCTCAGGATGATTTGAAATGTAACAATGAAGTAACTGTAAAGTACTTGATTAACATGAGTAAACAGTTGAGGAATCAAAATGATAATCTGAAGTTGGTGATTCCTGATTTACCAGATAGTAATTGTCATGACATTGAACCTGGGGATTATGTAATGATACGAAATTTTCTACGCTCAGGTTGTCTTATTGATAGATGGGAAGGACCATACCAGGTCTTATTGACTAGCACCACAGCATTGAAGGTTGCTGAGAGAGAGACTTGGGTCCATTCATCCCACTGCAAAAAGGTTGCTGATCCAGAGAAGTCCCGCGATAAGGAACAGACGGTAGAGGTTGTATCACTGGAGTGTCTGTTCCAGGAGGATTGAGGCGGCACCTGAGCCTTGAAGACCGAAAGCAGCTGTCGACTCCCCTCTCCCTTTTATTGTTTTTCTCCACTTCCCAGCCCCTCTCCCTCAAAATTTCTTTTTCCCCCTTCTCATTCTTCTCTATTTCCTCCTCAAAGATGGACTTGCCCCAAGAGACTGTGATCCGGATTTTGATGTTAACCATGATGTTGACCAGAGCAGTCTGTTCCGGCGAGAGTACCATAGAGGTCGAGAGAGGTTCTGGAATGGGTTCCGATTATGATGATGGAGGCGTAGTTTTCCAAGATCAACCAAACCAACAAGCAAAGGCGAGTATCAGAAAACGATCCGATAGAAGAAATTGTGATGGATTGTTAGCTGAAGAAAATTGTATCTGTAGGCTCTGTGATAATCTGGTTGAAGATGGATGCATAAAGAAATGCCAATCTAGTTTTAATATCCATATAGACCGGCATCCATTGAGTGACTATCACTCCTTAGTGGGTAACGTGTTAAACCAAACAGATTGTTGGGTATGCTCTCAAGTACCTCAGGGTCACAGCAAATCAGGGCTAGTACCATTTCCTTTAACGTTAGGGGAGGTACTTGAGCTAAGTGGTGGGAGACCGGTGGACCGGAGGTTTAATATCTCCAGCCCTCCTAGTTTGAAGCTCCACCAATACCATGTGGATAGGTCCCTCTTATGTTTTAACATCTCCAATCCCAGAAAACCGGGAAATTGGGAAGTGTCATGGAGCAACCTTACCATGACCTTTTCACACAGAGCAGATAGAATGCCTACAGATACAGAGCTCGTACGCCACATAGCCAGTAGAGGAAAATCTTTCCGGTATCGATATACCTTAGGAAATAGGATTACTAGAGTTGGAGAGGTATCACCAGGATACTGTGCACATATCGTACAAACCGATACGTGCATTAAGCAGTTGGAAGAATTAGGGTCAGGAGATTTCACCTGGAAGGTTTGTAACATGGTCATGTCCTTCTCCGTCCCTTATGTTCTCCCCGATGATGCATATTTCATATGCGGGAGAAAGGCGTACAAATGGCTTGCCCCAAACTCTGAAGGATTGTGTTATATTGGAAAAGTATTGCCTGAAGTGATGACTGTTACACATGACAAAATGAAGGACATACACCGTGGTGCCCAAGCTCCTTATACTCACACTCATTACGAGCACCGAGTTAAAAGACAATTGTCAGAAAGGTTAGAGCATCCGGCCTCTGATCTTATCCATGAATCCACCGGGATTCAGGTTCTGGTAGCGTTAGATTTCACTCGTACCGCTCGGGGAGTGATGAATTATAGATACATTTCCGCACTCGCCAATTTGTTAGATAATATCACTGAAATGTATGATGACACGTTTAGATACACTGGAAGCGAACTTCAAGCTTATAAAACAGAACTAGTTCAGCATAGGATGGTTCTTAATTATCTTACAGCAGTAACAGGCGGATATTGTGTTACATTGGCAACACAGTACGGCATAAAGTGTTGCACGTATATCACAAATAGCACCGAGGATCCGGTAGAGGTCATAGACCAAAAGATGGACGATATTCTCCAATTGAAGTGGGAATTTCGTCGAAAACACAATCTCACCCTTGCTGCTGTAGGTAATGAGCTGACTGGTTGGGTGTCATGGTTGAACCCGCGAAATTGGTTCTCCGGTTTAGGAGACTGGGCTCAAGGAGTCATAATGGATGTTGGAAAGTTTCTACTATGTATCTTGGGTGTCGTTATATCGATTGGATTGATATTTAGATGCGGGCAGGCTTTAATGAGGTGCAAACAAAGTACAAAAGTGATGAGCTTGAGGAGTGAGGAAACTGTAATTAACCTGGATTTGATTTATGACCCAATGATAGAAACCAGAATGTGATGAAAATGCGATTATACGGTCCGTTTCTTTCACCTGTTTTTCTGCTTTTCTCCAAGATACAAAGACCCCCTTGGACGAGGAAGCTGACGAGACGAGATGTATACAGACAACAGACAAGCACCGAAGAAGAAGATTTGACAACTTTAAATATGGACACTTGATGAACTTTGCCATGGATCCCCAGTTTCCCTAGTATCTTTAAACTCACGCTAGCCCAACATTTTTGTAAATCTGATGGCTCAGACAAAGCTATTTGCTCATGCCTAAGGAGCAATACAGCACAAAGAAGACGACTCTCAACAGATACCGAAAACAACTTCGACGACAGATGTACATTTCCCTGACATAGAATATCATTGCATTTTTCGTAAGTGTTCTTTATCTTCATCTCTACAACCCTCAGGTAACGACACCCATAGACGATAGGGAATACAGGCACAGATATCAGCAACCACATACCTCCCCCATTCATGTATCATCAACTAAAATGTGCATCCCCATTTTGTTACAACCACAGCCGAAATGAGCTCGGTAGAGTTTGACAGCCCATCCACAGACCTGTACCACAGGATAAGAAGGAATTCAAATGTATACTTCGCAATACCTCGAAGCTTGATTTACAACACGTACGGCACGATGATACATGACCCCCCAAACATGGATTCATACACACATGCTTCTGCTATCTCACTAGGTCATACCCTCTTCACACCTTCTCCTCTCTCCTCCCCTACCCAACCATGGAAATCAATTAACCCCTGACTTACATTTTTCTCCTTAAATGTTTTGTGGCAGTTATTATTGACTGCCAAAGGGTGGACTGTCAAAGTCAGAAAAATGTCTCAATGCACGTTGCCATATTTGCACCGCACACTGGTCCGCGCTGCGCGTGCGTGCGCTCTCCCGTGGATGCGCATACCCGCAATAACGTGCACTCGCAGGCGCGGTATGCGTATTTACGGTAGAGTTTATGTAGTCGTAGCGTGCGACTCATTCGTTACAAATGTTCACAATTAATGTAGTTTATAGATCATGGTCCCTTCGATGGATTCTGAAAGTTTGGTTAAAATACAATGTCCCAGAGCTGAGGAATCCCTCTTTATATCGTACAAAGGGTCTAACAGGAATCATACAGCAGTGTTTGGTACCCATCGGAAGAGTATTTAATTAGCAATATTCCGGTGTTGGTTTGGAGCGTATTAATCGCTCGTGCGAATAGTTATGGACATAAGAAGTTTATGTCCATTTCTATTATTTACACATACTCAGGTATGCGGCGGGAAACCCAGTTTCCCACCCACCTGAGCTGTTGGAAATCGTCACAGCCCACCTGTATGAATCACCCTATGACCTTTTGTTATGATGCAGGGCCGAATTCCTTCGGCCAATGGACAATGGGATTGTAGGACCAGGAGATTGCATTGTGTGTGGGGCATAAATAGGCAGGCCGACCACATCCAGCTCTCACTCTCTCATCAACGGTTATCTGCTGATAGCCGGGAGCTGGATATCGAGGCGCAGGCGATCATACCCTTTGTGCGTAAGTTTCTCTCCGTTATCATTGTCTTTCTGTGAGCCAATTTCTCTCATCTCATCTCTCTCTCTCTCTCTCTCTCTCTCTCTCTGTTCTGTTCTCTCATATCTCCCCTAGACTAGGCTAGTATTGTATTGTATAAGATAGTATTGTATTGTATTGCATTTAGGTCAGTGTAGTATTGTCTTTTTGTATTTATTGTTTAGTTCTGTGGTTAGGAAGTCTCTGTTATATTGTAGTGTATCATTTGTACTGTTATCCCCTTTTACAAGTATATTAGATATAATACAGTTAATAGGCCTTGGAACCTAAACCAGTATCTGTGTATTTTCTATAGTGTTAAGTGTTCACTTGAGCGTCGGTGACGCTCAAGCAGCTTTGTAGTTAGTCAGGTTACACAAGGTTGCACTTACACCCTGTACTCACATTAAGGTATTCAGTGTATTTCATTGGTATAAGGTTTTATCATAAAGGTATAGTGTTGTGAGCGTCTGCATCGCTGGTGACCTCCTCGTGGTCTCGAGCGTAAGCTACGCCATAGCGAATCATTACCCTAGACATAACCAATAACGTGTCCTGTGATCCCTGGGCCGTGAGCGAACGTGACGCTTGAGCGTCTCGCCTACGGCTGAGCGATCGTTACGCAACTAGCGTACCATTACGGTACTTCTTAAGTAAACAGCGTACAGTGTTCTTAGCTTCATAAAGGGTTGTTTATACGACAAAGGAATTTAGCATTGTCATCGACAATAGGCAAGCAGTTTGGTGAGAAGAGATCAACTGTTGGCGCAATTATTAAAAAATTGAAGAAATATAAGATCACTGACAATCTCCCTCGACCCGGAGTTCCATGCAAGATCTCACCTCGTGGGGTATCAATGATCTTGAGAACGGTGAGGAATCATACCAGAACTACACGGGTGGACCTGGTCAATGACCTCAAGAGAGCTGGGGCCACAGTCACAAAGGTTACCATTAGTAACACACTACGTTGTCATGGGTTGAAATCGTGCAGCACCCGAAAGGTCCCCCTGCTTAAGCCAGCACATGTCCAGGCCCATCTTATGTTTGCCAATGACCATCTAGATGATCCAGAGGAGGATTGGGAGAATGTAATGTGGTCAGATGAGAGCAAAATCAAACTTTTTGGTATAAACTCCACTCACCATGTTTGGAGGGAGAATAATGGTGAATGGCATCCCAAGAACACCATTCCCACTGTGAAGCATTGGGGTGGAAACATCATGTTTTGGGGCAGCTTTTCTGCAAAGGGGACAGGATGACTGATCCGTATTAAGGAGAGGATGAATGGGGCCGTGTATCGTGAGATTTTGGGCAAAAACCTCCTTCCCTCAGTAAGAGCATTGAAGATGGAACGTGGCTGGGTCTTCCAGCATGACAATGACCCCAAACACACCGCCCGGGCAACTAAGGAGTCGCTCCGTAAGAAGCATTTCAAGGTCCTGGAGTGGCCTAGCCAGTCTCCAGACCGCAACCCAATAGAAAATCTGTGGAGGCAGTTCAAAGTCCGTGTTGCCCGGCGACAGCCCCAAAACATGACAGATCTAGAGAAGATCTGCATGGAAGAATGGGCCAAAATACCTGCTACAGTGTGTGCAAACCTGGTCAAAAACTACAGGAAACATTTGACCTCTGTAATTGCCAACCGAGGTTATATTACAAAGTATTGAGTTAAACTTTTTGATTGTCCAAATATTTATTTTCCACAAGAATATACAAATAAATTGTTTAAAAATCATACAATGTGATTTCCTAGTTTTTTTTCTCTTCAGATTCTGTCTCTCACAGTTGAAGTGTACCTATGATGGAAATTACAGACCTCTCTCATCTTTTTAAGTGGGTCAACTTGCACAATCGGTGGCTGTCCAAATACTTTTTTGCCCCACTGTAAGTGACACATTTTAAGAACCGCCCGGTCACGGTGAAAAATCAGATAGGGGGACTTACAGGACAAGGCACCCAAGTCCGAAACCCTTCTAGCTGATGCAATAGCCAGCAAAAACAAAACCTTAAGGGAAAGCCACTTAAGGTCTGCAGATGCAAGAGGTTCAAACGGCACTCTTGCAAGGCCTCCAGAACCACCGACAGATCCCAAGGGGCCACAGGCGGTACATAAGGAGGCTGAATCCGCAACACACCCTGAGTGAAAGTATGAACATCCGGTAGGGTAGCAATCTTTCTCTAAAACCAAACCGACAAGGCAGAAATGTGAACCTTGAGGGAGGCCAGACGAAGGCCTAAGTCTAGGCCCTGTTGTAGGAAGGCCAACAGTTTGATGCGCACCAAGTAAAGTAAGAATTCCAGACCCTATGGTAAATCCGAGCAGAAGCCGGCTTATGGGCCTTCCACATAGTTTGAACGACCATCTCAGAAAAACCCTCGGCCCTCAAGACGGAAGCTTCAAGAGCCACGCCGTCAAAGCCAGACGGGCCAAGTCCTGGTAAACACAAGGGCCCTGAACGAGGAGGTCTGGTCATTGTGGAAGTAGAAGGAGACGATCTAGCGAGAGGCCCTGTAGATCGGAGAACCAGTGCCGTCTGGGCCACGCTGGAGCGATCAGAAGTAGGATTCCTCCTTCTTGCTTGAATTTCCTTATTACTCTGGGCAGGAGTGACACTGGAGGGAACACGTACGGCAACCGAAAGTTCCATGGAATTGCCAGAGCGTCCAGGATCCCTTGTCCTTGCTCCGAAGACCGGAACCTTGTGATTGTGTCGAGACGCCATCAGGTCCACATCTGGAAGGCCCCACTTGTCCACGAGAAAGTTGAAACACCTCTGGATGGAGGCTCCACTCTCCGGCGTGTATGTCCTGACAACTGAGAAGTCGACTGGGAGTCCGCTTCCCAGTTTAGGACCCCCGGAATGAACACTGCGGATATGGCTGGCAGATGGCATTCTGCCCACTGAAGAATCCGTAATACTTCCCTCATTGTCATGCGGCTTCGAGTGCCGCCTTGATGATTGATGTACGCCACCGTGGTGGCGTTGTCCGATTGTACTTGAACAGGTCTGTTCCATATCAAATGTTGGGCCAGGTTAAGTGCATTGAACACCGCCCGCAGTTCCAGAATGTTTATCGGGAGTAGAGACTTCTCCTCGGTCCACCGACCCTGAAGAGAGCGTTGTTCCAACACCGCGCCCCAACCTCTCAGACTGGCATCAGTCGTCAGCAGGACCCAGTTGGATATCCAGAAGGGACGACCCCTGCTCAATCGATGGTCCTGAAGCCTCCAGCTCAGTGACAGGCGGACCTCCGGAGACAAGGAGATCATTTGAGATCTGATCCAGTGAGGCAGGCCGTCCCACTTGGCAAGAATTAACTTCTGCAGAGGGCGAGAATGGAATTGAGCATACTCCACCATGTCGAAAGCCGACACCATGAGACCTAGCACTTGCATTGCCGAATGTATCGACACTTGCGGACGAGATAGGAAGCATCAAATCCTGTCCTGAAGCTTCAGGAATTTCTCCTGAGACAAGAACAACCGCTGGTTGTGAGTGTCCAATAACGCTCCCAGGTGCACCATGCTCCGAGCAGGAACCAGGGAAGATTTCTTCCAGTTGACTAGCCACCCGTGGACTTTCATGAACTGGACAGTCAGATCTAGATGACGCAAAAGAAATTCTTGGGGAATTTGCCAGGATCAACAAATCGTCCAGGTACGTCAGGATCCTGACCCCTTGACGGCGGAGTACAGCCGTAATTACCGCAATTACTTTGGTGAAAACTCGCGGAGCCGTTGTCAAACCAAAAGGTAACGCCCGAAATTGATAATGAAGGTTGCCCACCGCAAACCTCAGGTACTGCTGATGTGACATTACAATAGGAATATGCAGGTAGGCATCCTGTATGTCCAGGGAGACCATATAGTCCCCAGGCTCCAAGGCCAGAACAATAGAGCGTAGAGTTTCCATACGAAACTTGGAGACCCTCACATACTTGTTCTAGGACTTGAGATTGTTCGGTTTCGGCACTAGAAACAGTGGTGAATAGAACCCCTTGCCTCTCTGAGCCAGAGGCACTTGTACTACCACTCCTGTGGTCAGGAGGTATTGTACCACCGAATAAAGAGTGCTTGCCTTCACCGGGTCCAAAGGGACATCTGTCAGGAAAAATCAATGAGGGGGACGTTTCTTGAAGGATATGGCGTAACCTTGAGTGACGACTTCCCTTACCTAGGCATCGGAAGTGGTCTTCAACCATTCCCGGGCAAAACGTGGAAGCCGGCCCCCCACCCTGGGATCCCCCAGGGGGAGGCCATGCGGCAGGCTTGTCAGTTTTGGAAGCAGGCTGACGGGCAGCTCAGGCCCGCTTTGGTCTGGGCTTGGCAGGTTTGGAAGTACGAGCTTGTTTCGGGTGCGCCTGACCTTTTGCTTTACCTGGAGGACGAAAGTGCTGAGAGAAAGTACTTTTAGCCTTCTGAGCGGAAAGAGCCATACTTGGTAGGCAAGCTGTTTTAGCAGAAGCCAAGTCAGCTACAATCTTATTGAGGTCTTCTCCAAAAAGAATGTCTCCCTTAAAAGGAAGCACCTCCAGGGTTTTCTTAGAATCCATATCCACCGACCAGGATCTCAACCAAAGGATACGTCGAGCCAAGATGGATGTAGTGGCAGCCTTGGCCGCCAGCACCCCGGCATCGGAAGCCGCCTCCTTAAGGTAAAGAGAAGCCGTGGCAATATATGAGAGACATTGTCTGGCATGATCAGAAGCGTTGGAAGGTAGCTCAGCCTCCAGCTTTTGAGCCCATGCTTCAACAGCTTCAGCAGCCCATGTCGCTGCAATGGTTGGTCTATGCACAGCCCCCGTTAAGGTGTAAATCGCTTTCAAACAACCCTCCACACGTCTATCCGTCGGTTCCTTCAGAGAGGTGACGGTAGTCACTGGCAGAACTGAGGAAACTATCATGCGTGCAACATGAGAATCTATAGGCGGAGGAGTTTCCCAATTCTTACATAGCTCTGCAGAGAGAGGATAGCGAACCAACACTCTCTTATGCGGTGTGAATTTTGTTCCCGGATTTTACCAGGATTCCTGACGTATGTCAGCCAGCTGTTGAGAATGAGGTAAAACTTGTTTAACCACCTTCTTACGTTTAAATCTGTCCGGATTTTTAGAGACAGTCTCAGGCTCAGGATCATCAGAGACCTGAAGAATGAGCCTGATAGCCTCAATCAAATCAGGGACATCCACCAGTGACTTCCCTTCCCCATCAGAAGCATCTGAGTCAGTGTCTGTGGGGTCAGTATATGCGCCATCCTCCTCAGAGGATGTGTCCAGAAAAGCGGTGGATTGTGAGGACGTAGCGGCCCGTTTAGAAGACTTCTTAGTCCTAGGCGGGCGAGAGTGAGACTTACTTTTAGTCAGTGATCGGTTCAAGTGCTGTAACTGAAATGAGATTTGATCTGCCCATGGCGGATTGACTGCAGGGACCATAAGCTGCTGCACTGGCATAGGAGGTCCCAGAGGGGGCGTAAGTTTTGTTACCAGCGTATTTAATAACGTGGAGAAGGTTGCCCATTAGTGGCCCCCGGTGCTACAGACCCACTGGGATGTAAGTAACCCCCTGAACCTGAACTCTGCTGCCATGTTGTCCCCAAAAGTGTCACCACCGCGCAACGAGGGAGAAGCCCCAGATCCGTTGCCCCGTGTAGCTGACATAACGATAAGCTCAATATCAGGCAACCCAGTACAATAGTAGCAGCGATATACCTAGCAAGAACTGCCAGTGCAGTGTGTCAGCACAAACCGGGAATCCAAGAGATATATGGTGAAAATAAATCACAAAGAAAAATACACTAAGTATATCTTGTGAAATACCTATACCAGTTAATAGACCTGACGCACTTAGGGGGTCATTCCGACCCGATCGCTCGCTGCAGTTTGTTGCAGCGATCGGATCAGAACTGTGCATGCGCCGGTGCCACAGTGCGCCGGCGCATGGCAGCTTTCGTTGCCTAGCGATTGCCTCTGAGACAGAGGCGGTCGCTAGACGGGAGGGGGCTGAACGGCGGGAAACAATAAGACTGCACTGGACTAGCAATACAAAGTGATACTCAGTGTAGCTATATAGATATATATATGTAAACAGTAGATATAACAAAACACAGTAAGTACTGGATGTATATCACAGGGTGTTTGTACCACACAACCCTGACTGTATGCACTCTTTCTTAACTAAGGGCAATTAAGCCGGCGCTGGCTGTTTTTCCAATAATTAAAACAACTATGGATGATTAAAAAACACTTGTATTTATTAACTGACACTAATTAGTGAAATAAAAACATGAATAAAATATAAAATTCACACAATCATATAAAATTATAGGGCATATATGGAGCTGAGAGAAAATTCAAATGTGCTGCTAATGAGTGTCCACTGAGGATCCCGGACTAGAACACTGGACAAAAGTTCCCTGGGGAAGAGGAATGGAATACAGCTGGTTTTACCCGTATGAGCGGAGGCTTCCAATTGCTTTTGAAAAACAGCAGGCAAGCTGTATCACTTGTATTCAAGCTGGGTCTCTCCGATGAATGCTGTAATTGATATGTCCCACAGAGAACAATTCCAAGGCAGGTGTTCCAAAATGGATTGTCAAAAGTCCATATCTGGATCCTATAATGAAGTGGAGCACTGGTGATGGTGGTGATGGCAGCTTTTTTTCACACTTAACGCGTTTCCCTAGGCACGGTCACCTAGCTTCATCAGAAGTAGAGCTCCCACTGATTCAGGGATCTATTTAAACCCTATTTAATCACCTGATGCCCAACAGGTGTGCAACAGGTGTATAACAATAATAAGTAATCAATCATCCATAGTATTTATAAAAACTATAGTTTTGCAATTTCACTAATCCCATTTGATATAGAGTGATGTGTAGGAGGCAAACCCACAAAAAATGTATATATATATATATGTAATCTATAAACATAAATAAAACTGAATAAGAAAGGTGTTAAAGGTCAGTGCAGTCACATGACCTGATTCCGGACTCTGAGTCCTATAGATTTTCCATGTAAATCTCAGAAATCCCTATGTTATATATATCTCCAAACCTGCAGACCTTACCCAAGATATTAAGATCACTTTTACATGTACGATAACCAAGTCTCGATGTTCTGTCCGGCGGCCCCGTGCAGCCCGGTCACGTGACCGTCAATGGCCAGTGAATGTGGCCTGGCGGAAGTAACTCGGTTGCTAAGCAACCCGTGTATACTCCGGCGTGCGATGTCCGGGCCGGAGTTGTCTAGTTGCTAAGCAACCCCAGTGAACGTCGTCGCGATGCGCGAAGACGTCACTCGCCTGTCACGTGACTCGCAGGGCGGGACCTCGAGGACGGAAGAGCGAGCATATCTTGCCCCACTGTGGGCATATAAAGAACATAAACCACATATAGAAAGCTTGTAAATGGGATACATAAATATATAATTGTTTTTAGCATATGGTGACACTTCCAATTCTATTCAATACTTATAATTTCTGGTTCCAACGATCCGAGATTATCTACAGATCAAATATTATATGAGATACATGAAAGATTAATCAAATAATACTCATATACTAAAGCTATATGAGACAGTTATACATAATGCAGATTCAATCGATAATATCTTTCGGATCTTCCTTAGATCTCCTCAGGATATATATTTTGATACAGGGCACATATAAGATAATGATAATACTAATGATAGCAATTAGTAATGCTTACATAATAATAAATAAAATTTAGACATTAAAGATACATAATTTTTATATACATTTAAATGAAACCCAAGATTGGAGAGGGGGGGGGTGGAGGGGGGGGGGGGGGGGGGAGGGAAAAGGGAAGGAGAAATGAAGGGAGCTTTGTTTTTCTCACAGAACCTGTCATCTTCGCTATGATTGGGTGGCTGTCCGGCCGTGGGGGGTCCTCTGTTAACAGAGGTGTCCCAAATATCCTTAGATGTCCCGGATATACGCACCACCCAAACGTGCTGGCAGGGAAAACCACAGTCCCGTCCAGGTTGTGCGTGGATGCCTGCGTGGATGCCTAAGGATATTTGGGACACCTCTGTTAACAGAGGACCCCCCACGGCCGGACAGCCACCCAATCATAGCGAAGATGACAGGTTCTGTGAGAAAAACAAAGCTCCCTTCATTTCTCCTTCCCTTTTCCCTCCCCCCCCCCCCTCCACCCCCCCCCCCCTCCCCAATCTTGGGTTTCATTTAAATGTATATAAAAAATTATGTATCTTTAATGTCTAAATTTTATTTATTATTATGTAAGCATTACTAATTGCTATCATTAGTATTATCATTATCTTATATGTGCCCTGTATCAAAATATATATCCTGAGGAGATCTAAGGAAGATCCGAAAGATATTATCGATTGAATCTGCATTATGTATAACTGTCTCATATAGCTTTAGTATATGAGTATTATTTGATTAATCTTTCATGTATCTCATATAATATTTGATCTGTAGATAATCTCGGATCGTTGGAACCAGAAATTATAAGTATTGAATAGAATTGGAAGTGTCACCATATGCTAAAAACAATTATATATTTATGTATCCCATTTACAAGCTTTCTATATGTGGTTTATGTTCTTTATATGCCCACAGTGGGGCAAGATATGCTCGCTCTTCCGTCCTCGAGGTCCCGCCCTGCGAGTCACGTGACAGGCGAGTGACGTCTTCGCGCATCGCGACGACGTTCACTGGGGTTGCTTAGCAACTAGACAACCCCGGCCCGGACATCGCACGCCGGAGTATACACGGGTTGCTTAGCAACCGAGTTACTTCCGCCAGGCCACATTCACTGGCCATTGACGGTCACGTGACCGGGCTGCACGGGGCCGCCGGACGGAACATCGAGACTTGGTTATCGTACATGTAAAAGTGATCTTAATATCTTGGGTAAGGTCTGCAGGTTTGGAGATATATATAACATAGGGATTTCTGAGATTTACATGGAAAATCTATAGGACTCAGAGTCCGGAATCAGGTCATGTGACTGCACTGACCTTTAACACCTTTCTTATTCAGTTTTATTTATGTTTATAGATTACATATATATATATATACATTTTTTGTGGGTTTGCCTCCTACACATCACTCTACATCAAATGGGATTAGTGAAATTGCAAAACTATAGTTTTTATAAATACTATGGATGATTGATTACTTATTATTGTTATACACCTGTTGCACACCTGTTGGGCATCAGGTGATTAAATAGGGTTTAAATAGATCCCTGAATCAGTGGGAGCTCTACTTCTGATGAAGCTAGGTGACCGTGCCTAGGGAAACGCGTTAAGTGTGAAAAAAAGCTGCCATCACCACCATCACCAGTGCTCCACTTCATTATAGGATCCAGATATGGACTTTTGACAATCCATTTTGGAACACCTGCCTTGGAATTGTTCTCTGTGGGACATATCAATTACAGCATTCATCGGAGAGACCCAGCTTGAATACAAGTGATACAGCTTGCCTGCTGTTTTTCAAAAGCAATTGGAAGCCTCCGCTCATACGGGTAAAACCAGCTGTATTCCATTCCTCTTCCCCAGGGAACTTTTGTCCAGTGTTCTAGTCCGGGATCCTCAGTGGACACTCATTAGCAGCACATTTGAATTTTCTCTCAGCTCCATATATGCCCTATAATTTTATATGATTGTGTGAATTTTATATTTTATTCATGTTTTTATTTCACTAATTAGTGTCAGTTAATAAATACAAGTGTTTTTTAATCAGCCATAGTTGTTTTAATTATTGGAAAAACAGCCAGCGCCGGCTTAATTGCCTTTTGTTGTAAAAACTTTGTATTGGGACAGACAATCCCTTGCTGGCAGCTGTGACAGCGCGTCTGGAATTGTTCTTCTCTTTCTTAACTAACACTGACCACTGACAGGTAGATTACTTAAGTGTCCTGTAAAATGCACAGCGCTGATGAGCAGGCGGCTTTACAGAGGAGGATTTCCCCAGCTGTCCCAGGAACAGCGCAGCTCCTTGTAATGGCGTCTGACAGGGAGTGAGGGAGATATACATGCAGCTCCAGAGCGGGAACATTTACCCAAATGGTGCCCTGGGGCTGGGGGAGGGGCTACAGGTCAGGCCTTATCCCCCTGCTGGCTTCCCCACTGGGCGCTGTGGGCTGTAATGAAAAGGTCTTTCACAGAGACAAAAACCATACCTGTGCCCTGTGTCCCGGAGGCTAGTGGAGCGGCTGCCCATTACAGTGTCCACGGCCGCACTGGATCGTGATTACAGCGGGCCAAAGAGACCCCTTACCTCCCCTTCTAATGCGGCCACGCGATCCGTGAGACAGCGGCGAGTGTGTGACTAACATATGAAGAACACCGGAGCCTCCGCTGCAGTGACCCGGCAACCAGGGCGCGGGAGTATACAGCGCCGCTGGGGGAGTGAAGGAGCTGCAGCAGGGGATGTCTGACTGACATCTAACACTGCTGCAGCCCTTGAAGTCTTCAGATATTCTTCCTTCTGAAATGAGCTTTTCTTAGGGCTGCAGTAGCAGCCCCCCTGTTGATATGCCTGCTTACTGCATGGCACCAACTTACAAACTGAGCTCCTGTGCATGGAGGCGGGGTTATAGAGGAGGCGGCGCTGTGCATCTTGGGAACAGTCAAAGCTTTGAGCCTGTTGGTGCCTCGGATCAAGATCCTACTCTACACCCCGATGTTAATCCTTGTGGAGCCCAGTGTACCCCGCAGCAGAAATAGTTTGTGCAGTTTCTGAGTAGGTCTGAACTTACTCAGCCGCTGTGATCACTTCAGCCTAATCGAGCACGGAATTGACGTCAGACACCCGCTCTGCAAACGCTTGGACACGCCTGCGTTTTTCCAACCACTCCCAGAAAACGGTCCGTTGACACCCATAAACGCATTCTTCCTGTGAATCTTCTTGCGATCGGCTGTGCGAATGGATTTTTCGTTAAATCCATCGCCCAGCAATGATCCGCATTGTACCCGTACGACGCACCTGCGCATTGTGGTGCATACGCATGCGCAGTAGTGACCTGATCACTGCGCTGCGAAAAATGGCAGCGTACGACCTGGTCGGAATGACCCCCTGTCTCTATACCTGGAGGAGAAAGAGACCACTAAACTCAAGCACTGAGCTACTGTATGTGTTGCTGAATGTGAGTAGGCCAGAGCCTACATTACCTGCAGGAGGTCTGAGACTGTGTATATGAGATGCCAGGAGTCTACCTGTCTGAGACAGAACTGAGGCTTTGGGTGAGAAGCCAGAGGCCAAGCCAGGCCAGGCTGTCTCTGAAAAGACTAAAGGACCCCATACACTAATGCGACATGTTGGACCCTCAGGTCGCAGGTGATCACCCAGAAGCCTCCCGGGCGGCAGGATCGCATAGGATACATCGTACACGGTCCTTTTGCTTACGATGTATCTTGTGCGATCCCAGCCATGCCTGCGGGGTCCGGCATATACCGAGTGCAGCACAGTCAATCTAGGGGATCCGATCCGATGCTCACGGGAACACGCATCGGATTGGATCGGATGTAAAAAACATCCGAAATGCCCGATTTCATCCTATATATCGGCCCGAATGGCCGAAATCGGATAGAATCGGGAATTATCTTTCTAGTGTATGGGGCCCTTATGAGACTTGTAGGTAAATGTATTATACCGGCACGGATCGTTACTGATGCGAAGCAAGAAGGGACATCGACAAGATGTATTAAAATCTTGTCTGCATTCGCTCCCCGCTCCGGCGATGTCCCCCGAGCACACATCGCTTCAGCTCAGTGCTGATAAATGCTGTCTCCCTGTCCCGGCCGTCTCCTCTGCGCATGCGCGGGATCTACTCACGCGAGATCCCCTGCGCACTCTGGAGCCAGCACCCACCACAGCCAGGGACAGCTCTGTCCCTGCTGTGGTGTATGGGCATCGCCAACTGCAGCTATCAAAATCTACAGCTGTCGGAATGGTCAGTGATACCAAGTGTCCATACATTGCCCTCACATACTGGTCTGCTAGATAGCAGCGTCGATATGGACGGGTGCATAGCGCCACTGTCACTGTGCACTCTCTGCAGCCTTCTTACATGGGGGAGAAGCGGTATTGGGGGTCATTCCGAGTTGATCGTAGCTGTGCTAAATTTAGCACAGCTACGATCGTTAACTCAGACATGCGGAGGACGCCCAGCACAGGGCTAGTCCGCCCCGCATGTCAGTGCCGGCCCCCCCAACACAAATACAAATGCATCGCACAGAGGCGATGCCTTTGTATTTGAGGAGTAACTCCCGGCCACCGCAGCTCCTGCGGCTGGCCGGGAGTTGCTTGTACTGCGTTGGCCAGACCGCTCCCCCTAAACGGCGGCTTAACGCCGACGTTCAGCCCCCTCCCGCTTAGCGACCGCCTCTGTCTCAGAGGCGATCACTAGGTAACAAAAGCCGCCACACGCCGGCACACTGCGGCGCCGGCGCATGCACAGTTCCGACCCGATCGCTGCGATAAACTGCAGCGAGCGATCGGGTCGGAATGACCCCCATAGTGCACTAAACATGCGCTGATGACACTTCTCCCCGATAGCACCCGTTACATGTACCCCTTTCTACTTTAGGTTTGCAGGATAGCTGCCCAATTATATTCAGGGGCGAAGAAGTGAATCAGTGCCCTGAATGGGGGCTAGGTGTTTGTTATTTTCTGTTCACTTGTGTTGTTTTCTGATTTCATGCTGAAAGTAAAGCACCATTACGTTTAATTACCCAGACACTGCACAAATTCACCTCTCTACTGAGCTAATTATCCCAAATTGTCACATTATATATATTTACAGCAAAAATTCGGCACTCAGTAAATAAACATATTAGAGTCACCCAGGTGTCCTAATCCATCATGGAGAAATGCTGTGTAAACAGCAAGCCAAGTGAAAAGGACGGAACTCCAGGATTTGAATAAGCCAAATATATGAAAACATATTAATTCATAACTTACATCGACATTTTGGTGCTAGAAAATACCATCAGGATGTACTATACATAAACAGAAATAAAAAACGGGATTCCTTCCTGTAGATATATATATATATATATATATATATATATATATATATATATACATATACACACACATATATGGGTTGGCTTCGGATGACCACACCGACACTGGAATCCCGGCTTTTAGATTTTTCATGGACTCAGTAGTGGGAATAGTCCCTGTTGGTCGGCATGCCTGGCATCCCAAATAGGGGCACCAGCCCGTGCCAGAATCCTGACCGTTGGGATCCCGAATGAATGACCACCGGGATCCCACACAAGCATCTGCCAGGCCGCCGCAGAGGTAAGCCACGGGGGTGGGTTAGGTTTAGGTTGCGGCATGTGGGGGGAGGGTTAGTTGTGGCTGCGGGGAGGGGGTGGATAGGTTTAGGCACCCCCAGGGAGGGTTAGGCTGCAGGAGAGGGGGGGATTCGGTCTATGCTGCGCGGAGGGGGGCTAGGTTTAGGCTGTGCGTTGGGAGGGTTAGGGGACCATTGGGGGAAGGTAAATATGGGTTTCTGGTCATCGGATCCCATGGTCGTTATTCTGACCGCTTACATTTCAACCCCAACCCATACTGTGTATATATATATATATATATATATATATATATACACTGCTCAAAAAAATAAAGGGCACACTAAAATAACACATCCTAGATCTGAATGAATGAAATATTCTTATTAAATACTTTGTTCTTTACATAGTTGAATGTGCTGACAACAAAATCACACAAAAATTATCAATGGAAATCAAATTTATTAACCCATGGAGGTTTGGATTTGGAGTCACACTCAAAATTAAAGTGGAAAAACATACTACAGGCTGATCCAACTTTGATGTAATGTCCTTAAAACAAGTCAAAATGAGGCTCAGTAGTGTGTGTGGCCTCCACGTGCCTGTATGACCTCCCTATAATGCCTGGGCATGCTCCTGATGAGGTGGTGGATGGTCTCCTGAGGGATCTCCTCCCAGACCTGGACTAAAGCATCCACCAACTCCTGGACAGTCTGTGGTGCAATGTGGCGTTGGTGGATGGAGCGAGACATGATGTCCCAGATGTGCTCAATTGGATTCAGGTCTGGGGATCGGGCGGGCCAGTCCATAGCATCAATGCCTTCGTCTTGCAGGAACTGCTGACACACTCCAGCCACATGAGGTCTATCATTGTCTTGCATTAGGAGGAACCCAGGGCCAACCGCACCAGCATATGTTCTCACAAGGGGTCTGAGTATCTCATCTCGGTACCTAATGGCAGTCGGCTTCCTCTGGCGAGCACATGGAGGGCTGTGCGGCCCCCCAAAGAAATGCCACCCCACACCATTACTGACCCACTGCCAAACCGGTCATGCTGGAGGATGTTGCAGGCAGCAGAACATTCTCCTTGGCATCTCCAGCCTCTGTCATGTCTGTCACATGTGCTCAGTGAGAACCTGCTTTCATCTGTGAAGAGCACAGGGCGCCAGTGGTGAATTTGCCAATCTTGGTGTTCTCTGGCAAATGCCAAACGTACTGCACGGTGTTGAGCTGTAAGCACAACCCCCACCTGTGGACGTCGGGCCCTCATACCACCCTCATGGAGTCTGTTTCTGATCGTTTGAGTAGACACATGCACATTTGTGGCTTGATGGAGGTCATTTTGCAGGGCTCTGGCAGTGCTCCTCCTGTTCCTCCTTGCACAAAGGCGGAGGTAGCGGTCCTGCTGCTGGGTTGTTGCCACACCTCGCATTGATGTGCCATCCTGGATGAGCTGCACTACCTGAGCCACTTGTGTGGGTTGTAGACTCCGTCTCATGCTACCACTAGAGTGAAAGCACCGCCAGCTTTCAAAAGTGACCAAAACATCAGCCAGAAAGCATAGGAGCTGAGAAGTGGTCTGTGGTCACCGCCTGCAGAACAACTCCTTTATTGGGGGTGTCTTGCTAATAGCCTATAATTCCCACCTTTTGTCTATTCCATTTGCACAACAGCATGTGAAATTGATTGTCAATCAGTGTTGCTTCCTAAGTGGACAGTTTGATTTCACAGAAGTGTGATTGACTTGGAGTTACATTGTGTTGTTTAAGTGTTCCCTTTATTTTTTTGAGCAGTATATATATATATATATATATATATATATATATAAAATATTATTGACACACACACTAAAAAAAAAATCACAACAGCCTGGGGTGCTGACCCAGTACACCATTTCAGGTATTACCATAATATCCATTCCAATGAGAAGCTGCAACTCACCAGGGACTTTTTCATCCAATTTTATTTACTCACATCACCAGCGAAGACAAAACAGAGTTGACGTTTCGGCTACAGAACGTGACCTTTCTCAAGACATCCCACCATGTCCCTGTCTCTTCTACCGGTGGGATGTCTTGAGAAAGGTTATGTTCTGCAGCAGAAACGTCAACTCTATTTTGTCTTCGCTGGTGATGTGAGTAAATAAAATTGGATGAAAAAGTCCCTGGTGAGTGCAGCTTCTCATTGGAATGGATATATATATATATATATAGAGAGAGAGAGAGAGTCCGTTAAGGATGCTGGCGTTCGACATCCCAGCAGTCGGAATGCTGATGGCGGAACCACGTCACTGCTCGGAATGCCGATGCTGGTATCAGGATCCCGAATGCTGGAATCCCGATCAAGGCCTGCTGGGACTCATCATCAGTAAGATGGGAGGGCGGTGGGTTAGGCTTAGACTGCGGTGAGGGGAGTTAGGCTCAGGCACCCCCGGGAGGGTTAGGCTTCAGGGGGAATGTTAGGGTTAGGCTGCAAGAAGGGCGGCTTAGGGTTACGCATATTGTATATATGTATCTATCTATATATCTATATATATATATATATATATATAATATACAGTATATAAATACGAGTAGTTGTCAGACAGTTATGAGATTGTTAGTGTAGGTTACCATCTGAGAAAGGTCACCTTGCTGTTGTAGATGGGCATCCACAATTTGATGTAAAGAACTAAGAACCTCATGTTTATTCATAAATGAGTTTATAAAATCTACATTATTGCCGAGTTCAACAGATAATGAATTATTGTGTTAGTGTTTAAAGTGTGCGTCTGCATTTCACATTGCCTATATATTATTCTAAAACAGAAATAAATCACTGCCGTGTATACAAGATGCTATAAACCCAATATGTCAGTATGTGTAATGGTGTGTTAATATGTGTAATGGTCTGCAACACAATTTCGATACTGTGTAGGTCGGGGTCCAAAGCTGTGCTGCTGATGTAGAGACTATTCAATGAAGTACTAAAGGTGAATAATTATTTCGCTGAAGGCTTAAATCGCTACCTCTTTTCCATTAGGGATATCATTTGTACTTCTGATGCATGGTATTTCCCAAAAGAGATATTATGCAAAATATAGTGGGGTTTAGTCCTGTAAATGTGCATAAGCTTTTCACTATACAGTATATCGAATCACTTCAATGTGATGTATAGCTTTGTTTAGTAGGAATTCATGTATATTTACCTTTCTAGAGGTCCATTCTTCTCCTTTGGTTTTCTGAGTAGCATGGAGTCGGAAAGCAGGTCCTTCCCTGCTTTTTGTTCTTCATCGGTGCTTGCTCCGCCCCCTTTCCTAGACTAGCGACCATTGCAGCGGCTATGTAATGACCTGCTGGTCACAGATTAATACAGTTTTTCCTTTAAACTGAGGTCTACACCAAGGAACATTAATTAACTGGAGGCTGCTATATGCCAGGTAATGACGTTATCCTATTCAAAATATGACTTGTTTGTTAACCTTTAAAATCTGGGAGTTTTTTTGCCTCACCCTGTAAATCTTGATGTTCGTAGGTTTCATGCTTTATATCACAGATAGTTTTACCCCCAGGATTAGGGAAGGGCGCCAAGGTACTGGGCAGGTAGCAAAAATGGGGCTTGGCCAGTCGAGGGGGTGATGCGGCCTCGCCGGCGTCACTGTTGGGAGTGGTCCAGCCCCCTCGACGTTACTAATGGGAGTGTGCCACAGCCATGGCATCACTGATGTTTTCGTGCCCAGCACCAACGGAGGTGCTGGTTTTTTACACAGGACCGGCGCTACCCACTCAGCAAAGGGATGCAAAGCAGGTAGGCGCCAGGCAGGAGAGGCGCTCTGCCTGCTTTGCATCCCTGTGCTGCGCCTGGGACCCTGCTGCTGCCGGCTGCTGTGCCTGTCACACCGATTGACAGGCAGCAGCGCCAGCAGCTAGAATCTTCCTCCTACCCCCACCCTGCAGTCTGTGTCCTGACCGAAAAGGGTGCGGAGCTACACGGGACCAGGCTGCACTGCAGAGGACAGAAATTGCTAGTACTACAGAAAAGGGGCGGAGCTAAATGGTGCAGAGGGGCGGAGCTACACAGAACCAGGCTGCGCTGCACTGCAGAGGAGGACAGAAACTGGTAGTGCTAGTAAAACAGATCCGGCTAGCCAGCAAGATGGTATGTTGAGGGAGAGAGTGAGTGAGAAAGTGTGTGTATGTGTGTATCTATGTGTGTGTGTGTGTATATCTACAGAGTGTGTGTGTGTGTGTGTGTGTAGGGCTGGATTAAGGAAGATGGGGGCCCAGGACAACGAAGGTTGTGGGGGCTCCCACTATTGCTGGCAAAGCCTCTCAACCCCCCCCCCCACCACCTAATCAGCAACAAGCGATGCACCCCCTCCCATTAATCCTGCTTTGACCCCATAAAAGTTTTGTGGTAAATGCTTCAGTCTGCTCCAGTGGCGTGCGGTGAGGTCAGTGGCTGGTGAGGCACTACAGCCATAATGTCCGCCGAATCTGCCGATGACCCCTACCGCCGTCGAGCCAATGTACGCTACTGCCCCTGAGTCGATGCCCGCTGCCACCGCCACACAAAGTCGCCCACCATAAACTGACCCAGCCCTCCGCCACTAATTTGCATCTCACTCCGATGCCGCCAATGCCCGCTGCCTGCCTGCTCATCATACTTGTTATATATTGTACATTTTTATAGAAAAAAAAATGAGTGTTTGGGACTGGGAGGAGGACATGAATGCAATTCTTTTGTCCAGGGCTTCCATTAACTTAATGGAGAAGGGTCTGAATGGGTTAAAAAATGTAAAAAAAAAAATGCGTGAGGTCCCCCCTCCTTAGTATAACCAGCCTCGGGCTCTTTGAGCCGGTCCTGGTTGTTTAAATACTGGGGAAAAATTGGACAGGGGTTCCCCGTATTTAGACAACCAGCACCGGGCTCTTAGTCCGGTCCTGGTTCCAAAAATACGGGGGACAAAAGATCTAGGGGTCCCCCGTATTTTTAAAACCAGCACCGGGCTCCACCAGGGACATAATGCCACAGCCGGGGGACACATTTACTTAGGTCCCTGCGGCCGTGGCATTACCCCCCCAACTAGTCACCCCCTGGCCGGGGTTCCCTGGAGGAGTGGGGACCCCTTAAATCAAAGGGTCCCCCCCCCCCCCTCCAGGCACCCAAGGGCCAGGGGTGAAGCCCGAGGCTGTCCCCAGCACCCCTGGGCGGTGGGTGCCAGGCTGATAGTCATGAGTGTTAAAAAAAGAATATTGTTTTTTGTTGTGGAACTACAAGGCCCAGAAAGCCTCCCCCGCTTGCTGGTACTTGGAGAACCTCAAGTACCAGCATGCAGGGAAATAACGGGCTCACTGGTACTTGTAGTTCTACAACAACAAAAATACCCAAATAAAAACACAACACACACACCGTGAAAGTAAAATTTTATAATAACACACTTACACACTCACACATACTTACCTACATCCCACGCCGAGAATCCCGTCCACTTGTCCAGTAGAATCCAATAGGGGTACCTGTAAAAATGAGAGACAGAAAACTTACCTACATCCCACGTCGGTCACGTCCACTAGAATCCAATAGGGGCACCTGTAAAAGTGAATGAAAATAAGCAGTTACAGAGGGGGGGGGGGGGGAGAGAGAGAGACGCTCACTTGTCGCTCTGGCCCATTGCTTAGTAACGGGACGCCTGCCAACAACAAGCAGTCTGAGCGGAGGCTGTAGAGACGGGATCTGGAGGCGGACGGCTGCAGAGACGGACGGGATCTGGAGGCGGGCGGCTCAGTGGAGAGGTGAGCACTGCAGGGACATTTTAGACAAACAAATAGAAAACTAACTCACCCCTCACTCCTGCTTCAGCCCCGACACTCCAACGCCGGTCACAGCCGCCGGGTCCCGCCGCCTCTTCCGCCCCCAGCGTCGCGTGGGTGATTGGACAGCGGATCCAGCACTGGATCCGCTGCCCAATCACAGGTGCCTCGCTGACATGGGGGTGGTGTCCCTGTCAGCGAGGCACTTCTTTCAGTGCCGCTTTCCCTATTTATTTGAATGGGCTTATACAGCCCAGTGCTTGGCCCCGCCCCCCGCTCTGCCCCCGTTCCCATTATCTATGGGAGGCACCGCTATCAGTGCCTCCCAAATGCATTTAAATGCATCAAATTATTACAATTAAATAAAGAAGATACTTATGACACAGACTATGTGTCATAAGTATCTTCTTTGTATGATTGTAATAATTAATCACAGGGGAGGCACGTCCCTGGTCTGCTCCACATTTTACCAGTGAGTCTTAATGGCAGGTGGTGCCCCTGATGATCTGGAGGATGCATAGGGAAGGAGCCTCACCCCACTAGTAGATGGGTCCCCCTATTCTGTGCGCGGCAGGTGCTACTGTGTGAGTGTGAAGGAGGTTGCGCCACCCTGGCAGATCCTTATAGCCGGGAGAGGGGGGAACACTCAGCGCCAGAGCATGCAGCAGCAGGAGAGTGAGATGAGCGGCGCAGCTGTCACTGCTGTCAGAGAGAAGCCACCGCTGCTGCAGCAGGATACACTCATATAGAGGGAGCAGGCAGGCAGCCAGGGACGGCACTCCCCTCTGCACAGGACTCTTATAAGGCAAGTGGGACACTGGGACAAGCGGAGGGAAACTCCTACGATTCCAAACGCGCTGTGTCTTGGGGCCCCTGGACGGCCGCCGCTGTCACCCCTCCGGCCATGTGTGTGTGTGTATCTATCTGTGTGTGGGAGAGGGGGAATAATTTGTATAAATGGCACTTCTGAGGGCATTATATGTAACCAACGCTACTACAGGGGCTATTATGTGTATAAGCAGCGCTACTACAGGGGCTATTATGTGTATAAGCGGTGCTAATACAGGGGCTATTATGTGTGTAAGCGGTGCTAATACAGGGGCTATTATGCGTATAAGTGGTGCTACTACAGGGGCTATTATGTGTATAAGCGGTGCTACTACAGGGGCTATTATGTGTATAAGCGGTGCTAATACAGGGGCTATTATGCGTATAAGTGGTGCTAATACAGGGGCTGTTATGTGTATAATCGGTGCTACTACAGGGGCTATTATGTGTATAAGCGGTGCTACTACAGGGGCTATTATGTGTATAAGCGGTGCTACTACATGGGCTATTATGTGTATAAGCGGTGCTACTACATGGGCTATTATGTGTATAAGCGGTGCTACTACAGGGGCTATTATGTTTATAATCGGTGTTACTATAGGGGCTATTATGTGTATAAACAGCACTTCTATGTGCGGGGTAATACGAATAAGATTGTGCTACTGTATGGCGTAATTTGAAATGGGAGTACTATTGTGTGGCCCCGCACCTTCCTTGTGAGACCACACCCCTTTTTTGCCGCACGCTGTCCCTTTGTAAACTATGGGAGGGCGCAAATTTATAGTTTGCAGGGGGGCGCCGAACACCGTAGCACCGGCCCTGGCTCTACATTTAATGTGAGTAGATGACAGCAGGCTGTTTTAGCAAGGTGCTGCTAAATGGACAGGGTGCATTTTACCCTTTAAAAATTGGGCAGGTCGCGGCGCCCTGCTAATACAGCCTAGCATGAAGTCTAACATAGATGAAAGAATGGCAATGTATTACAATTGGGTGGACTTGTAAATTATACCTACTATAAGGTGCATGTGCTATTAATACCAGAACGACAAATCACTTAATTGCCACTTTTTTCCGCAAAAACTGCTAAGAAATTGTCTGTTTTTTCTGAATGAATTAGATGTAGAACGTGTATTTAATCTTATCCAAAATAATTTTAGTTAAAAATTTTTTTTTTTAAATATATTTGTAAAAAAAGTATTTTTCTCTCCAAACTTTGGAACATCTGTCAACACCATCGAAAACATCGCAACTTACATTTTGACAACCGGAAGAGCCACCAGGTACACGGCGGGGGAAGGGGGGGGGGGGGGGAGTTACTTTACATTACACCAGCGGCTGCAATTGTCTGCAGCTGCTGGATGGGGTCCTGCCGTGCTGACCGATCAACAATAAGGGTGCGGGAAGGCAGAGAGACCTTCCGGTCCTATTGAGAGCGGCAGGTGAGGGTAGGTTCTGGTTGCTGGTGTGGTCGCATCTGATGCGACCATGCCAGGCAAGTGGTTAAAGAAGCCCTGAAAATGAATAGCTATGTAAGGAAAGTTAAACCACTTTATTATTAACACATGGTAGGCAGGTAGCCAACTTAAATTGTAACAAAAATTAATTGAAAGTAAAATGATTTTCGATACGTAATTATTACATCTAAACATCCCGGCCAAAAATATCTAGTAAAAATGAAAACATCAAAAAATGGTACAAAATTGTATAGTAGGGTTTGGTCTGGAGGAGTGAAGGGTTAGTACGGATGGTGTAATGGTTAGCATTACTGCCTCAGAGTACTGAGGTCATGGGTTCGATTTCTACCATGGCCCTAACTGTGTGGAGTTTGTATATTCTCCCTGTACTTGCGTGGGTTTTCTCTGGGTACTACGGTTTCCTCCCACAATCCAAAAATATAATGGTAGGTTAATTGGCTCTCTAAAATTAAGCCTAGTGTGTACATGTGGTAGGGAATATAGAGTGTAAGCTCCACTGGGGCAGGGACTGATGTGAATGAGCAAATATTCTCTGTAAAGCGCTGTGGAATATGTGTGCGCTATATAAATAACTGATAATAAAAATAATAATAATCACCCAAATATATCAGGGTCCTGGTGGCTTTTTAAACCTTCCACAAAAAAAATAAAAAAATCGTTTTGGAGTGAGGAGTCTCTTACGGACCCTTTTATTTAAGTTTTTTGTGTGTGACCCTGCTGGTTCTTAGGTTCTGATTGTAAGTCGGATGATGCTGTAACTGTGTTAGTGTCTTTTGCCGTAGTTGTGTCTGAGACTTTATGCTAATTCTAGTATCAGCCCTTCCTCTGGTGTACAAGCATGCATCTGAATGCACAAGGGCTGGGACGCCACTCCTAAACAGCTGGAAGAACCATCATCGCTGGCACCAGCCTCATGCTATGTACAGAATCTCCGTCAGAGTGTGGCCCCCAATGTATGCGATTACGCATCTGAGTGGTAAAACAAATAGAATGCAATTACAACATGCACAGATATGATGCAAACAACTGGATTCTAGCTGCCAGCAGAACTTACCACCAATGCTGTGCTGTGGGAAGGAATACAGATGTAGCCACTGTCATCGCAACTGCGGCATGGCCACATGGCGTGCTGTGCTGCGGGTGCCACTTAATATGCCAGGCTGCAACTAGCCACAGCCCAATGTATTTCCTATCTGTATATATGCCTCTACAGTTACCATGTATAGGGAAGCTATATGTTCGGTTTCAGCTAATATTAGGCTGGCCCACTACGTGGAAGGTACACAGACATAAATGCATATACAGTAACAATCATGCTGAAGGCTTGACAAAAAACATTGTTAAGACAATGAAGACAGAATGCAGGTCCTTTGACATATGATTAGTGTGTAACAGTGACTGCATCTGTTGTCAGTCTTACCAGGTGTTACAAAACAGGATAGTGGAAATCCATAAAACCACATTTTAAACAGCCAATACCCTCATCTTACCAATAGGGAGGTCGGTACCAGGTGAATTTTAGTTCATGACAGAACTTGGGCAGCTCTGGATGCAGGGCCGGTTCCGGGGCTTCTGGCGCCCCGGGCGGTATTAGGGGGCGTGGCTTCATACAGGGGGCGTGGTCAGTTACGCCCCCTGTACTGTTGTGGGATGTGCGGTGCGCGATGACGTTATCGCGCACCGCACAGCAAAGGTCCTCTCCACGAAGGTAAACTAGACGCTAAGCGTCTAGTTCCCTTCGTGGAGAGGACCTTTGCTGTGCGGTGCGCGATGACGTCAATGCGCACCGCACATCATTACAGTGAAGGTCCTCTCCAGGAAGGGAAACTAGACACGTAGCGTCTAGTTTCCCTTCACAGTGGACAGCGGCAGCGGGGGGCACCACAGTAGCAGCGGATCTTGCCATGGTGCGGCGCCCTCCGGAAGGCGGCACCCCGGGCAAAAGTCCTGCTTGCCCGTGGCAAGATCCGCTACTGTCTGGATGTTCATGGAAATTGGTCTATTAACTTTGCAACAAAATCACAGGCCGTCCGGGGAGTCTGTCTCCTTGCTGTACTGCGATTTCACTTCATCTACCTCTTCCACAGGTCTCCAAGGCTCACGCAGGCTGCTTGTGAGGGTGGCTGTGGTACATCTCACTGGACCCCTACTGGAGAAAAGGGATTTATGTACTTACCAAACTAACCACTAACGATTGTGTGTTATTAAGCTCATCATGAAGTGAGAGGGGAACAATGGGGTTATATGGAGGAGAATCTTCTAGGACACAGGACCTCATTATGCTTGGATCGCTACTGGACAGAAATTGCGATTTTCTCAATCCTGCTTCTGCTAAAAATCGCATGTGACGAGCCGCCCAGAAAGGTTAAAAAACGCCCAAAAATTGTCTATACAACCGCAGAATTGCGAGGCATATGCAGAAATTGAATACCAGCAATACTTGCAGTTGAAGTAGTGCTACTCAGAATAATGTGAATGCAGTCGCACCGGTGCTATGTTTCTCAGAATAATGTGAATGCAGTCGCACCGGTGCTATGTTTTTAGTTGCAATCCATTGCAACTGACGTCAGATACACTCCCCGAAAACAGCCATGATCCGCCTGCGTTTTTCCAACCACTCACCACAAACGCCATGTGTACACCCACAAAAGGTCACTACCTGTCAATCAAATTGTGATCGCATTTCACTAAATTGCTATCGCAATTTATCCTTCACGCACGTGCAATGCGTTCGCAGCGCATGCACAGTCTGTCGATAACTGCCCGATTTGCAATTTTGCAACTGAAACTGAATAAGGCCCACTGTCTCCTAGAGGAGTAACATAATCCACGTTTGTGCCTCCAGCACCTTTTTGGAAGAGGATTTAGAGGGAGATGTACTGTACTAAGCAGTGATAAGAGTGGATAAGTGAGTCAATGGAGAAGTTGCCCATGGCAACCAATCAGCTGCTCTGTATAATTTTATAGTATGCAAATTATGAATGTTACTTTAATGCTGATTGGTTGCCATGGCCACCTTCTCCACTGGCTCACTTCTCCACTCTTTTCACTGCTTAGTACATCTCTCCCTTAACTACAAAATATCCTTTCAGGTTTAGTGGTCCTTAAATAAAGAAGGGAATGTTCTTGAAACATGACATGAGAAAGACACCAATGAAATCTATGAAGTGAGGAAGTAAATAGAATAAAGCCATAGTTTATCATACAGTGGGAAGAACTTACACATTTGCAGTTGCATATGATCCATTATATTCTCTAAAATGCTGGAAATATAGGACAATGCAGTTATATGTGGATAGATTTTCTTCTTTCTTCTTTCTATTCAGAAATATATGTATGACCTATTTATGTTCCAGAGCGCCTTTCATTATTAAAGGTCTCATGCTGGTGCTGGGTACAGACTGGACGATATATCATCCATTCTATCGACCGGACAATGGAGGTCATTCCGAGTTGATCACTAGCTGAAAATGTTCGCTGCTCAGCGATGATGCAAAAAAAGGCACTTCTGCGCATGCGTATGCGGCACAATGCGCACGCGCAACGTACTTTCACAACGGCCGATGTAGTTTCACACAAGGTCTAGCGAAGCTTTTCAGTCGCACTGCTGACCGCAGAGTGATTGACAGGTAGAGGGCGTTTCTGGGTGTCAACTGACCGTTTTCAGGGAGTGTTAAAAAAAATGCAGGCGTGCCAGGAAAAACGCAGGCGTGGCTGGCCGAATGCAGGGCGTGTTTGTGACGTCAAAACAGGAACTGAACAGTCTGAAGTGATCGCAAGCTAGGAGTAGGTCTGGAGCTACTCTGAAACTGCACACTTTTTTTTGTAGTCGCTCTGCGATCCTTTCGTTTGCACTTCTGCTAAGCTAAAATACACTCCCAGTGGGAGGCGGCATAGCGTTTGCACGGTTGCTAAAATCTGCTAGCGAGCAAACAACTCGGAATGACCACCAATATACTGTTCGGTGAGTGTGTACACATGATACGCCTGTGAACGGCATCATTCACAAGCATGTCTGCCCTGTGCGATGGTGGGTCAGCAGACAGATCTGCCAGTTGTGTACCTAGCCTCAGTGGCAGCGCTGAAATAGCACTCACTATCACACTGTTAATCCCACACTCCCAAACATGTGACATCTATGAGGGAGTGTGGCTGCCAGCAGAAGAAAGTGGAGAACTGCCCAGCTGCTCCAGATGGCTCTACACAGTTCCAGGCACATGCCCGGAGCATCCTTTGGATGACCCTGCTTACTGGTGGCAGTGACTGGTACAATGCGGGGCCAGTATTGGCCTGTATTTCCACTCTTATTACTGTGACCTGGGCCTGATTCATGTTTGTAAGTAAAGCAAAAAAGCAATAAACTAAGCAAAACCACGTTACACTGCAGGTGGGGCAGATGTAACATGTGCAGAGAGATTTTTCTTTTCTTTGCAGGGTAAATACTGGCTGCTTTTACATGTAGACCAAAAATAGGATTTTAATTACCTACTGGTAATCCTTTTCTCGTAGTCCGTAGAGGATACTGGGGTTTCATTTAGTACCATGGGGTATAGACGGTCCACTAGGAGCCATGGGCAGTTTAAGAATTTGATAGTGTGGGCTGGCTCCTCCCTCTATGCCCCTCCTACCAGACTCAGTCTAGGAAACTGTGCCCGAGGACACAGACATATTTTGAGAGGATAGATAAAGATAGTGGTGAGATTTCGAACCAGCACACACAAAACAAGAGGAAAGCTATGCTAACCAACTTTAAACAGGAACAGCAATAGCTGAACCAACAATACTAGTGCAGGAAGAACGAAGCACCGGGCAGGTGTTCAGTATTCTCTACGGACTACGAGAAAAGGATTTACTGGTAGGTAATTAAAATCCTATTTTCTCTTACGTCCTAGAGAATACTGGGGTTCCATTTAGTACCATGGGGATGTACCAAAGCTCCCAAACCGGGTGTGAGTGCTGAGGTTCCTGCAGAACTGATTGACCAAACTGAAGGTCCTCAGAGGCGAAAGTATCGAACTCGTAGAACTTAGCAAACGTTTTCGAACCAGACCAAGTAGCCGCTCGGCAGAGCTGTAAAGCCGTGACACCCCTGGCAGCCACCCAGGAAGAACCCACCGACCTAGTAGAGTGGGCCTGTACAGACCTTGGAACCGGCAAACCTGCCGTGGAATAAGCATGCTGGATAGTGAGCCTGATCCAGCGTGCAATTGTCTGCTTTGAAGTAGGACACCAAATTTTATTGGGATCATATAGAACAAACAAAGAGTCGGATTTCCTGTGACGAGCTGTCCTCTTTACGTATACCTTCAAAGCCCTCACAACATCCAAAGACTTTGAAGTAGTGGAAGTGATAACCGGAACCACAATAGGTTGGTTGATGTGAAACACAGACACCACTTTAGGAAGAAATTGCTGACGGGTTCTGAGTTCAGCTCTCTCCTCATGGAAAATTAAATAGGGGCTCTTGTGAGACAAAGCCCCCAGCTCTGACACACGTCTTGCTGAAGCCAAGGCCAACAGTGTGACGGTCTTCCACGCAAGATATTTTACGTCCACCTCCTGTAATGGTTCAAACCAGTCTGATTGGAGGAAATGCAGCACCAAATTGAGATCCCAAGGTGCCGTGGGAGGCACAAAGAGAGGTTGGATGCGCAGAATCCCTTTCAAAAATGTCTAGACCTCAGGGAGAGAAGCCAATTGTTTCTGAAAGAAAATGGACAAGGCCGAAATCTGGACTTTTATGGAGCCCAGACGTAGGCCCACATCCACACCTGCCTGCAGAAAAAGCAGGAAACGTCCCAGGTGAAATTCCACCACAGAATAAGTTCTACTCTCACACCAAGAGACGTATTTCTTCCAATATAGGTCGGGATAACTATGTTAGGGATCCCTCTTCTGGCTAGAATAAGCCATTCAACTTCCATGCCGTCAAACGTAGCCGCGGTAAGTCCTGATAGATGAACAAGCCCTGTTGCAGAAGATCCTCGCATAGAGGTAGAGGCCACGGATCTTCGAGGAGCATCTCCAGAGGGTCCGCGTACCAGGCCCTTCTTGGCCAGTCTGGAGCAATGAGTATTGCTTGAACCTTTTCCCTTTTTATTCTTTTGAGAATTCTTGGGATCAGAGGAAGTGGAGGAAACACGTACGCCATCTGATAGACCCATGGAATCGTCAGAGTGTCTACCGCCACTGCCTGTGGGTCTCTCGACCTGGAACAATACCGCTTGAGCTTCTTGTTGAGACGAGAGGCCATCATGTCAATTTGTGGATATCCCCACCGATGTGTCAAGCACCTGAACACCTCGGGGTGAAGGCCCCACTCCCCTGGGTGCGGGTCGTGTCTGCTGAGAAAGTCTGCTTCCCAATTGTCTACTCCCGGAATGAAGACCGCTGACAATACCACAACGTTTTTTCCTGCCCAGAGGAGAATTCTTGACATCTCTGACATTGCTGTTCTGTTTTTTGCTTCGCCCTGTCGGTTTATGTACGTCACTGCCGTCACATTGTCCAACTGGACCTGAATGGCCTGATCGTGAATAAGATAAGAGGCCTGCAGAAGGGCATTGTATATGGCCCTGAGTTCCAGAATGTTGATTGGCAGGATGACTTCCTGACTTTACCATCTTCCTTGAAACTGCACCCCCTGGGTGACTGCTACCCAACCTCTGAGGCTTGCGTCCGTGGTTAACAGGATCCAGTCCTGAATTCCGAACCTCCGGCGAGGTGAGAAATCTGTAGCCACCACAGAAGGGAGATCTTGGCTTTTGGTGACAGACGGATCCTCTGGTGCATGTGAAGATGCGATCCGGACCATTTGTCCAACAGATCGAGCTAGAAGGGTCTTACGTGAAACCTTCCGTATTGAATCACCTCGTAAGAGGCCACCATCTTCCCCAGAAGGCGAATGCATAGATGCACCGATATCCGTTTTGGCTTCAGGACATCCCAAACCATCGACTGGATTACCAATGCCTTTTCCAACGGAAGGAACACTTTCTGCGACTCCGTGTCCAGTATCATTCCCAGGAATGGGAGCCACCATGTTGGCTCTATGTGAGATTTTGGAAGGTTCAGAATCCACCCGTGATCCTGGAGAAGTTTGTTTGAAAGACCAATGCTGTCCAGCAACCTCTCCCTGGATGGCGCCTTTATCAGAAGATCATCCAGGATTTATGTTCACTGCCTGTGAGTGACATCTCTGCCATCACTTTAGTGAACACCCTCGGTGCTGTGGAGAGACCAAATGACAGTGCAAACCGTAGACAAGCCTGATGAGGCGGCCAGATTGGAATGTGAAGGTACGCATCCTTGATATCCAGAGACACTAGGAATTCCCCTTCCTCCAGACCTGAGATCACCGCTCTCAGAGACTCCATCTTGAACTTGAACACTCTTGAGAATGGGTTCAAGGATTTGATGTTCAGAATAGGTCGTACCTAACCGTCCAGTTTCGGAACTACAAACAAGTTGGAATAGTACCCCTTGTTGTGCAGATGAGGTGGAACTGGAACAATGACTTGAGTCTGTACCAGTTTTTGGAAAGCCTGCTGTAAAGTCATACTTGCCTCTTTTTAAGCTGGTAAGCCTGATTTGAAGAATATGTGAGGTGGGAGCTCTTGGAACTCCAGTCTGTAGCCCTGGGAAATAAGATCTATGATCCAGGGATCCCGGCACGAACTTGACCACATGTGACTGAAGAATTTTAGTCGGGCTCCCACCTGACATTCCTCCAGGCATCGCGGTCCACCGTCATGCTGAAGGCTTTGAGGAAGCAGAGCCTGAGCTCTGTTCCTGAGCACCTGCAGTTGCTGGTTTGGGTGGTTTACCTCTTGCGCCTCTGGAGGCCGTAGAAACACCTCTGGATTTTCCCTTAAACTTGGCTGTTCGAAAGTATTGTAAATTTGAAGCTGAATAAGCATTCCCGGCTGGGGGAGCTGCGGAAGGAAGATACGTAGACTTACCTGCAGTAGCTTTGGAGATCCATTTGTCTAGTTCGTCTCCAAACAAGGCCTCTCCTTTGAATGGTAGGCCTTCCACGCCTTTCCTGGAGTCCGCATCAGCAGTCCGCATCAGCAGTCCACTGGTGTAGCCACAAGCACCTGCGCGCTGACACTGCCATAGCGGTAGTGCATGCATTACGCAAGCCTATCTCTTTTATGGCTTCCACCATAAAGTTCGAGGAGTCCTGTATATGCTGCAGGAGTAAAACAACATCCCCCCTAGACAAGGAATTTAACCCCTCAATTAGGTTACCTGACCATTTAGCAATGGCTTTTGTGATCCACGCACATGCAATAGTGGGTCTCTGGGCCACCCCAGCAGCTATGTACAGTGATTTGAGTGTAGTCTTAATTTTACGATCAGTCGTATCTTTAAGGACAGGCTGCACCAGGGACAGGCAATACAATTTTTCGTGACAGCCTAGAGACTGATGCGTCCACTATCGGTGGAAAAGATGAGAGCAACCTTTTAGGGATTTAGAGACACTGCCAAACAAACATATTTCCAAACTCTTATCTCTGCTCAAGCCTCTAACCCCAAACGACTCTTTAACACATTTAAATCACTTCTGAATTCTCCCTCACCTACCCCACCAGCCACTATCAAGGCACAAGATCTTGCTTCCTACTTAAAGGAGAAGATTGATAAGATCCGAGATGAAATGGTATGCTCTTCGGCAGCCAGTGACCTGCTCAGTTCTTTACCTGAACCCTCTGGCACCCTCTCTTTAATTAATCCCACAAATGAAGATGAAGTATCATCACTCTTCTCATCCTGCTTCTCTACCACCTCTCTTCTTGATCCTCTACCCTCACAAATAAGTAAAGCTCTATCTCTGGTGCTCATCCCTACCTTAACTAACATCTGTAATCTCTCTCTCTCTACTGGTATTTTTCCTTCACTCTTCAATCATGCAGTGATTACTCCCATTTGAAAAAACTAATTCTGACCCTAATGCTCTCTCTAACAACCGCCCTATCTCTCAGCTCCCTTGTCTCTCTAAGCTACTTGAGAGACTTGCCTACACTCGACTCGCGCACTTTCTTAACTCACACAATTTATTGGACCGACTTCAGTCAGGCTTCCGTTCCCAACACTCCACAGAGACAGCACTGACTAAAGTGGTTAATGATTTGGTCACTACAAAGTTTAAAGGCCATTACTCACTGCTTATTCTTCTAGATCTATCTGCTGCCTTTGACACTGTTGACCACTCTCTTCTCACACAAACACTACAATCCCTAAATCTTAAAGACACAGCCCTTTCTTGGTTTCTATCCTACCTATCTAATCGCTACTTCAGTGTTCGCTTCTCTGAATCTACCTCCTCTTCGCTACCTCTTTCAGTTGGAGTACCGCAAGGCTCAGTCTTGGGTCCTCTGCTTTTCTCTATCTATACCTCATCTCTTGGTAAACTAATCAGCTTTTTTGGGATTTCAGTATCATCTGTACGCAGATGATACTCAAATCTACCTATCCTCCCCTGATTTGTACCTATCTGTACTGGGCCATGTCACTGAATGCCTATCTGCCATTTCATCTTGGATGACATCTTGCCGCCTCAAACGCAATATTTCAAAGACAGAGTTAATTATATTTCCACAAGCCAATAGTAGGTACCAACCTGATATCTCTATCACTGTTGAAAACTCGACAATCTACCCTACCCAACAAGCTCGCTTCCTAGGTGTCATCCTTGACTCTGATCTGTCCTTTGTTCCCCACATTCAATCTGTCTCAAAATCATGTTACATGCATCTAAAAAACATATCCAAAATATGACCATACCTTACACAAGACACTGCTAAAACTCTAATCCATGCTCTCATAATCTCCTGCATTAATTATTGCAATTGTCTCCTAACTGGTCTTCCAAAAACGAGACTCTCGCCACTACAATCCATTCTGAATGTAACTGCGAGGCTAATCTTCCTCGCTAGACGTTCATCGTCTGCAGATCCACTCTGTCAGTCCCTCCATTGGTTACCTGTATTCTACCGTATTCAATATAAAATACTTTTAATCACACACAAGGCCATTAACCAAACTACACCAACGTACATCACTTCGCTTATCTGAAAATATCTCCCAACTCGACCTCTTCGCTCGTCACAAGATCTGCGTCTCTCATCCACACTCATTACTCGCTCCCACTCATGATTGCAGGACTTTCATCGGGCTGCACCCACCACTCTGTGGAATGGTCTACCACGCACAATTAGACTCTCCTCTAGTCTCCATGCAAGCATATCAAATTCCAGAACCGCCCACATAACTTTCATAAACCTTCCTATCAAATTGCATTCACTCTGCACAGTCCACACATATCCTCACATGTCTTCTCATCCTTCCTCTCGACCCCGGTTCATCATTGCTATATGACCATATTATAAAGCCCACCAAGAACCTTTGCAATCTGGTGGACAACTATGCAATAGATATGACCTATCCTTGTGTAGCCATGCCTATTTCCCTATAGATTGTAAGCTTGCGAGCAGGGCCTTCCTACCTCTATGATTGTTTGTTATTACCCAGTTTTGTAATATCATTGTTTTGTTATATCATTATTTCCAATTGTAAAGCGCAACGGAATTTGCTGCGCTATATAAGAAACTGTTAATAAAAAATTAGAAATTTCTTATTAGGATTAACCCACGGTTCTTCAAACAGGGTATTAAATTCCTTTGATGCAGGAAAAGTGACTGAGGACTTCTTTTTTTACATTCAAATAAGATTCCTCACACTCCTCTTACACTTTATCAGGAATCTGCAGAACATCTCTGATAGCTTCTATAAGAGCCTCTATTCCATGTGACAGAGTGACATCCCCCCTCCAAATCCACCTCACCCTCCTCCATGCCTGACTTGTCAGCGTCAGACTGCAAGATATGGGCCAGAGATCGTTTTGCGGACAAATGGGAGGGGATTGAGACGCTGGTTTGGGGACTGAGCCTCTATTCATAAACTCATCCACAGTCTGTCTTAAGTACTGCGTCTCTTTCTAATTGCAGGAAAATTTTGTAGAAATAGTTGAGATCATTCCCTTAATGGAATTAACCCTCTCCGGTTCAGCCCCGCTATTCTGGGAAGGTGCACTGCCCTGAGTACCCAGTAGTGAGCCCCCTGGTGAAGAGGAACACTCCGCTGTACAAGAAACACACTCTTTGCCTGACATAATGAAAATGTGACTGCGCACACACACACACACACACACACACACACACACACACACACACACACACACACACACACACACACGAAAAGGTTAAGCACAATTAACCCACAAAGAGCCCTTCAGGGAGACACAGAGTTATTTGGAGCCAGCCCCCACCGCGCCCTTATCGCTAATGCCCAGCTTAGCCGGGTCGCAGACTAAGTTACCTGATAGGGGACTTAGTACACTAATAATCGCTCCCCCCTTTCCTGCTATGACCCCCTGGTACCGCTGAGGTAATCTGGAGTCTCTCCGGAGGAGCTGTGTGTCCCTGTCAGTCAGCGTGTGTGTCCACTGCAGAGAGAAAATGGCGCTGGTGAGCTGCTGGATTCGCTTATAGTGAAGGCCCCGCCTCTTTAATGGCACGCGGTCTTCCCGCTTTTTTTATACTGGCTGAGGTAATCTGGTGCTTAAAATGGAGAGAAAACTGTTTTAAGGCTGTTTTTGCCAGTGTGGGTACTGTGTACAGTGTACTGAGATGCAGCTGTGCACTGTGTCTGGAGACGCATTCCGCCCCGGTTAGAAGCTGTGCGTCTCTGTACCCTCATGCCGCCATGACGTCAGCTACACCAAGGATCTTTGCAGCGGCTGAGTAAGTCCTGGGCTATGCAGAAACTACACAAACTTTTGTTTATGCAGCTCACTGCACAGCCCATCGCACCCCTGCAAAGCCCTTACCCCCTCCCCTGTAGGCGGCGATTACCTGGTCAGAGCAGTGCAAAAAATAGCATGCGTGCGACCAGGTATGAATTACCCCCATGGTCTTGTCCATTAGCTAACAAATTTGCTACTGCGATCAGGTCAGAATTAGGCCCTAAGGGGGTCATTATGAGTTGATCGTAGCTGTGCTAAATTTAGCACAGCTACGATCTCCTTGCCTGACATGCGGGGGGGGGGGGGGGACCAGCACAGGGCTAGAACCGCCCCGCATGTGTTACGATCCTTATGCTCAGGACAGGGGAGATCTTATGCAGTGAGTCCAGAGCACCAGGACGTGATGCTGGGATAGGGAAATGGAATGGAAATAGCCCCTAGCACCCTACCTCCGTTGTCTTACCCGTGTTGTCAATTCACGCCTGAACGACTATGGTTTCTTGGGCCCACGGCAGCCGCGTTTGAAGGGCGGATTAGGTCTGCCCAACTCCGATGCCCCCAGGTCTTACAGAGAGACAAAGCGTGAACTGAGACAGGGTAATAACAAGGGGACCTCTAACTGAAACAACCAAGCTAGGGGCTACTAACTACCTGAAACTCGGTACAATACGCCTCTGCAGGATTTTTACCTTGCTTAAGGGCACGCAGGTGGCTCTCAGCAGATGCTTCTCTATCTGGGTCGTCATATAAAAGGCCTAAGGATTTAAAAAAGGCGTCTACTGATAACAAGGCAGCATCATCTGCTCTTAGCCCAAAAGCCCAGGTCTGTGAATCACCTTGGAGTAAAGACATCACAATCCCGACCCGTTGAGACTCAGTACCAGAGGAACGGGGCCTTAAACGAAAATAAAGCTTACAAGCTTCCTTAAAATTAAAGAAATCTTTTCGGTTACCCAAAAAACGGTCAGGTAAATGCATTTTTGGTTCTGGAACCATACTCGGAGAGGTTTGCAAAAGATCTTCCTGCGATCTCACCCGAAGAGTAAGGTCCTGAACCATCTGAGTTAATTCCTGAATCTGGTTGACCAAAAGCTGACTGGGATTTGGCCCTAAAACTGCCGGATTCATGAGGCCGAATTTCTAGGCCCACCAATACAAAGGAAAAAGAATTATACCCCTTTTTGTGGGCCGGTGATAATGTTACGATCCTGATGCTCAGGACAGGGGAGATCTTATGCAGTGAGTCCAGAGCACCAGGACGTGATGCTGGGATAGGGAAATGGAATGGAAATAGCCCCTAGCACCCTACCTCCGTTGTCTTACCCGTGTTGTCAATTCACGCCTGAACGACTATGGTTTCTTGGGCCCACGGCAGCCGCGTTTGAAGGGCGGATTAGGTCTGCCCAACTCCGATGCCCCCAGGTCTTAAAGAGAGACAAAGCGTGAACTGAGACAGGGTAATAACAAGGGGACCTCTAACTGAAACAACCAAGCTAGGGGCTACTAACTACCTGAAAACTAAACGTATGTGCGGCACGCCGCCAAAGGAAAAGAACTACAAAGGATACCACTGTCCACTCCCCCACACGGCACCGCCGAGTTCCGGGGAGGACAGTGAAAGCGGAAACCTCCGCAAAAGCACCAACTCAAAGAAACGCAAATACTAAGCGGCCTAGGCCGCAACACGCGGCAGAAGCCGCTACTCACGAAACCGGGCGAGAACCCCAGATGACAGTAACAGGTTCACAAGGACCAGAAGGATTCCCAGGACCGGCTTCAGAACTTCAGAATACAAGAGGGCAAGGAGCAGGATCGACCAGATGCAGCTGACCAGGAACAAACTTCCACAAGGCAGGAACAGCATACAGGAAGCTATCACCGGCGTTTGTGTGAGACACTGAGGAGGCATATAACAGGGAACCCTCCAATGGCAGTACAGAGCCTAATTGATAAATGTCGTGCAGCTGCCTTGCTGCACGACCAGGGGAGAACAGGTGAGTAATCTTATGGCAACGGGGAACGTGGTCCACCTGTGGCGTCCCCGTTGCCATGGACCCGGCGGCCCTGCACGCACGGCGTCCTAGCGTTGCCAAGGACCCGGCTGCTATCGTGCGCACGGCGTCCGGGCGTTGCTAGGCGCCGTGCGCAAGCAGGGAGAGAGAGAGGCACGGCGGCCGTGACCACTGTTCTGTCAGGGCACGGCCGAACACCGCCGCGCCTAACAGCATGTCAGTCCGGCCCCCCCTTGCAGAAGTGCAAAGGCATCGCACAGCGGCGATGCCTTTGCACTTCAAGAGTAGCTCCCGGCCAGCGCAGCTTTAGCGTGCTGGCCGGGAGCTACTTATCGCTCCCCAGCCCGCAGCAGCTGCGTGTGACGTCAAGCAGCCGATGCGGCCCGCCCACCGTTCGGTGTGGCCACGCCTGCGTTGGCCGGACCAAACCCACGAAACCCCCACCCGCCCAGCGATCGCCTCTGCCTGTCAATCAGGCAGAGGTGATCGTATCCCTGCTACGGCCGTCTGGCATGCGCCGGCGCACTACAGCGCCGGCGCATGTGCAGTAGGGACCCGTTCGCTCTGTGTTAAAACGCAGCGAGTGAATGGGTCAGAATGACCCCCTAAGTCAGGAGAAGAATGGTAGAGCTCTACAGTGCTACACAATGGTTGGGACTGGTACTGCATTAGAAGTTCATTTTTTTGCATTAGAGCTATAGGCAGTCCAGATACCTGTATTCAAATGGAGTAGCTACCATGGGTGCAGGGCTGGGCCGTAACTAGGTGAAGGCGGAGGGTGCTTAGCACACAGCGCAATTGCCCTGTGGGTGCACCATGTACATCCACCTGCAATCGCCTGCCGCTGTCTGTATGTATGCGCCACTGCCCGCTGTAAAGTCTAATATTAGTGGGGTGCCCGGCTCCTTCTCTGCTGGATGCACCACTGTTACTATACATTGTAGAGGGCAGTGCTGAGCAGTCTCTCCTCCTTGTGCTCTGCCCCCTCTCTCTCCTCATCTCCTGCGGTGCCCCTGTCAATGAGGAGTTACAAGATCAGTGTGGTATAGAGCACTGCAGATGCGGGTTCGGGGTGCGGACACTCTGTATGGCCTCAGGCTCAGCTGCTGTTATGATGGAAGAGGCACAGCCTGAATTGCCGCCGCCTTCCAGTGCTGTATTGGGGAGGAATCCTGGCCACCTTCCTCTTCCCTCCTCAGCCCAGGACATGGTGCACCCCACTGGGAGCTCCGTGTGGCTGCCCAGTCTGCAGGAAGGGGAGACTCTGATACACAGATCCCAGGATCTGCAGCCCTGATGAACTGCTGCTGCTGTCATTTCTGTGCCCAAATCGGCTCCTGCTGCTTCCACCCCCACATTCAGTCCTTTGCCTGCAGGAAGTGGCTGGGCACACAGAGCAATAGGTACCGCTGTGTTAGTGTGTGTCTTTCCCCCCTCTCTCTCTATCCTCTCTTTTCCTCTCTACCTGCCACCTTTCTTTCTCTCTCCCTCCCTCTCTCTTGTGACTCTACCTGCCGTAATGAGTGTGGCAATTACAGTTTAATGACAAAAAATGCAAAATCATGCACGTGCATCTCAAAAATCCAAAGGCTAAATATACTGTAGTATTAATGGCACTATACTGGAAACTACTGCGGAGGAAAGGGATCTAGGAGTCACTATTTCAGGTGACTTAAAGGCAGGTAAGCAATGTGACAAAGCAATGAGGAAGGCTAGTCAGATGCTTGGCTGCATTGGGAGAGGAATCAGCAGCAGAAAGAAAGAAGTAATAATGCCACTGTCTAGGTCATTGGTACGGCCTCATCTAGAATACTGTGTTCAGTACTGGAGGCCATATCTTCAGGAGGATATTAATACATTAGAGACTACAAAGAGCAACTAAAATGGTGCATGGCCTACAGTACATCACAAAACATCCCCAGAAAGACTAAAAAATCTCAATACAGTTATGTATAGTTTGGAGCAGAGAAGGGAAAGGGGGGACATGATAGAAACTTTCAAATATATCAAGAGTTTTAACAAAGTCCAGGAGGGAAACATTCTTCAAATGAAGAGAAGCAATAGGACACGAGGACATGCACTGAGACTGGAGGGAGGTAGGTTCAGGGGAAATGTGAGGAAAAATTACTTCACTGAAAGGGTAGTGGACAAGTGGAATAGCCTTCCATTAGAGGTGGTAGAGGCTAAGACAGTAGAGCAATTTAAACATGCATGGGATAGACATAAGGATATCCTTACAAAGAAATAAGGATCAAATAAGGATTGAGATAAAAATATGGTAAAAAGGGCAGACTAGATGGGCCAAGTGGTTCTTATCTGACATCAAATTCTATGTTTTTAGGTTGAAAAGGGGACTCTACCTGCCGTAATGTTTAAAAGTGGACTCTACCTGCCGTAATGTTTAAAAAGGGACTGTACCTGTCGTAATGTGTAAAAGGGGACTCTACCTGTCATAATGTGTAAAAGGAACTCTACCTGCCGTAATGTGTAAAAGGGGACTCTACCTGCCGTAATGTGTAAAAGGGGACTCTACCTGCCTTAATGTCTAAAAGGGGTCTCTACCTAGCGTATTGTGTAAAAGGGGACTCTACCTGTCATATGGTGGTAAAGGGAGCTCTACCTACCGTAATGTATAAAAGGGGACTCTACCTGTGTAATGTGTAAAAGGGGGCTCTACCTGGCAAAATATGTGATAGGGGCTCTACCTGGTGTAATGTGTAAAATGGGGCTCTACCTGGCGTAATGTGTGACAGGGGTTCTACCTGGCGTAATGTGTAAAAATAGGATTTTAATACCTACCGGTAAATCCTTTTCTCTTAGTCCGTAGAGGATGCTGGGAACTCCAAAAGGACCATGGGGTATAGACAGGATCCGCAGGAGACATGGGCACACTATAAGACTTTGAATGGGTGTGAACTGGCTCCTCCCTCTATGCCCCTCCTCCAGACCTCAGTTAGAAAACTGTGTCCAGGGAGACGGACATTTCGAGGAAAGAATTTATTGTTCAAACACGGTGAGTGTCGTACCAGCTCACACCATGAACATAGTGTCGGACTGGGGCATGAAGGGAACACCGGGGGAATGCTGTTATAGGGGACAATACTTAGGGGTGTGGCCAGCCTACAAAGGGGGTGTGGCCAGCCTCCACAGAGGCTTGAAATACACAATAGTTCAGTGTAGAGTAATGCAACATATCTACCATGTATAATACAAGTGCACAGTCTGGAACCTGATCCCTAGAGGGAGGAGTGGGCCCTCAGGCAGTGGGGCCTACCGGTGGTTTCCCTGGTACCCCTGTGGGCCAGTCCGACCCTGCATGAACATACCGCAGAACGTAGCATTCAATAGAATACCAGTCAACGGCATGAACAATACACAGCTACATGCTGAGAGAATATGTAACACAACCTGTGTGTCAACACAACCAATAATAAGACACTGCATGCCATGGCATGAACAACGTCAGCAACAGCCTGACAGAAAAGAAACACCACAAGAGTGCAACCATAACCAATAACTGCAGACACAGTACGCACTGGGACGGGCGCCCAGCATCCTCTACGGACTAAGAGAAAAGGATTTACCGGTAGGTATTAAAATCCTATTTTCTCATACGTCCTAGAGGATGCTGGGGACTCCAAAAGGACCATAGGGTTTATACCAAAGCTCCAGACCAGGCGGGAGAGTGCGGACGACTCTGCAGCACCGACTGAGCAAACAAAAGGTCCCCCTCAGCCAGGGTATCAAACTTGTAGAGCATAGCAAAAGTGTTTGAACCCGACCTAGTAGCTGCTCAGCAACGTTGAACCGAGACTCCTCGGGCATCCGCCCAAGAAGAAACCATCTTCCTAGTAGAATGGGTCTCCACCGACTTCGGTAACGGCAATACAGCCGTAGAATGAGCACGCCGAATCGTACCACAGATCCCGCATGCAACAGACTGCATAGACGCAGGCGCCCCAATCATGCTGGGAGCATACCGGACAAACAGAGCCTCTGTTTCCCCAATCTGAGCCAAATTGGCGACCTAAATATTCAAAGCCCTGACTACATCGAGAGACTTTGAATTAGCTAATACCGAAGTAACCACCGGCATCAAAAAAGGCTGATTTCTGCTAAACCCAGAAACCACTCTTGGCAGAACTATTATCCGAGTTCTCAATTCCTCTCTATCCACATGGAAGATCAAACAGGGCTCTTGTGAGACAAAGCCGCTACTTCCGACACCCACCTTGTGGACGCCAAAGCCACTAGCATGACCACTTTCCAAGAGAGAGATTTTAACACAACCTTTCACAAATGTTCCAAACAGTGTTACACAAGAAAAAGCAACACCA
Source organism: Pseudophryne corroboree (assembly GCF_028390025.1). Lineage (NCBI taxonomy): Eukaryota > Metazoa > Chordata > Amphibia > Anura > Myobatrachidae > Pseudophryne > Pseudophryne corroboree. The sequence continues at coordinate 128,430,267 of NC_086445.1, forward strand.
CGACAAGGTCCCACGGTGCCAACGGGGCACAAATGGAGGTTGGATGTGTAGTACTCCTTTCACGAAGGTCCGAACTTCCGGAATGTTGGCAATTCTTTCTTGAACGACAAATTTTTTTTAAGGCCAAAACCGCACTTAAATGGAGCCTAACTTTAGGCCTGCACCCACACCTGCTTGCAAAGAATGGAGAAGAACGACCCAACTGAAAGACTTCCGTAGTAGCCTTCTTGGATTCACACCAAGATACATATCTTCTCCAAACATGGTGGTAAGGCTTTGCCGCTACTTCCTTTTTTTTTTTTTTAACCTGAAAAAGTGTGGAAATTACTTCACTGGGAATACCCCTTCTGCTAGGATAAGGCGTTCAACCGTCACACCATCAAACGCAGCCGCGGGAAAACTTGATACACGCCCGGATCTTGCTGTAACAGTACCTCATGTAGAGGAAGAGGCCATGGATCTACTATGAGTAAATGTTGAAGAACTGCATACCAAGCGCTCCTTGGATAGACCCGAACAATGAGGAACACCTGAACCTTTGTTCTTCTTACGTTTATCACCTTCCGAAGACTGAAAACGGAGGGGACCCATAAACCGACTGAAAACACCCAAGGTGTCCCGAGGACGTCCACTGCTATAGCCTGAGTGTCCCCTGACCCGGAACAATATCCCTGAGATCTCTCGTTGAGGCGAGACGCCAACATGTCCACTTGAGGCACTCCTCAAAGACTCGTCACTTCAGTGAAAACTTCTGGATGACGACTGCATTTCTCCCGTGCAGAGGAAATTATCTCTCTGTCGTACACCTCCGGAACGAAGACTGCTAATATAGCGTTTACCAGTCTTTCCACCCAGCGGAAAACTTTTTCGGCTTCTGCCATTGCCGCTTTGCTCCTTGTTCCGCCCTATTGACTTACTTACACCACAGGTGTCAAGTCGTCCGATAGTATTAACACGGGCAGACCACAAAGCATATATTCATTGAAAATAGTTCTTAATTCAAGAAAGCTTATTGCAGACAAGCTTCCCAGCTTGACCTTTTCCTCTGGAAATACTTCCCTTGCAAAGACTGCTCCCCAGCCTCGGAGATCTGCCTGCATGTACACCAGGATCCAATCCTGGATCGCGAACCTTCGTCCCTCTAGGAGGTGAGAACTGTGCAGACACCACAGGAGTGATATCCTGGCCATTAGGATTATATTCCGGTGCATGTGAAGATGAGACCCGGACCACATTTCCAACTGTTCCCGTGAAAACCACTCTGGCATTTGACCTGCTCACCGAAAAGGCCTCTTAGGCCGCACCCATCTTCTTCATCAACGGAACATATTGATGGAATGTCACTGCAAATCTGATCCGACTCTAGATCCTCAGATCACTTTCCACAAGAAAACACAGAACCTCAACTGTTCAGTATCTACTCTGATACCCACCTCCGACATCTGCGTCGGTGGGACCAAGATCCATTCCCTGTGTCGAAGAACAGACAGAGAGAAGCAACGATTTGCACCACTTATTTCTTGACCTTGCCTTAATCAGGAGAGCGTCTCAGTACAGAATAACAATGGCTCTTACTATTGAAAGAAAACCATCATACTGCCATCACTCCGGTGAAATGGCAAAGACAATCCTGGATATCCACCCAGGTAAGCCGAATGCGGAGAAAAACGCATTCAACCCCTTTTCTACCTTTACGTGCTGAAATTCCCTTTGTAAGTAGAAAACCTTGATTTTTGGACAGCAGGACAATGTCCTGAACCTGACACCACTCTGGTATGGCATCACGTACTACCTCCCCTACCAGAGGGGAATCGCTACGATCTAATCAAAACTCAGTGAGGGGAATCATCATCTGTAAACTCCAGTATGTCCCCGTTTGGATTTTATTAGAACTCACAGGTCCAAGTCCATCGGACTGACTGAAAAATAGTAGACGAGTTCCCACCGGAGTGGGCTCCAGCCAGGTAGACCTAGCGACACGCGGTGGATGTGGTAGACAGAAAACAACATCCGCTTCTGCGAACCTAACCAGGCTGCAGAACCCTTACCTTGTCACCTTCCACAATTTGCACCGAAAAGGAAAAAAGAAAGGTATCAAACCGGTTAAAATGACTGCATCCCACAACCGGATGCGTCACCAACCGTTGTGAGGGAATCTAACTCACGAAGTTAGACTTACGCGCGGTATCTGCCGAGATTGACTAAACGGAGGCCTCACCAACAGCGGTACACCGTCCCAGGGAAACACTCCAGTAACTCGGATTCAGCATCAGCATTTCTTCTGCAGTCGCACGGCAACCTGCCGCCATATTATGGAGAAGAATCAACAGAAGACACATCCCCTGTCTCTATAGGGTAATTCTATCGGATGCCTTACCGAATACAGCACTCCCCCATGTGCAGGTAATGTACATAACTGCAAAGTAAAGAATAAAAAATCACTTAGCTTTCTGTGTAGGATTCTGGGTGACCGGACCCCGTGTCGACCAGAGGTTGCTCTTCACAGTATTCTATCCGCAGCGGGAAAAGAATAAACATTCGGACTCCTTGTGAGGATCTGAGACCAACTCGTCACGGCCGACCTAGAGCTTTACCAACAGAGCGACCAGCACATGAAAAGGAATACTATTATTTCAGCATTCATTATAAATCATAATATGAATATACATAAAGTAATACGCGGAATATCCGGAACCAACGGGTCCCTAGTGACATTAATGTGTTCTGAATGTGTATGACCATGTACTGAATGCCCCCGTTGTGGATCTACCATTATGTCGACAGAAAAACTAGTATTCGTCGACAGCAGGGAGTAGTAACTGGGCAAAATAACCGTCTTGCAACTCCGAGGGAAGTATGCATAAATAAGTACAACAACACTCCCCCACCTATACTACCATGTCTGTGCACGAGCTACAGGCCCATGGAACCGTACCATACATATACATTAAAACATATATACAGGTATAAGGTAGTTACCGCATGTTAAATTACACCCAGTAATAACAGCTGGTGCCGACAGAGTCACCCACACACTACTGTGTCTCCCATACAGTGTTTACTTTTTGATAAGTATACAATTACCGTCCTTCTGAGACTGCATCTACAGAATCCAGTACCAACAGCAGTCAGCAATGCCGACTGTGATCCCCATAAGTGACAGAGCACTCACTCCTGTCGACACATGTCCACTAAAGCTATAGTTGGTATCTGACAGGGAACACACAGATATTCATAACACACAGATTACATGCCCATTTGTCAAAAATAGTGCTATATTGTTTTCTATATAGCACTAAACATCGTACCCCCTCCTGTCTGCACTGTTTCCATTGCTTTTTGGCGGGGACATGTAAAAAATGGTGCTGTAACCTGAAGTGAGGGCTAAGCCCCGCCCCTACTTGGCGTGCTGCAGCCCGCTAACAATATAGCCTTATGTATGCTATCGGGGGTCCCTATACAGCGTCTACATACTGTATAGGGGTGTTGTAACCCTCAAAAAGGTATATATATCGCTGCCCAGGGCGCTCCCCCCTAGCGCCCTGCACCCTTGTAAAACCCGTTGGCGTGTAGGAGCAATGTCGCGCAGCGTGACCGCTGCGTTATCTGGCGGGGGTATCGTAAACGGTGCCCAGGCACTGAATATGAACTTATGCCAGCGGTAAAAACTTTCAGTAACTTGCTGCCCAGGGCGCTCCCCCCCCCCCAGCGCCCTGCACCCTGTGAGTGCCGTTGGTGTGTGGGAGCATGGAGCGCAGCGCGACCGCTGCGCTGTACCTTCGTCACTGAAGTCTTCGGTTCTTCTAATAGTCACCTGGCTTCTTTCTTCTGGCTTCTGTGGGGAAATTGACGGCGCGGCTCCGGGAACAAGCAGAAGGGCGAACCAAGTGATCGAACCCTCTGGAGCTAATGGTGTCCAGTAGCCTAAGAAGCAGGGCCCTTGAACTAAGAAGAAGTAGGTCTGACTTCTCTCCCCTCACTCCCACGATGCAGGGAGCCTGTAGCCAGCAGGTCTCCCTGAAAATAAAAAAACCTAACATATAGTCTTTTAGAGAAACTCAGTAGAGCTCCCCTAGTGGATGTCCAGTCACTCCTGGGCACAAAGTCTAACTGAGGCCTGGAGGAGGGGCATAGAGGGAGGAGCCAGTTCACACCCATTCAAAGCCTTATAGTGTGCCCATGTCTCCTGCGGATTCCGTCTATACCCCATGGTCCTTTTGGAGCCCCCAGCATCCTCTAGGACGTATGAGAAAGGGGCTCTACCTGGTGTAATGTGTGCAAGTGGCGATACTGTGCAGTGTAATATGAATTGGTATTATTTTGTGGTCACGCCCATCCCCATGAAGCCACGCCCCTATATTTTTTGACACGCGCCTACAGCATGCACTGGCCCTAATTTAAATATGGGGGGAGCTGATGCTGTTTCTTGCACACAGCACTAAAATGTCTAGTTACGGCACTGGTGCAAGGAGTGTGGGTTCTATGGGGCCTGCTGTACCTCCGGGGCCTGCCTCTTCCCTTCCCCTTCCCCTAGCTCACCATGGGGGACATGATAAAGATGACAATGAGAGAACGAAGTGCCTGTTGCGCTGGCTGCACCCGCAGCAACTTGCAGATCACAGACAGCTGCACCCTCCCACTATGTAACTATGGGGGCAGGGTAACACAGGGTACTACTATGTCTGGGGGCAACGTTTAGTGTGGGACAGTGGTTGGTGTGTTAGAGTATATCAGGACCACAGGGGTGATGATTCCTCCTGTGAACTGCTTCTTAATCACAGGCAGACTTCAGCCTGTGACTATGAAGCAGTTTGCCACAGGCATGATTAGCACTGCGGGCCCTGGTCAGACTGATTAGCAGAGGCTCCCCTGTCCCTCCTCCCTCTCATAGAAGGCTTCAATCTGCAACTCTACCCCGGCAGAAGAAATCATCACAGCTCATCCTTTACATACTCCTTCTTCACCTGCTTCCATGAGTCATCAGTAATATAGGCATATACAGTATGTCTTTCCAATGAGTGCTTCTGCCCCAAGCCTCCCCAAGTGTTCCTCTAACCCCCCTCCCCATGAATGCCTCTGCCTCCTACCTCTCCATGTGAAACTATCATCTCCCCTCCCCATATGTACCTATGCCTCCTGCCTAACCCTCCCTATGAGTGCCCCTGACCACTGCCTCCCCAATTAAGCCTCTGACCCGCCTCCACATGAGTGCCTCTGCCTCCTACCTCCCCATGAGTGCCTTTGATCTCCCCTCACCATATGTGCCTCTGACCTCCCCCAAGCATGCCTCTGATCGACCCTTCCAATGTGTACCGCTGCAGTATTCCTCCCCATGTGTTTCTCTGACCCCTTTTCCCCATGTGCTCCTCTGATCCCCTCTCCCTATCTGTAACTCTGCCTCAGCTTCCATCCCTACTGTGCCTTTGCCCCCTCCCCAAGGCTGTGGCTGCTGATCAGAAGTAGCATGGGCGAAAGGAGACAAGTCCATGTTCAAAGACACATAATTGAACCTAAAGACAGCAGGTAAGAACACTTTTCCTTTTAACAATGTTTAAAGGAATTATGTAGCAGCTACCGAGTTTAAAGAGCTGTGTGTTTCCAGCAAATCTGCTGCTAAATTTAAAGCATTGTGGGGCCCTTAAAATTTTGCTGTGGGGCCCACAAAGTTCTAGCTACGCTCCTGCCTGTGTCTTTACATAGTTCAAAATATAGTCACCAGTAGGCATCTGTCTGTTTGTTCAGGTTAATCTTGAGAACCACTGGACGGATTTTGATGTAGTTTTCATAATTCTATACAATATTTTTCAGGGAAGGTCTAGTTATACGAAACAATAAAAAGGAAGCCGAGCAGTGATAATTTTAGTGAAGCAAGTCGGCTCCCTTGCAAAGCCGGGGTGGGTCGCTAGTGTGATGAAAGTTATCAAAGGATGAATGTTTCTAAGGATGTTGTCTGTGACTTATCCTGGATAATTTTATGATTAATATGCAAAGGACTATGAAGTAACGTCAAAATCTCACTGTTCTCTTACCCACAGGTAATTAATGTGGAACTACACTTACCAGCAAGCTGTAATGCATCTGCTGATTATCACAAATGAATACCATGATTGCATAGCTCTAGTAGTGAATAGTTGATTTATTGTTATAAACAGATTTAAGCTGGTTTTATTGTAAATTATTTGGGGAATCTGTGAGGGTTTCATCCCCATGCACCATTTGTTTGTTTAATTTTTATTGCTTCAAACAGGTGATGGACTATGGGTGTGTCCAATCAATCATTGTGCTTACAAACACGTTTGTTGGTCTTGATATTAATGTGTAGTCTGGCTGAATAAGCCTTGGCTGATGTTAGGCGCCGGGGTCCGCTCGTATGCGCGGCCCGGCGCCTAGCAACTAGGGACGCCGTGCGCGTACAGCCGCCGGCTCCCTAGCAACGCTAGATGCCGGGCGCGCTGAGCCGCACGGACCCTAGCAACGGGGACCCCACTGGCGGACCGCGTTCCCCGTTGCTGGGTCCTTTTGGAATTAATAAGTGCACCTGTTCTCTGGCCGTGCAGCAAGGCAGCTGCACGGCATTGATTCTAATCAGCTCTGTCAGCAGCTGATTGGAGGACTCCTCATTAAATACACTCTCAGGGCTTCTCACAGACGCCGGTAATAGCTTCTTGCATGCTGTCTTGTTTGCTGAGAGTCTGTTTCCAGTCCTGCTGTATCCGGTCATTCCAGTCCTCTGAAGTCCTGTACTCGGGAGTTATCATCTCGTCCCTGGAGTCCTGACTGATCACCGTTTAACATCCAGTGGTGTTCGTGAGTCGCGGCTCTGCCGTGTGTAGCGGCTCGGCCGCTTTACCCTTTATAATTTGTGTTTGGAGCATTTTGCGGAGGGTTCCGCTTCCACAGGTCCACTCTGGTATTCGGCGGTGCCGGGTAGGAGTATTGGACAAGTGGATTTTGGTTGTCCTTTTCCCTGGCGGTTTTTCCGCACATACTTTAGGTTTTTTAGTTAGCTCGTAGCCCCTGGCTTGTTTGTTAGATAGAGGGCCTCTTGTTATCATCCTGCCTCGGATTTCCCTTTGTCTCTCATTAAGACCGGGGGGCATCGGAGTTGGGCAGACATAATCCGCCCTTCAAACGCGGCTGCCAAGGGCTCAAGAAACCATAGTCTCGCAAGGGATTTCTGACAGCACGGGTGAGACAACAGAGTTAGGGCGCCAGGGGCTATTATTCTTTCCTGCTCCCGTCCCCAGCATTCCATTCCAGTGCTCCGGTCCTTGTCATAAGATCTCCTCTGACCAGGAGTGTTGGAATCATAACATTATTACCGGCCATACCAAAACTTAAAAATCAAACGGGGTTTAATTTTTTTTTCTCATTCAGTTTTGTGAGAATTTATCGGCCTCATGAATCCAACAGGTTTAGGGCCAAATCCTGGTCAGCTCTTAGTCAGCCAGATTCAAGAACTTACTCAGATGGTTCAGGATCTTTCTCTTCGGGTGAAGTCGCAGGAAGATCTTTTGCGAGCTTCCCCGAAGGTAGTCCCTGAACCAAAGATGCATTTGCCTGACCGTTTTTCTGGTGATAGGAAAGAGTTTTTTAATTTTAAAGAATCCTGTAAACTTTATTTTCGTTTAAGACCGACTTCCTCGGGTACTGAATCTCAGCGGGTCGGGATTATTATTTCTTTGCTCCAGGGGGATCCTCAGACCTGGGCATTTGGTTTAAAAGCAGAGGATCCGGCATTTTTGTCAGTTGACGCTTTTTTTGGGTCTTTAGGGCTCTTGTATGATGACCCTGATAGAGAGGCGTCCGCTGAAAGTCAGTTGCGCGCTCTCAGACAGGGTAGGAATCCTGCGGAGATTTATTGTACGGAGTTTCGCCGTTGGTCGAACGACTGTGGCTGGAATGACCCAGCCCTGCGCAGCCAGTTTCGCCTCGGCTTATCAGAGTCTATAAAAGACAGTCTCCTTCAGTACCCCGCTCCTGAGACTCTCGATAAGTTCATGGAGCTTTCTATTAAGATTGATCGTCGTCTCAGAGAGCGGAGGGCTGAAAAAGGAGCACCTGTAAGGTCAAGTCCGTGTGTATATTCCATTCCTGAAGACGTAGAGGAGCCCATGCAGATGGGTCTCTCCCGGCTGTCTCCTGAAGAAAGAGCCAGAAGGCAAAATTCTGGTCTTTGTCTGTACTGTGGGGGTAAGGGACATTTTGCTCGTAATTGTCCGAACAAGTCGGGAAACGCTTTGACCAGGTGAATTGTGAGGGGGTTCACCTAGGTCTGCAGCTTATCTCCTCGAATAACTCCCTTTTAGTCCCAGTTAAAGTTTCCTTTGGCAGCCTCAGTTCTTCAGTGTCGGCTTTTGTTGACAGTGGAGCTGCAGGAAACTTTATGGATTTAACTTGGGCTAAGGCCTTAGGCATTCCTCAGTTACCTTTGGGTAGGTGTGTCACCATGCATGGCTTAGATGGGAGTCCACTGTCCAATGGGGTTATTTCTCTCCGTACACCCCCTGTATTACTTACAGTAGGAGCTCTACATTCTGAAAAAATCGAGTTCTTTCTTACTCATTGCCCAGCAGTTCCAGTTGTTCTGGGTCACCCTTGGCTGGCCTTTCATAATCCCACGATTGATTGGCGGTCAGGGGAGATTTCACAGTGGGGAACTTTTTGTGCGGAGGAATGTATTACGTTTCCAGTCAGAGTAGCAGCTGTCATTCCAGAACTCATTCCTGTGGAATACCAGGAGTTTGCTGATGTCTTTTCCAAAGGCAATGCGGACATTCTGCCTCCCCATCGGCCTTATGATTGTGCTATTGAGCTAATTCCTGGTGCCGCTTTGCCAAAGGGAAGACTATATGCATTATCCGGGCCAGAAACTGCGGCTATGAATGATTATGTTAAGGAGAGCCTAGAGAAAGGATTTATTAGACCATCAAAATCTCCTTTAAGTGCAGGCTTCTTCTTTGTGGAGAAAAAGGATGGCTCGCTTAGACCTTGCATTGACTTTAGAGCCCTGAATAAGATCTCAGTTAAAAACACTTATCCTTTGCCGCTGATTTCTGTACTCTTTGATCAGTTACGTTCGGCTGTGATTTTTTCTAAAATTGACCTTAGAGGAGCGTACAACCTCATCCGAATTAAATCTGGAGATGAGTGGAAGACGGCCTTCAGTACTCAGTCGGGTCACTACGAGTACCTGGTGATGCCGTTCGGCTTGTCTAATGCTCCAGCAGTTTTTCAAGACCTCATTAACGATGTGCTCCGTGACTTCCTAGGGAAATTCGTGGTCGTTTACTTAGACGACATCCTGATTTATTCTGAATCAATGGAACAACATGTTACCCAGGTGCGTCTGGTTCTTCAAAAGTTACGTGAGAATCATTTATATGCCAAGCTGGAGAAGTGTGAGTTTCATATCACGGAAGTATCTTTTTTAGGGTACATTATTTCCCCTCGGGGATTTTCCATGGAACCAAAGAAGCTCCAGGCCATCCTTAGTTGGGCGCAACCCTCCAATTTAAAAGCAATTCAGCGCTTTTTAGGGTTTGCGAATTATTATAGGAGGTTCATTCATTCTTTTTCTGACCTGGTTGCTCCCATTGTAGCTCTGACAAAGAAAGGAGCGGATCCTACCAACTGGTCGCGTGAAGCTGAGTTGTCCTTCCGTGCCTTGAAACAAGCCTTTGTCTCGGCTCCAGTCCTCAGACATCCCAATCCAGAATTGCCCTTTGTTGTGGAGGTTGATGCCTCGGAGATTGGAGTGGGGGCTGTCCTTTCTCAAAAGGATCCGGAGTCTCTGGAATTACATCCTTGTGCCTTTATGTCCAGGAAATTCTCCTCCGCTGAATCCAACTATGACGTTGGTAATCGGGAGTTACTGGCGGTAAAGTGGGCTTTCGAGGAGTGGAGGCATTGGCTGGAGGGAGCAAAACATACTATTTCAGTATTAACTGACCATAAAAACCTGCAATACATCGAATCGGCTAAACGGCTTAATGCCCGGCAGGCACGTTGGGCTTTATTTTTTACTCGTTTCAAATTTATAATCACTTTCAGGCCTGGTTCCAAGAATACAAAGGCTGATGCCCTGTCACGCAGCTTTCTTCCGGTTCACAATAACAGTCCTGTTACTCCCATACTTCCATCCTCTGTCATCTGGGCAGGCCTCACACAAGATTTATTTACCCAGTTAAAACAGCTTCAACACCAAGCTCCTGGAAATACTCCTGCTGGTCGTCTTTACGTCCCTGAGTTTTTGAGAGCTACTGTTTTAACGGAATTCCATGATAACAAAGTTTCCGGGCATCCGGGAATCTCTAAGACTTTGGAGTTAGTCTCTCGCTCAGTATGGTGGCCTGGTCTTTTTAAAGACGTTAAGGAGTTTGTTTATTCATGTCAGGTCTGTGCACAGCATAAGGTTCCCCGTTCTT